>NC_056569.1:6915541-6980619 GCF_013358625.1 Macadamia integrifolia
GGCCCCCCTTTTTTGTGCAAGACCCACAAGGGGCAACAAGGGCCTAGTAGACCCACATTTTGATACACTACTATTACTACCTACTACTATTATTACTTAGAGAGGGTGGGAGATAGGAGGGTCGAACACTTCGCTAGACCTCCATTTGCTAGCTGCCCCACTGCCTTAAAAGTGCATCCCACGACGTCAGGGTACTATTTCCCTCTTACATGGGTTACTTTATTATTTCTTTCTTTCGCTATGATCATGTGGGACTTATATGGATGATAATGTTCTCTATACTACCATTGGCGTGGCATGTCAATTCTTCCCTACCTTGGTGCCATGGGGAACCCTCTCCCTAATGTTATTGTGAAGCTTATCCAACACTAATACCAATTATTCACTGAATTTTGAAGCTCTAAATGTGTAATACAGTTTTGATATCTTTCCTTACCTTCAGCTCTAATGAATACATAAGAGGAAGATTGAAATTGAGTAATGCCTTTCATTGGAACGCTTTCATACTCTAAAACCGTTAGGACACTGCAATCTTTTGTCTATTTATGTTGATTATATTTGGTCTTCAGTAAATACTCTTGCTTTCTAATCTACCAAAAAAAAAAAAAAAATAGAGAGAAGAGTTTGGATCAACTCCCCCTATGTGGAGTGTAACGACTCTTCATGTCATTTTTTCTTCCACAAATACCTCTCTAAACATGTTATAAAAAGACATGTATTATCATAAAACCATATGCAAAGCCTTCTCATCATCCTGGGGAGCTGATCCAAACTCTAGAGATAGACAGGACCCTCTTTGCAAGGACAAAGTAGCATCCCTTTCCCAGGGATATGTAATCACCCTCCCACCTTTCAAGCACCAAATGGAATACAGATTTTGGATTATTGGAATTATATGAAGTAAAATTAAGGGTCCACACATGCATATATCTCAAATAAGAAACAAAACATTTAATGAGCTAAACAACTGAGTTGAAACAATGTTCAATCACCTTAAAGGGATTATAAATGAAGGGATCTTCCATAAATCCAAGGGAAGCCCAATATTGTTGCATCTGAGATTTTGGTGACCCACATACCAATTTCCCTAAAGAAATGTAGTGATAAATCTGGCAGGAATATTTCAGAGAGTCCATGTCATGGATGAAATCCCAACCTATGGACAAAAATGAAAAGAAAGGAAAGATCACTAGATTTGACATCTTGACAAGAAAGATCATTGCCCAACTTGCTGCCAAAATAAAGGCAAAGCTATCCCCTTAGTCTTTCCTACCATTGTCAAATAATTTTGTACAAATAGAATGGATTGCATTCAATTAATTTTTCTCCTTCCTTTTACCATAGTTAGGTGAAGCCAGCTTTAAAGGAATTCTCCTTAAATAGAAACAGTAAAATCCAAAAATGTTTTTCTCTAGAAATAGGTGCCCTAATAATAAATCTCTGAAGGAACTTTTTAGAGGAGGTTTGTTATGACATTAATTCCAGCAGTATAACGAATTTTGAAGCATTTAATCATATAACTTCTCTTTTCCACCAAAAAAAAAAATCATATCACTTCTGTTGTATGGTTCAATGCATCATTATATTTTTCAGCTGTGTCCGTATATTGGAATGTATTTTTGTGTTTTGTTTTTTGTCCTACTTTGTCCCATGGTCAGTTCCATTTGGATTTAAGTTTGAGCAAAGAACCTTAAGGGTCAATCTTTCCACAAAATTTCAGCCGCATTTTAACCTGTCACATAAGAAATATTTGTTTAAAGCATGATTTGAGGAATCGATATCATATTAGTTGCTGACTGATTCGTATCAATATCAATAGAGGTTGATATCAATTCTTGATCGATCTTGAATTGATACAGATCAAGGGTTAAAAAAAAATCTGAATTTTGAAAAAAAACCCAAGTTGAGATTGATTCTTCCTATTCGAATCGATATCCAATACTAATACCTAAATTCTTGGTGTAAGGTGGTTAATTCTCTACCTTGGGTAAGTAGATATTAGAGATCCCCAGCTAACCCTGCCCCAACGGTGAAGAGGACCTTAATAAAGTACCAAGAAGGATCCAAAGCTTGACTATGTGAGAAAAATCTTAAGAACTGATAGCATACTTGGGATCTGATCTCGCTCTCACACACACACAAATCAAACACAGGCTAGAGAGAGAGAGAGAGAGAGAGAGGATCAAAGGGATATGATCTCACACACACAAAGCCAATACAAACAAGACAAAGAGAGAGCCATGTAGAATCTTGCGTAGATTAAGAAGACAAAAGGATCCAACAGTAGTAACACAGAAGCCTACATCAGTGGCAATAGATCTTAGTTTCTAGTTACCTCTCTGCACCACAGCCTAGGTTTTTTAAAACTGGGGCCCGAGAGAAGAGACCATTTAGAGAAAGGGGGAGAGAGCAGGTGAAAATCTTGAAAGGAAAAGACGTATAGGAGGTGAGATTCACTGTCGTGACTTCCAGGAGGTGGGTTGGTCACTTGGTCCAATGTTTTGGGCCCACTCCCTCTGTCCTATCCCTTCTTCCCCATCTCTCTCTTTTCTCTTCTCTTCCCTTCCTTCCATACTTATATACATACACATACCCTCATCCTCTCGCTAATTCCATCTCATCTCTCTCTCTCTCACAGTGCCTTTCCTCATTTGCAGATCAAAAGAGACCTCTTCATCTACTGATTCTCACCCAAGGCTTATAGTAGTATTCTTATCTAAGGTTCTGAAACCTCTTTTCCTTTCTTTTAACCACTAGCAACACTTCATGGACTTTAAGTAGGCATTTCAAGGTCAAAACAACCCACAATCCCATTGCTTCATCTTTCAGAAATACCCTACTTGTAATACTGCTTTTTAGAACAAACCCATGTAACACTTCTAATCTGTCAAAGGAAGAAAACCCATTTTCTGAAAATTCATAATCAAAGAGAAGATGTCAGCAGCCGTTGCAGCCGCAGCTGCAGCTGCCACAACCGGAGCTTCAAGCAATTCCTCAACCCATCACAGCCACAGCCACAACCACACCCAACCCACCAACACCCAACAAGATTTATCAATGGCAACACCAAGCAGATATGAATCACAGAAACGTCGAGACTGGAACACCTTCGGGCAGTATCTGAAGAACCACCGTCCCCCACTTGCACTCTCTCGGTGCAGTGGAGCACATGTGCTGGAATTCCTCCGGTACCTGGACCAGTTCGGGAAGACTAAGGTGCACTCTCCCTCTTGCCCTTTCTTTGGTCACCCACACCCACCTGCACCTTGCCCTTGTCCACTGAAACAGGCATGGGGTAGCCTTGATGCCCTTATTGGCCGCCTCCGTGCTGCCTTTGAAGAGCACGGTGGCCAACCAGAGGCCAACCCTTTTGGCGCACGCGCCGTGAGGTTGTACCTAAGGGAGGTGAGGGATACACAAGCTAAGGCAAGAGGGATTGCCTATGAGAAGAAAAAGCGCAAGAGGCCATCACTGCAAGGGCAACAAGAAGCTAACTCATTGGGCGTTGATGGAAGCAGCAATAACAATAGCAATAGCAATAGCAGCCACCATGACAGTGATGAGGGTGTGATCATGTCAACCTCCTTAGCTGTTCTTAATTAGTAGTATTTCTATTTTCCTTATCTTCTTTGAATCTTACCTATTGATCGAAGTAGACTTAAACCAGAAGAACTCAGAAGTATATTTGTAAGAATTAATGATTAGACTTTGTGGCTTTTATTAGAATTAATGTTAATGTCTTATCAGTAGTTGGTTATTTATAAGGGTTATGGGGTACTGGCAAACCCCATGTCTTGTCAAGTATGGGTACTTTCAGTGCCTTTGCAAATTTGGGTACTTGCTCATCTTTCTATTACTAGTTGTAATTCAGTATTCCCTTCTTGTTTTACATCTCTCTCTCTCTCTCTCTCTCTCTCTCTCTCTCTCATATTCATTCCTATAAAAACACAAACAAGCACACAACCCTAAACCACACGAACACATTGGATTAATTAATCTCAACATTAAAAATTCACATTCGGTCCTTTTGATTATGAGAATTTGGAAGTTTTGGTTAATGGGTTATTCTCTCTGTGTGTGGAAGTTTTGGTTTATGGGTTAGTTCTCTCTCTCTCTCTCTCTCTCTCTCTCTCTCTGTCTGCTTCTTTGTATCTCTGCTTAGCCATAACAGTCTGTGGGAGTGTTTGTGATTGCCCATGTGTATCTGTTGGAACTCTGGTAGACCAGTTCATTTCCATGGGAACCCTGAACTATGCTCTCTCTCTCTCTCTCTCTCTCTCTCTCTCTCTCTCTCTTAATTTAGTCAAAAATTTATTTTCTATTTTGATTGTAGTGTATTTGGAAGCTATCAAAAATGGTTTTTAATATTGTGCTTTGGCCCATCTCAAAATTATAAATATATTCATTAATATAATACTTTGATAATGAAAAAACTGCAAGAAATCATACGGTGTGCTGGTGTGGGATTATAAGATATGAGATTAGATTGAGACTTTTGGTATAGGGTGGTTGTGTTATTATATTTGCTTTACAAAGATGCAGACGAGGTAGCTGACGACCTGTCTTATTGTGGGCTCGGTTTCTAGACCAACAAAAGAAACCCTATCCTGCACAAGAAGAATCCCATTCTTGTCTGCTTCACCTTGACCAATGAGGCAGTAATAATGATCAACTTGGTGCTTTACATCACAATCTCATAGATTATGCTTAAATTATTTTTGATTAGGTGATGTTAGATTAGATTAGATTACATCTTTGTCATC
Organism: Macadamia integrifolia; assembly: GCF_013358625.1. Classification (NCBI taxonomy): domain Eukaryota; kingdom Viridiplantae; phylum Streptophyta; class Magnoliopsida; order Proteales; family Proteaceae; genus Macadamia; species Macadamia integrifolia. Next base: position 6,920,305 of record NC_056569.1, read on the forward strand.
TATAGGCTCTGGGCCATATTTAATTGTTTACAGAAACCTACTTGGGAGTGATTATTAGTGAAGTTTGATTTCCTTTATAGGTAATTAAAAACCTTGTATGAAGGGCACGTTGTATTAATATACTAATCAAAAGTTTAAAACCTAACTAATTATATATAAATAGATACATAAAGATGGGAATATATTGAGTGTACAGTTTTATAGGTTCTCATGCATGGATCTACAAATCTCTACGTGATAATAGTACTTCTAAATTGCACAAACAAACCAGCTTAATTTATATCTTTCTAAATGCAAGAACTATGAACCAAATTAGATGGACAACAAGGGTGGCCAATACGCATATCAAGTGATACAAACAAGTTACAAGAAGCAAATCAAATTTAGAGGACAATTAGGTGATATTAATTATTGTTTAGCACTTGATACCCAGAGTTGTATTCAGATCTGCTTATGTCTAATCTACTCCCCTCTTTGCTTGCTACTTTGATATGTAGTGTGATGTGGTTTCCTTCCCTTCTATTAATTTATTGTTCTAAAGAGTTTGGTTATCTCCCAAGGCTCTTTGCTTTCAATTCCATATCACATTACTTGAGCCTTGTAAAATTGTTTGCAAAAGAATCAAAAGATTTCAAATGTGGAATTCCCTTTTGTTAGAATTTTATTTTGAAGATTTCTTCCAACAAATCAGATTAATGGTTGGATTTAGGAAGCTTGGTAAATTAAATCAACTGTTTTTAGGGAATTTAATTAAAAATAAGGTTAGGAAGTGTAGACTAAGAACTAAATAACGTAGTATTTGGATCCTCTAGAGTCTAGACCAGTAAGAAATATTGTTCAATTAGTTGATCACCTTGGATCAAGTAGATAGAAGTATGGTTGAGTTATATTAAAACATGAGATATATTTGTGTGTGTGTGTGTGTGTGTGTATAGATCACCTCATCATATGCCAAGTTTTAACCTAATGGAGTATTTTGTTACCAAAAAAAAAGAAAAAATTGGAGTATTAAAGTGACAAAAAGTAATTTTGAAAATACAAAATGATGAGAAATTGCACAATAGTGATTGCAGTGCCATAAGAATTTGAAGACATATATGGGAATGTATGCTAATACATGAGGGTATATTGTTGATTTTGAGTTTTAAACTTGACAAGTAACCACCAATCTAGTTCGTTCATTATCTATCCAATGATTAGAATTTCTATTTTTTTTTTTTACCATTTGTAAAATTTTATGGACCTTACGACGATAGCTTATCTTCTTGTAGTGGTGAAGCATTTTTTTTCCTGTGCATTAAATATTAATATTTTTCTGTATTTGAAAACAAAAACAAAAACAAAAACAAAAACAAAAACAAAAAAACAAAACAGATCTTACTACTAATTATCAAGTATTTGTTTTAAGACAATATATATTTCTTGATCTTATAAGAAAGGGGAGAAGGAGGAGGGCTCCACTTAGTATTGAGATGCAAGTCAATACTCAGTAGTAGTGTTATTAACCCCAATCCCCACCCCCCCCCCACCCACACACACACACACACACACATAAAAATGAATGGCAGACATTATATCAAGAACAGTAACCAAAATACATTATTTAATATATATATATATATATATAGTAAGAATGTGACAAACACTACATTCATAGTTACTCATGCTGGACTAGATGTCTTCTTTCTTTTTCTTGGATTTTCACTTGCTTTCTCATTCTCCTTGGATTTTATTTTATCTAATAACCCTAATTAGTTTAGACCCCTCAAATGGTAGGCTGGGCTGAGATGGTGAGTGCACAAGAAAATAAAAAAGAAAAAAGAACTGATAGTGAGATCCTTTAATTTCAATGGCTGTTCCATCCTTACAATAAAAGTGATGCCTATCATATGTGGCTCTTTAGTTCTTTACAGTTTACACATTAGCACTCTTACAGTCATTGTGGCACCAAAAAGAAAGCCTTTTAGCTCCAGCATAATGCAAATCCAAAAACTCTTGCAATTTGTATTTGCATAAGATTCAGTGTTCCACGAAAGAAGCAAAGCATCAATAAAACTATCTTAGCTTTAAATTTTTGGTTGAATTTGATCAACCTTCCCCTAAAGAACAATAGTATGGTATATTTTCTTTTCAAGAACTTTGCTTTATCTTTTGTCTTCTCCTTGGATTATACTAATCATGTGAGACTCTTCAAATGATGATTTCAATTGATCTTGAAATCCTATTTTAAGGCGGATCATGTTCCAACCCTAGATTAAAGGAGAGGTGAAGTTTAAGGAGGGATCACATTATCCATCATCATCATCATCATTATTATTTGGGCAAGGGGTTACTAGTTGTCAAAACCACGGTGAGTAGCTTACTTTTGGAGGGCATTTTAGACTCAAGGCCGCTAGTTTGAGAGCATTTTGAACATTTTAAAACGGGGGTGGAAGTAATGATTCCAATTACTTGGTATATTGTGTTGCCGCTCACAAAATCCTTTACTTGCACCATTGGCCAGCAAATTTTTCTCATTATTATTACTATTATTATTTTGTTACTATTATATTGATAAACAATGTATCATCTTAGTAATTAGGTATCACGTTGGTATACATTTTTTATTATTGTGCCAAGAGAAAAATCTCACTCCACCTCCTTTTGGATCCTAAGTTTATTTGTTTAAATGTCACTGCTAAATTTCAAAATATTCCCAAGTTTTAAAGGAAAAGAAAAAAGAGATAAATATTATATTGTAAAAATACCTCTCCTTAATCCCTCCCTCATGGAAGATATATTATATTATAAATGAGTATGTATCAGGTGAAACTTTAGAGTAATAAACTTCTTAATAAAAGATATAAATTCATCTTTATGTAATTAATATTAGCAATTAGCATAGATGGTGTGGTTCTTTGTCATATGAACTCACCCAATGTCTTGTTGTCTTGCCAATTGCATGTTATATGGCAACCTGTGAATTCTAAAGTTCAGAATGATTATTACATTCACTTAAATGGTCATTCTCAAAAACTTGATCTCAACTTAGAGATAAAGATCACCTTAGAGAATTCTTCTTTTTATACTTTTATAGACAAATTTTATATGTATGTATGGAGAAAACTTTCCTCTACCCATGGTGAAGGAAACACCTATGAATCTACCAACATTATAACTCCCCTATATATTGAAGATCCAAAATATCCTTCACTTTCTTTGGCACCCATTCAAGTACAATGAAGAATGTGTAATGAATTCCTCCTTCACCATGGCTTGAGGGAAACTTGATCCTTTATATATGAGATTTACTTACCAAAATTCAAAACCCTCAATAATTTATTATCTTACCTTGTTTGCCCTTAGCATAAAACACACACACACACACACACACACACACACATATTCTTTCAATGAAGATAAATTCTATCATTTCATATGTGTATTCGAAAATGTGTAATTTAATGATAGCTCTTGATAATGATATTATTAATAACAAGGCATTTTCAAATTATTCTGAAAACCCTTTCTTACCCTTGGCATAAATAAATTTTGGAATAGGATAGGAACAATCAAATACATAAGTCCAATTCTGAAGGACCGAGTTTTCCTAGACCCACAATGAATGGGAATCCATTAATCACGGGCGTGGGATAGGTGGGTGATTGCATCGGGAAGCTACTTTGTGAACATACTAAAATACTATAGGGGTTTGTGAACCCTAGGATGGTGGAAAAACTTTCTCCAATTATAAATACCAGTATAGATGTATCATTTAGGCAATATTTTTATATATGTGCACAGTAAATACAAACTTAAAGAAGATACATTATTATGTAGTAACTATTAGAAATTAGCAATATTTTTATAATTTTTACATTTTTACATTATATAATTAATATTAGAAATTAGCAATATCTTTATAACTTTTATGATCTTAGATTCAGATTTGATATATGTGTGGGTCTATGTAATGTGAACCCACCCAATCTCTTATGTATGCAATGTTGTAATTTGTGAACTCTAAAGTTTAAATTAATTATTGTGTAATTTTTCACTCATGAGGATGTGAAAAATTGAATGTCTAGTATGAGGTTTTAATGAGAAAGAGTGTGGAGTCATGGGTGGGATGTAAGAGGACGTGCATAAAAATGTGTACACTAGTAACACTACCACCGTGGCAGCTCTTTTTTCTTCATATTCATTGGGCTATGTTTGGAAGCCAAGAAAATAGAAGAAAAGTAAAAAATTAAAAAAAAAAAAAAAAAAAAAAAAAAAAAAAAAGAAGAAGAAGAAGAGAGAGAAAGAGATAGACATTAAAAATTCATTATTTAGTTATGATTTTTGTCTTATTATGTCTTTTATATTATTTTCTTTTCTATTCTTGACTACTGAAACTAGCCTAGGTGATATTTCTAAAAAACTTGATCTTGAGTTCTCATAACATTAATTAACCTTAGAAAATTCATCATTTTTTTACATTTAATGTATAAATTTTATAGGGTAAACTTCACTCCCCTCCCCTGAACTAATGCAGAATATCAACTGAACCCACCACCTTTGCGAAAATATTATTACCCTCCCCTACAAGAAAAAGATGCTATCTAACAACCCCACCGGTTAGTAATCATTGTTAATTCAGGTTATATTTTTTCATAATGCCCAAACTACCCCTAATTGTGAAATTCCCAAGAAACCCTTAATGAAAACCACATTCTCTCCTCAATGATTCAGCCCTCTCTCTGTCGCTGAAGCTCTGCAACTTGGCCACCATTGCACAGAGATCAGCCCTTAATGAAAACCCCATTCTTTTTCCCCATTCTTTTTTGACAGATCGTCCACCATTCTATGCCACTGAAGCTCTGCAAATTGGCCGCCACCATCGTCGTTTAAGGATGCTATGATCTCGTGCGGCAGTAATGCTCTGGTAGCAATTTTTGGCTTTTTTGCTCTCCACACTATTGAGGTATTTCTGGAACCGCTCCTTGTCATGTTTCCGGACATGCTTCTTATAGTTTTTCATGGTGACAGAGGCAACACGATTTTATAGGAGGGAATTCCACAAATTTGCAGACATATAAACCTCTAGCAACTCCAGGGCTTTGCAGAGTGGGACGAGATAATCCTTCTGGAGACGATCGCGGATTTGATAGGCATAGTGAGCTTCTTCGATCCCATTGTATTAGATAGCATCTTTGTTTTTGTATTGGAGGGTAATGATATTTTCGTAAAAATTGTGGATCCAGTTGATATTTCGCCTTAATTCAAGGAAAGAGATTAAAGTTTACCTAATTTTATATTTATATAAAAAAAAATTAAAAGAAACACTCATAAAGTTATCATTATTATTACTCTCCCAATATATTGATTGATTTTTAGCATTCATCTAAGCACAATGATAACTATCAGTGAAAGGATTCCTCTTTTTCTCTATGACATTTCATATGTGTATTCAAAATGTGTAAAATAATGATAAATTTTTAGATAAAATAAAGGAATTAATCAAATATTATTTAAATAGTATGTATGTATATAGTAAAGACAAATTAAAAGATGTACTCCCTACACTATGGTCCATATGTGTTATCATTTAAATGCCTTAAAAAACCAAAACAACAATAAAGAAAGATGACATGACGCATCATCAACTATCATCAACCACCATGTTCTAGTCCCATCACCCACTATTATAAGAGAGTAAATTGAAAACAGAATATTACTAAATTAGTGGTCTATAATCTTTGAAATTGTTGTGCTTTTTCTTTTCTCTTTTGTCTTTTGGGTTCTTATTAAAAGCCTTTATTGATTTGACATAGTTTGAGAGTGTGGCCATGGGGATCAGGCGATGGATGAGGCCTCATGAGGGGCCGTCCTTTGAGTGCTCCAACACCGTAAACTATGGGCTTTAAGCGTGGATGCCCACGTGTTGTTAGAACACCTTTGTCCCCTGTCCCTCAGACACGGTTTTGTAAGATTACAATGACATCAAACAAAATCCAAATATTCTTCCCATTCAAAAACGCTATTGCAAGAAGGAAAGAATACATGTTTTTTGGGTGATTCAGGAACCCAAATTTAAATTGATTTAATTTTACAATTGAAAGGATGTTTTCAGACCATAACAATGTAATAGTTTGGGAAAAGGGTTTTTTATTTGAAAGTGGTCTTTAATTTCTCCATTAGACATATCTTGGATCACTTACACAAGGTATTTAGTGATTTTTACTGTTTTCAATGAAAGTTGAATGATTCTCATTCAACCACAATATGACTTGATCTATATAGTCGTGGGGTCAGTATAGACTTGTGAGACTAGTCAGACCGAAGGCCTGGATACCCATCGTTAGTTTAAAAAAAAAATGATCCTTGTGTTTATACATATGGATGTGTATCTTTAAGAGGGGCATGATGATCATTACGCACCCTTATGTCTATATCAAATTAGTATTATGTCAAAAAATCATTTAAAAAAAAAAAAAAACTAGGATTCAAGCTGAATCAATGAAACTGTATTGATCAAGTATCCATATAGGTCACAATTTCCAAAAAAAAAAATATAGGCCACAATTAATATTGAGATGGATAATATTGATTCCTAAAATTAATTTAATAACTTCATTTTAAATACTATCAATATCATCATACATTAAGTGGACACAGGGGAAAAGAAAATAATGGTAAAATATAAAATATAAGAGATAAAATAAGGAAAATGTTTGGTTTTAGTGACGAAATTGGACGTTTAGCTTGAATAAGAAAGTCTATCTCACTCTTTGAGATAATTTAAGAATTTTAATTCTTATTCATTTTTTATTATTATTTTCCTTTTTCATTACTATATCCTTACAAAGTTACATAACTACTCATTTTTGCACACCACCCATGTACCATACACTTCCTATGTAACCTACTTAAAGGCGCAACTCCTAATCAGTTATTTTCACAAGTAACATCATATGTCCTCTTGCACTTTCTCCTCCATGACTTATGGCTTAGGGTAGAGGATTATTGATCTCGTGGAATGGAATCTCCCATGTCAAGCAAATAAGAGTATGTTAGGGGAAAGGATCGAAATCCTCTAAAGTCCCATAAGTGCCCAACACACATCTGACGTCTAGGAGCCCTTTGAGGTGTATGCCCGTGTGTTGGGGACTTGGGGTAAGTGCACTGGTGCTCTCAACCATTGGGTGTAAGTTGGGCAGTGCAACTAGAGAGGATTAGGGTTACCATGGTTTGAGGAATCAGATCGAATTGCATCATCTAGAATCAATCGGATAAGATTGATATCAGCCTTGACCGATCTTAATTCTTGGGCGATATATGGTATCAGTGGACTGGTATGGACAAGGGGTAAAATAGTTAAAATTTTGACTTTAAACGTAAAATCAAGAATGTATGTTTGATCCAAAGTGATACAGATTAGCATCAGGCTTAATCAATCACATTCCCAATGAAAACGTACATATATAGAAACATCAACAGAGATGGGATTTTCATATTTCATGAGGAGTGGTACGATTATTTCACTCTACGTTTTTGTTTAGACGTAAAAGCCGCGTTGCCTTTTACATTCTTTTTCTCATAATATTATTATTTTATTAATTGACAAAAATATGACTTTAATCAACTTTTCTTTCTTCTATAGTTATATTAGGCCATCAAATCCACCAAATGGCTTACTAGGCGGGTCTTAAATATATCCAAGTGTTAACTTGCTTAATCATCCATCCATGTGGCTAAAAGTTGGTAAAGCAAAATGGATTGGACTTTAAATACAAATATGATATAATCAATTTTCTTAATTAATATACACAATAATCATGATGACAGTAACTCAGTAAGGATAAGTTAATCTGTCTCACTTTATTTTCACCAACCGTCCAAACATAGAGCCTTGGACTTTCTTGGTTTTGTGAGGGTAGCCGGGTAGGGGTCTTACATAGAACCAAGGTTTGTCCGGGTCGACCCGAAATTTTCCCAATTATACCCGGGGCTAAGGTTAATATCATAGGTAACGCATTATAGAATACTTAATTTGAGTAAGAGAGCGGTGAAAAGACAAAACGTGGGACTGGTTGAGGTGAATGTAAAACGTACGAACATTGCTGACATGATAGTGATGACGTCACCATGGCATTTTGGATATTATTATTATATTTGATAGGTTTTATCAGAATGTCCCACCAGTTGTCACTTCTCACCTCTCACTTCAATCTCAATCTAATCAACGTCTTCCCTATCCGGGAAGGAAAGAAAAGCAAGTCGGCAAACGCACGTCACTATGAATTTACTGTATTGTCCCTGTAATCGATATACACGTGTCGATCTAGATCAAGGACACGTGTTCTAGAGTGATGAGATGAGAGATTGACAGCTCTGATCAGATGGATAACTTCGTACTAATACCTGGGACCCATTTGTTGATGTCGGCTAGTCTTAAAAACCGGACCAATTAAATATGCGGTCAAACCGGGAAATCCAGTTTACGCTAAGAAAAAAACCAGAATCAAACAGGAACCAGGTCCTTTGTGGCTCAATGCCTGGTCTGCTGATCGGAATTATTGATTCAAAAAGGATTTCTAGGGTTCAGGTCGATTCCAAAAAATTCTAATTGAATCAAAATTGGCTGAGCCGCTGAGGTTGATACCATGGCTGATTCCTCTTATTTGAACCCTGGCTTGCTTCAACGAATTAATAATAATTCAAAAAAAATATACATTAAAAGGTAGAAAACCATGAGTATGTATAAAGAATAGTTAACAAACCGGGCCATTTATCAGACAGGATTGCACCAGAATCTTATAACTTGCAAGCTGATTTCAAGCAAACCCGGATGAAAAGGAATTTGGTAAAATTGAGCCAACACTAAAAGATAACCAGCCGGTCTACAAGAAAACCAGTCATGCATCGATAAGTTAAAATACTAACTTTCTTTCCCTTCCCTGTCTTGAGGAAGAAACTGGTTCAAACCGGGTTCGGATAATTTGGTGCTGGGTTATGTTTTGAGATCATGTTACCTAGCCGTTCCCCAAGAGATCGCAACATTCTAGTTAGACCACTTTAAAGTCTGAACCGGATTCTGACAAGCAATCTGATTTCTAGTAAGAATGCCTCAAGTCAAAGTTGGAAAAAAACCAGCCAATACTAAGAAAACCAGTATTTTGCTCATTTTGAGAAAACTAAGGCCCGTTTGACAATATTTCTTTCGTTTCTATGTCCAAAAACATCATAAACGAATTTTCATGTTTTCAAGAACAGAAACGAATTTTTGGGTGTTTGATAAACCTATTTTTCAGATCGATTTATGCACATATTGTTGTTTGATAACATGCTCATCATTTTTTAGTTTAAAAATTCCATTATTTTTTAGCTTAAAAAATTCCATTATTTTTTAGCTTGAGAAGAGTCACGCTTCTCACTTTTAGGTTTTTTTTTATCAAACACAAATCCACAATTTGTTGCCTTCACTTGTTTCTAGCAACGACGTCACAACTGTTTCTTGTAACATAAATTTTCATAAATTCCTATTTATATTTCTAAAAACGGGTGAAACAAAACAAGATTATCAAATGCTTCTTATCCTGTTTCTAGATTTTTAGGAATAGAAAAACGCAGAAACATGTTTTTAGAAAATTTATCAAATGGTGCCTAAGAATATTTTAGGCAATAAATCATCACTTCTCCCCCTTTTCTACCTCCTTGTTTGAAAGCCAGGCCAGGGTTTGAACACTTTTGGTACTGAGTCAGGTCTTGAAAACTATACTAACCTTCCCTATGCATCATAGATAGTAGAAGACATGTGGGCTCATGGAATTCATTGCGAGCCCATTTCTAGTAAAAAAAATTACATAAATCTATGTGATAAGAAAATTAATTATAAAACAAGTAGATTCGACTCTCTTGTTTTTACATCTATTTGTCTTTAAACCTCCTTATTTCATAATTAATTTTATATTTCATAGATCTAAGAAATTGCTCTAATTTTATTTTAGGGGAGGGTTCCTCACAACGCCAACATGATAGAATCTCATGCATCACACCAATGGTAACATGGAGAACATTATCATTCATATGGGACCCACATAATGATAAGACAAGAAAAAATGAAAAAACAAATCCATGTAAAAGATCAATAATACACTGGCATAATGGGAAACTTTTGTCCTTTATAATTGATTATTTATTTTGTAATATTTGTGGAATCTCCTCTTTAGAATGGTTTTTACCTGCTGTTAGAATGTTTAAGATGAGAATTTCATTATCATAAGATGTGATATATGATTAGGGCTGCCATTAATTTAGGAGACATCTTTTGACATTCCCATATGCTTTCAAGGAAAAATTAAGGCCTTGGGTTGCCTTCATTTTTTTCCCTTCACTTATTTCATCTCCTCTAAAAAAGTAGTGGTGGAGAAATGCTTGTGCTTTTCTGGGGCCCATCTTCTACTCAATAAAACCCCAACATCCATCATTACTGATATTGCTAACTTTCTCAATCAATCTTCATTATTTTATTCCTTATTCCAACCTTTTCTTTTCTTCCCCTGCTTCCATCCAGATTTCCAATGATTTAGCCGACATCCAAATACATAAAAATGTTACTGAATATCAGATGTGAAACCCTAATTTTAATACCAAAATACATATACAATTCAATACATATAAAATAGATGTATCTCTCTAGGGTAAAATATAGCCAAACCAAATCATTGATAGGCCTTGGCTACTTTAGGCATGATCATTTAGTAGATTTTCTTTTCTTGACCCAGTTTCACTTCACCCATGGTGAAGAGAGAATCTCTTCAACCATGAGATCTGACTCTCTAATAGGACTACAAAAAGGTATTTTCGACGATCTCGCGTAATGAGGGACGATAATTAATAATGACACTAGAGTCCAATCACAAAGTCAAATCACCAATAATGAAAAGACTCACCATGGGTGAAAGAAAACTTAATCCTTTTTTCCCTTTATTTCTATCAAATCAATAGAAGCCTTATATGGCAATTCAAACAGTTGAATAGATAAGATGACTATGTGGATTGACCATTTTTTAATCATCAGCCATTCAAAACTTATGAGTCAAGGGTGAAATGATCAACTTATTCACAAAATTTCAGCACCAGCTAAGATCCAATGTGGCATATAAAAGCACACAAGGCATTCTTTAATATCTAGATCAATCAAGCCTGTGAGAAAATGAAGACACTACTGCTGTTTATGAAAGTAAAATTATAATATGACATGGAAAGCATCATTTGATGTGAAATGATGGTTACATACATGATTCGAATAATCTTGTCAATAAAGTCATGGCTAGGGTTGGTTAAAGAGGCCTTTCCAGTTTCCACACATGATGGACAATAACATCAGCATAAGTTGAATTTAAGGGGATAAGGATAAGTTTTCACAACCCAATAACATGTCCTTCAATTCTGGCCATGAAAGCTAGTCAAGAAAAGAATTTTTACACTTCAATGTCACAGCATTAGTATAGTTTCAATCCAACTGGACAGCTTTACCACCCTACAAGAGTAGCCTACATAGGTTCCTTGAAAAAATTGTCAACCCCAAAGAATATGATTAATCATGTAAAAATAAGAAGTTAGAACCATGAAGAGATGTAAGGGTTACTTTCAAGAAAGGAAAATCCACCATTTTAGTATCTGATTTGATAGAAGTAAAGTGTAAAGTGCTATGTAATTTATGCTTTACAATGGGAAGGATGGATCAATGAAAAATGGGGCCAGGTTCTTGAGTAATAGAGGTTGGTGGGGTTAGGCTTATTTCACTTCTAATATGAGTACATTAGCTGTAAAGATAAGTAAACATAAGCTGTCACTTAGGCAACCAAATCAAGCATATTATTTCTTAATGCATTTATTGAGTTTTCTTTGCTTCTTTTATGCTTTGCTCTCAATGAAGGGGACAATAAAATCCTGTTTAAGATTAGTGATGAATAATAAAGATGAAACTTAGAGCATCAACATCAATATGAACTGTAAAACAAATAAAGAAAGTTAGTTCTAATACCATGGCCTCTAATTTCACATAATGATTGGAAAGCAGTAAGTGCACCAGGCATATCACAACTGGCAGGCCATAACTCCAGCATTGCAGCTCAACCGGCACTGAAATTTGGTGTGCAGGTGAGCCCCACCATCTCCTGTCCACCTGTAATATTTTAAAACAAACTAAAGATGAGTTTGGTATGCATTATGAGATGAAATTTTTTACTGTTTTTATCATCTCAGAATGCATTATTGACCGACAATTTTCATCCGAAGAACGCTTACCAAACGCAGACTAATCAGAAGGGATGGTGTAGCAATTCTAACTGTTGGATAGATAAGGGAAAAATTTTCCAAACAAAATTCAATCATATGACACATTGTGTATTTAACCTTTTCCTAGCCATCCAAATCTTGACCAGAATCAATTTATTGGTTCTGCCATACTATGTAGTGCCTTTGAGCTGAAACCTACTGTGAGGTAGATAAGGACTTGTTAACAAACATAGAGCAATAACTAAGATTGGCAGACAAGAAGAGCCCAATGGTGCTTGTAAATAGATACCCCCAAGAAATGTTTGTTTAGAGGAACTGCTTGACAAATCAAAGGGGAGAAAGAAAATGAAGAAGAAATAAAGCACAAACAATATTAAGTGTGTGTTTTATGTATTCCTTTCTATGACCATATCAGATTTCCTATGTATCAGAATTAGAGATGGAAACAGTGGCCATCCTGAACCTGATTCTATTATGTATCGATTTACCTGATCTGACAAGCATGGAATGCACTTACTACTCATACAGTAACCAGGGGAGGGTAGGCCGGTCCTAAAAAAGGTCTCGGGCTTGGACAACCTGTTTCTATCCCGAATACATAATCACTAATCAAATGTTTTGGTTTTAATGTTCCCTCCTCCATTTTGTTGGTTTATTTTCACTGTTTGAATAAGAAGGAACTAAGAACCAAATATGCATAAAAAGGAGCAGGTTTGGTTACTAACATTTATCATGAAGTTAAGGAACAGTTATGGCCCTCAAGGCCACCTTTTACTGTCTTCCCCCATATGTTTCTTTCTTTGAATTTTACTTTTTCTTTTTGACTTTGCCATTCTTAGGTATAGACCTCCTTTATGTCTTTAGTTTATTTTCCCTCTAATCAGTACTGGGGTACCAATACATAAGTGTTGCTTCCTTATCATTATTCTGGACTCACATGCAAGAAAGTCAAGAACGTGTTTCTACAGTTTCCATCAACCAGAACTAGGTAGCTCAACATGGCCTCGTGAACATGAAAGAGAGGATATGATGGATGCTCAACCGAACCATTTCTTAAATCTTTCATGCAGCACATGAAACACTCAATTAAGTGCCTCAGTAAACCTAAAGTGAAAACTAACACAATTCCTATTGAACTTTATGTATGGCATCATATACCAAGTATGGATGGCAATGAGAAGTGTAGGGTTGAGTAATGACCTTCCCGTACCGCCTAAGGGATTCCTTTCTAGGTGGGGTCTTTACCCTTACCGTGTGGGGTATGGCAAAGTCTTGCCTTCTCCTATAGGGTTGGTAAATACTCTACATCCCTTCTTCATTCCTTGAGCTCCCTTGCCCTTTGGAAGGTCATCTTTTTTGAATTTCTGACTACCCAACCCCAGAATTCAGTTATAAGTGCCGGGGTAATGAATGGAGATGAACTCAAAGACCAAGATTGCAGAAGAATTGAAAAGGTTTTTCATTTTGGCCACTTTTTAACCTTTTGGGCTGGGGGATTAAGGAATGGGCTACAGCTATGGGCTGAAACTTAACAGTTTTTCTTAGATCATATAAGATGAATTATGGATATATGGGTAAGGCCTTGAGCTAACCTATACACACACACACCAAAGTGGTAAACTAAAAAGTTGTAGCCTTCTTTTGATTGCTTATTGTCTAATTCCTATTAGTTCTTTAAGTCAAGGCTCAAAAGGGATTTTTACATTATCACTATATATAGTTGTCATTGTTTTTCACTTTTTTTGAGTTGTCATGTGAAAAGACAGAATTTTACCCTTATTTAGAAATAAAAGTGTGTTACTGTAAAGGATCGAAAAAAAAAAGTTACAACTACTCCACCAAATCAATGCAAATCCAAATGCACATTTAGGAAAATGGACTCTTAACACTAGAAAGAATCACCATTGGAAATGATTCCTGATAACCTCCTTCATCGGGCAATCAAATGATGCTTGACCTCTTTTCTTATACCTATATCAGTTTCTAATGTTCACATTATATGGCAGATTCATGTATTTAGGGTGCACCTAAGCCATATCTGACACCAATCCATTAAGGCCAATACAAGTACAACAAAGGATGCAAAAATCTAGGTACCACAATAAGAACATTTTGAATTTGTTAATCTGTTCCAGAAAATTCTAAATAATAAAGGGACAACTCCAGTTAATATCACCAGAGAAGAAGCTTACATATGGTCATGTTTTGGGGTTGGGGATGTCGTCATGGTTTCCATCAGTGGTTTTTATGGTCATGTGGAATAAAACAAATAGAAGAATTTTTTGAGGCATATCAAAGATCACTTTTAAGGGGATTTCAGGTTTGTAGGATTGATGATTTACATCTGGGGTATATTGAGACATGAGGTTTTATGTTTTTCAAACGGGTTTAGTTCCCTGGAAAAGTTTAAGGACTGCTCAATGGAGGTTTTTGGGTGGCTTTTAGAAGAATGATCCTACAGCAAGACTTCAGTTTCAGCCTCTATATATATAGATCCTTTTGGTGAGTCAAGGGACCAAAAACTGGACAGAGCTAAAATTCGGAATAAAGACCCCCCAAAAAATCCTTATTGAATATTCAATCCATTGAATGATTGAAGCATATCACAATCTTAATGTTAAACAAGAAAAATCAAGAACTTACCATTCATAGTCCTTGCAGGGAATTTCAGAATGAAATAAAACATCATTTCCCTTTCATGAATGGTAAATTGAAAAAGAAATGTGTCCTGGAATTAAGAAAATTTCAAGGAAAGAATACATTCTCATTTATTGCATGCTTAATGCCATTACTCCAGCATTCCTACTTTCTCAATGCCAAGCATAAACTACTTAAAAAATCATCTAATACCATGAAATTAGTCACAGTGACCGCATAGAGATTTTGAGCAGTATATTTTACAAATATACCATAATGTGCGCCATCCTGTCATGAATTCTCAAACCAATAGTAAGTAAAGTAAAATTCAGTCACGGTTTTATATTACTTAAAAAGGTAATGTATAGGACATAGAAAGTCTTCATTTCTGTATGTGTAGAGCATTTCAATTAGATGGTTGTATCAGTTAATTTCATAAACTAAAAACATGATGCAACTGATAGAGTTCAAGGATTTTATGAGATTGTTTATTTTGAGCTGCTTATAGGTTATTTTTATTTTTTTTTAGAAAAGAGAAGAAATTAAAGGAATAAATATTTTTTTTCTTATTCCTTCAGAAGTTGAAGCAGAAGCAGGTCTTGCATTGGTTATTACTAGTGCCTTCTGAATTTTGACTGCTCTTGATTGAGTGTCAAACTAACCTAAAACATATATTCAGTTTTGATGGGTGTTTCACTTCCATCTTTCAAAGCCTAAAAGGCATGAGTAGAATCCTCTCAACAACCCCACATTATCAATGCAGCTTTTATTAGTTAGGTGGACCCTTTGGCAAAAAAGTTAAGCAGACTAAGTTTCACATTAATCTTAGTTTTAATATCTTCAACCTGTAGCATCCAAAAAAAAAAACTGATGTTCATTTATTTATTTATTTATTTTGTGCGTGTGTGTGTGTTGGTGGGGGGGGAGGGGGGCAGGGGTTCTCCCAAGTCTACATAGTCTGAATTTTCCAGAAATTGCAACAATCCAACAATGTAAAATGCCCTAATAGCTATCACATATCCTACAAAGCAAGGCAATTGAAACTTCTATAGAAGCACCACAGGTGAAATATTCCAGCTCATATGAATTCACTAAGACAAAAGTCAGCACAAACCAATGTTTGGGGGGGGGGGGGATCAGAAATGAAGCATCAAATCAGCGAATGTAGAATTTTCACTCTCCACAATGTACAACTCAACTAAGTGTAATCCCAACTAGATGGGGTCAGTTTCCTTAGTTTCCAAACAAATAATAAAAACAAAGCAATACAATTTATCAGATTGACATGCAAGGTAGTCTGCATCCTCTTAAACCATCTAAGAATCTCATTGGTGGTGTATCTTTCTAGGCAAGCAATGACTGCTTTATAGCATCAATCAAATTTCTCATGCATATAATCAACATTCAGATGTGAGGACAAAACTGATGAAGGCAAGTGAAAACCAAAAGTGAAGGATGAGAAATTCATGAAAATTACTCCATCCAAAATCTAAGCAAAGGAAGCACGAAGATACTGACACTGTAAAATTCTGAAATCAAGAATTTGGTTCCACCCACAATGATGGAGACATCAAGGTGTACAAACGCAAGAAGAAGAAGAAACAACCATCTTTGTGGATGGAAGAATAGAAAGAAGAAGAAGAAAAAGAAGGCTCGATCCAGCCTTCCCAGCACTGGATCGAATCTCTCTCTTTCCAGATCTCAAAAAATCTTGTGGGCCCCATTAGTTGTTAGTTTAGTAGTTTATTTTTAGAATATTCTTTTCCTTGTTAGTCTTTTAATTAATTAGGAAACTACTTTACTAGTTGTTAGTTTTTAGGAAGTCTTTATTTACTTTCCAATTGGTTTTTTTTTTATTTTTAGTAACTAAGTTTATCATTTATGTAATGGCCTAGGCCACGATGGAATCAATGAAAGATTATTGAAAGCAGCCTATGAGCAAACCTCCCCACCCCCTCTCACGATTCTCTCCCTCTCGTTAATCCCTCTCTTTTCCCTCTCTCGGTTCCTCTCCTTCTCGCCTCCTTTCTTTTTCTCGGTTTCTTCCCCTCTCCCTCTTTTTCTCTGCTGTCTTAACATTGCAGCCTCTTTATTTTTTTTTTTGGTATTATTGTTGAAGACAGGTGCTCTTCCCTCAAGCAGCCAAGGATCGATCAAAATACCATTGTCTTACTGCACTACTGTTAGGGATATTGCTGCCTCTTCTTCAAGCAATCGACCACCGGCTGCTGCACTTTATTTTCTGTACTATTGTCAATAAATGTTGTCCTCCCTTCAAGCAAACAAGAGCTACAACAATTCCGGATGGTTTTCTTCTACAGCACTCAATATGGACAGCAATCCTCAATCTCGGTAGACCTTGATTTCTTCTTCTCTTCTCTGTTTGGACAGTGGACAAGTAGGTAATTAAACTAAACTCCCCACCCCCATTAATCCCCTGTTATATGTTTGTAGTCCATTATCATTGAAACCAACCATTGCCCCTTCGTTTATGCCTATTTTAGCTACTGTTTTAAGACATTTCTTCACTGTTATATCTCCAAAACCCTTGCTGATTTTCTATTTTAGTTGGCTGCTAGAGGACGTTGATTGTTTGCATATCTTATTTGGTGCCTAGATTGATTTGTGCTGAACCTAACATTCGCATGATGTTTATTCCCTTCCCCATGTCCCCACTTGAAGCTTTAGTAAGTTATTATGTGTTTTTCCACTTAGATTGATATTGCTCCTGGCTACATGTTGATTTGTCTTTATTTGTTGCATGTTGAATCTTGTTTTGTTGAGCATATCTAAATCCCAACATAATCTCAAGACCCCCTTAAGTTTGTCTTACCTTAATTGAGTCACTCTTGTAGAGACCCTAGTTTTCTAGGAAATCCCCTACATCACACAAGGCAGATAGAATGCCTTCCACCTGCATGCCTCTTTACTGCCATGTGGCAGCATCTGGTGGGTCCCATAATTCGTTAATCTGTAGTCCACATCATCACCTAACCAGTGGTTAATTTTCAGCATAATACTAAATCACCAAATGTCCCAAAAAATAAATAAATAAATAAATAAATTGGAAACTCAGGTTCTAGTTTTTCAGCAGGAATCCCTTCCAGCGGCATGGCAGGCAGAACCCTTTTCCCTAAATTAAACGAGAAAAAAAGAGTAACCTCACCAACCACTAGATGAAGTATGCAATGCATGCCACCCATATAGAGCTGCTAAAAAAAAGGAGGAAGTCATCCATGAAAATGGAAAGAAAAGGAGAGCATTACTCAATGAATAAAAGTGCCCAACAAATAAGAATTGAATAATAAAATTACTGTTTTGCATAATCTTTGCATTCACAATCAAACTCTAAAAATAAAACCTCTTTCAGAAGGCACAATACAGTCAGAAACTAAGGTGTCCAAATCCCAAACAACCAACTTGGAGGAGAAGGTGAAATTTCTGAATAATTTATATAATTAAAAATTACCCAATCAAAATCAAATTTACCAATATCAAAACAAGAGAACCAGTACTAACAGAAAGGGGAAGAAAGAGAGCAATGCGATAGAATGGAGGAAGAGAGGAGAAGGACTATCACTGGTTAGAGAAAACAGTCAATGCAATAGTCCACTCCACCCACATTGCCTTTATCACTGGTAAATGTACGGCCTTGTGGTAGACCTATCACTGTCAGCACCAGCCCAGTCTAGTCATCAGAAAAGTCACAGGACACCACTTCAAAACCTTAATATTCCACAACTTAAGAATAGAAAAATCAAAAAGAGCTAACAAAAATCAAAAAGTGAATATATTTGTAATTACAGAAAGAAGAACAAAATTCTTTTACGCTGCTAAATAATACATGAATCTATTTGACATATGAATTTGTCATGACTTGCTCCTCTGTTACATAAAAATTGAAACAACAACAAATTACAAATGTTAGACAGATGGTTAAGACTCTAGAGAAATGAATATTCGGATCCTGTTAAAAAGGAGACAACACTATATTGATTTACAGATGTCAGATAGAAGATTAAGATCTTCCCCTTGGGGAGGCTCTTGGGCAGTTGGGATATCACCAGTCCATCATCATGAACCATCAATTCAAGAACCTTGATTTGTGGGCATATAACAATTTATCAATGGAGTAGGGTCTCAGTTTCTGACCAGGATGATGGCCCATGAGTTATATCTTATTAGTTAGTCACAATACTTGGAAAATGATCACTCCTTAAGGCCTCCAATATCGATCTGATGGAGTAAAATAGACATTCAGACTTCAAAGGGAGGCGCATCTGACCTGATCATATGAACCAAATTTTTGTGGGTGCTGCAGAAGGTAAGGCTGCGAAACATAACCCTCCCTTCTCAGCTCTAGGAGGAGCATCTTCAGCAGTAGATAAATCTCAGTTGCCTTTGGATGACTTGTGTCTGCAGCCACAAACATATGTGTCACACTGTTGACTTCAATCCAGCTGCAACCTGGTAACTTTTGCACCCCCCGTTCCTTCATCAAGCTTCGGACTTTAAGAACACTCTCCCATTGACCAGCATCAGCATGGACATTCGATAATAATATATAATATCCAGAATTTTGTGGGTCCAACTCAAAAAGATGTTTTGAAGCCACTTCAGCTAGTTCAACATTCCCATGGACCCGACAAGCTCCAAGCAGCGCTCCCCAAATACCCGCATCTGTATTGAAAGGCATGTTGTTTATGATGCTAAATGCTTCTTCTAAACGGCCAGCACGCCCAAACATATCAACCATGCATGCATAATGTTCCATCCGAGCCATGATTCCATACCTCTCACTCATATCATGGAAGTAGCGGAAGCCTGCATCAACCTGGCCTGCATGGCCGCAAGCAGACATTATGGCAAGAAAAGTGATATGGTCTGCCTGAATTCCTTCATCCAACATTTTATGAAACAAATCAAGTGCATCCTTGAAATGACCATGAGTACCATAAGCAGCAATTATGCTATTCCACGAGACTTCATTCTTCACTTGCATGGAGTCAAAGACATGGCGGGCAATAATCAAGTCCCCGCATTTCGAATACATGTCAATCAGGGCACTCTCAGAAAAGAGATCAGATCCCAATGAACCTTTCATCATGAAACCATGTATCTCTTTCCCATAATGGAGTGCTGGTAAATTAGCACATGCTGAAAGAGCAGCAGATATTGTAACACAGTCATACTTGGCTCCTTCCAAGCCCATTTGGCGGAAAAGACTAATGGCTTCTTCTGGTTTGCCATTCTGAGAACAGCTTGTTATCATTGAGTTCCATGAAACAGCATCTTTTCCAGAGATTGAATGAAAAACCTGATAAGCAATATCCAACCTCCCACATTTAGCATACATGTCAGAAAGTGCACTGCCCACAAAACATTTTCCCTCCTGACCATTCCTAAGAATGTAACCATGCAACTCCATCCCCAACTTCAAAGTAGCCAAACCAGCACAAGCTGGTAAAACACTTGCCAATGTCACTGAATTGGGTTGCATTTGTGCCCCTAACAACCATCGGAACATCTCTAAAGCATCATCATTCATCCCATTAAGAACAAAACCTGAAATCATAGCTGTGAAGATAACAACATCTACATTGTCTGTATGACCAAAAATTTTCCATGCCATATCTACATCCCTGCATTTGAAGTATATATCTATAAGTGCACTCTTCAGAAATACATCTAAACGCACACCATTTCTTATGATATAACCCTGAATCTCCTTACCTTGTTTCAGGCCGGCTAAGTCAGAAACCGATGGAAGAAAACTTGAAAAAGTGATTGAGTCGGGTTTGATGCCAGAGGATAGCATATCACAGAACAGATCCCGAGCTTCAGTCATATACCCATTTTGGACATAGCCAGAAATCATTCCATTCCAAGTTACCAGATCAGTAGTAGGCATCAAATCAAACAATTTACGAGCATCAGATAAACACTGGCATTTCGAATACATCGCCACCAATGTGTTAGCCAGAGGTGAATCTAAATCTAATCCAAATCTAGTGGCAAGCCCATGTAATTGAGTACCATATTCAATCATTGCCTCTGAGGCACAGATCGACAAAACACAAGCGAATGTCACTGAGTTGGGTTTTGTTTCACTTCTCATTTTACTAAACACCTCAAGAGCCTTTCCAAATTCCCCAATTTTTACATACCCATTAAGCATCACATTCCACAAAACACAATCCTTCTCAGGCATTCTATCAAACAAATGCCGTGCATCTTCTATAGAACCATTCTCAGCATATAATTTAATCAAAGAACTACCCACAAAGACGTCCATCTCATAACCCATTAAACGAATGGTCTCGTGAATCAGTCGACCAAATTTTACTGCACCTAAACTACCACAGGCCTTAATTACATATGGAAAAGTATATTTATCAGGAGGAATTCCACAGCTTAACATCTTGAAGTAAAACAGTAAAGCATCTTTGAACCGACCCACCATGGTAAATCCCCTAATCATCCAATTCCAAGCTGATGTATACTGCCACTGGAGCTGAACAAATAAGTTCTTCGCATCTGTAAAGCTTCTGCAAAGAACATACATACCCAAAATCCTTGTTCCCATCAAACCCACATCGCTAATTCCATTCACAATGATCTGGGCATGCACTTGCTGCCCTTGTCTAAGAGCAGGAGCATTAGAACAAGTTTGCAAAATTGATGCCAACCTGCCTGCTAAAATCTCATCAAAATCTTGGGAGAACCCATCAGAATCAATGGAACTATGAACCGATGTTAAGATACTTCTGCTCTTTACGTGAACTGACTTGAACCCAGATGCAGAGAGGCGCCAAAAACAACTATAAATTGGGAAGAGGTGTTTCTGGGTCATGTTGAACATACACAAACATTGGACGTCCAAGTTCAAGATTTTTAGAAGGCTATAACATCTGAAGCTCAGCCCTTCCCTCTGCCAAGCCAATCACTGAAACCCGCCTTACAGATTGAATTTTTGTCATCCTTTCCGTTCCTCCTTCAAAGAGTTTGCGTAAACTCGTCTCTGCCTGCTTTCGAAGAGCTACGAACGTGGAACCCTTCAACCAGGGCAAAAAGAGAGTAAGCTGTTCCCAGTCTTAACTTGGATCTAGCTGTTACCGGTTTAACTTTGCGCTGATCTCACAGGAGGAGTGACTGTTATCTTATCGGATACATTCCGTAATTTTAAATGAGTCGTACTATGAAAGTGGCATTCCACAAAAAAAAAAAAAAAAAAAAAAAGTACCATGAAAGCAGCATGGAAAAGTATATGGATTTCTACACGATATGGCCACTCCCTGACCATTTCTTTCCATTCCCCCTCCGTTTTTAAGAGAAGGAAAAAAATTCTAGAAAATAGAAAAAAAAAAAAAAAAAAAATAGTAAGAAAATAGAAAAAGCATGTATGCTGGGCTATCACTAGAAGAAAAAAAAGGAGGAAAAAAATGTATTTTTTTATGTTTTCCTGTATTTATGCCAAGAATTTTTTTTTTTACTACAAAAGAAAATTTCACTATTATCAAGTTGAATTTTGAAATTTAAAAAAAAATCCCCTCTTGATTCGGAAAATGCCAAGTACAAAGAGAATTTCTTGAACTAAGAAAAAAATATATTTTTTGTATTTTTTTTCTTTTCTTCTCTTCGCTACTTAGCACATCCTTAATTTTTTTTTTTATAAGGCAAAAAAAAATAAAAAAGAGTTATTGTGCTAGGGTTGAGCTTTTGGTTGAGGCACTGAGTCCGATCCAACCTGACCTCATACTTAAAAATATATAGGGGACGTGAATGGTCCCTAATCACACAACCCTACATCCAGACACAAAAGATAGCGAAAAAAGCCTCATCCCTGTAAAACCCACAAAATCCACCCCTTATTAATATCCATGTGTGTCACACATTGACCCTCATGTTGGTCCAGGGGCCACAGGACCATGGTGTATTCTTTTCCCCAAATGTATCTTATGGTTAATATGCCGGACTGGCAGACTTTTTTTCCCCTATATATTATACAGTTATACATAATAATATCACGCGGTCAAAATAACAGGGCTAGTCCGGGCTTGCCTAGCCTTGAAATGACAGGAAAAGACGAATTAACATAGGAATCAGACGTGAATTAACATAAATCTCCCTTTTTTGCCATTTTCTCGTTGAAGTTTCTTAAACCCGTTGTAGTTAGAACAACAAGACTTTTTAATTAAAAAAACCTCTAAAAACCAAAAATCTGTGCAAATTTATGCTTCTTTTTCTCATTTCATTTCTCAGGTTTCAACCAATTTCGGTCCAATCTGAATCATAGCTGTGATTACAAGTGACATTGAGATTCTACCAAATTGAATAACAAATTTGATCCCCTCTCCAAAGAGCAGGTTCTTTTTTCTTTTTCGTCATGGTTATGCATCAACTAACCATGTGACCCTCCTCTCATCATTCCCATATTCTGAAATGAAGATCTCTAGGATCAAACTTGTCACTTAATCCCTCACAGCCCACTGTTAATGTGCATGATGTCTTCCCTTCTGCATCTCCCCTCTGTTTCCTCTATTATAGTTGCTCCTCAGGTTGCCATCTTGTTGTCCCTGCTGAGATTGCTCATCGAAATTTGAATTTCAGCTTTCACATCCAAAGATCACAGAAAAGGAAGGGAGGGGGAAGCATACATAACTTGAGATCTATCCAATTAAATGGTGTTTCACTGTTTTGAGATCCAAAACAATACAAATCACAAAGAGTCCACATCATTCAAAACATGCTCACTGCAATAATATTGAGTAAGCAAATTGAAAGATCACAGAAGTGTCAAATGATATATTTTCTTGATGTAAAAGAAATCAAATGCCCACATATTCCAAATACGGTAACAAAATAAAAGTTAGTAAAGAGGAGGACATCATCCAACATCTATGCATACATTAAGCTATGAAATTCCATTACCTTTCTCGAGACAAATTCCAAATACAAGTAAACAACAATCCACTCATCCTCTGATAGTGTGCCTGCACATTATAGAGCATGACTAAAAATGGTCAAGGAAAAACACCTCATATTTGATATAACTGACGTATTTATTAATGTTTCCAGGGTACCAAATCAATAAAAGTTAAAGGGACTCAGTAAAAATTGCACCAGGTAAAGAAAATAAAATGTTCAAACCTCAATCAGCACTATCAAGAACATAAGTCTGAAGCAAAAAAGTGGTTTGCTTAAGCACAAGAAAGAAAAAGATGCAGAAGAAAGGAGAGCAGATAAACTCACTTAGGTCCTGGTTTCCATAGCCTAAGGCACCAAGCCTCTGCATAAGTTCAGCGAATTCCGGTTTCTTCAAGTACTCGTCCACAAATTCATGAGAGTTATTCACGAAAACAAGCTCCAGATCATACAGTAAATCCCAAATACCAAAGCATCAAATGGGTAATATTGGGTTCAATGCCTCTTCAAATCATCAGATCTAACAGCTCATTTGCTTCTTTCATCATTTTTTCCTTTGTAGAAAGCATCCACCAACATACACAGTGAAGGTAATTACATCAAGTGAGATTCCTTATCCAACAATCCATTCAACAAATTAGTGGCTTCTTTCCATCGGCTAGTATTTCCTAGGCCATAAATCAAAACACTTAAGGTCACAACATTAGGAGAGATTCGTAGTCCCAACATTTTATTTAGCAATCTAATGGCTTCTTCCCATTGGCCAGAAATGCATTGACCATGAATCAAAGAGTTGAAAGTGACAACATCAGGCTTTTGTCCCCTTTGAAGCATCAATTCAAATAGTTTATATGCATCAGTAGTCCTTCCTTCTTTGCAAAGACCATCTATCAGGATGTTGAAAGTCACGACATCAGGAGAGAGTCCAAGTCCCAACATTTTATTTAGCAACCCAGTGGCTTCTTCCCATTGGCCAGAATTGCATTGACCAGGAATCAAAGAGTTGAAAGTGACAACAGTAGGCTTTTGTCCCCTTTGAAGCATCAATTCATATAGCTTATGTGCATCAGTAATTCTTCCTTCTTTGCAAAGACCATCTATCAAAATATTGAAAGTCACGACATTAGGAGAGACTCCTAGTCCCAACATTTTATTTAGCAACCCAGTGGCTTCTTCCCATTGACTAGAATTGCAATGGCCATGAATCAAAGAGTTCAATGTGACAACAGTAGGCTTCAGTCCTCTTTGAAGCATTAATTCAAACAACTTATGTGCCTCAACAGTTCTTCCGTCTTTGCATAGACCGTCTATCAGAATGTTGAAGGTAATAACATTTGGTGAGATTTCATGGTCCAACATTTCATGGAACAAATTTGCAGCTTCTTTCCATCTACTTAAATTGCATAGCGCATGAATCAAACTACTGTAGGTAACAACAGTCGGGGAGAGATGTTTCCCACCCATATCAGAGAATAAGTTCAGAGCCTCATTTAGCTTTCCTTCTTTGTAATGGCCATCAATGACTGCATTATACATCATAACAGTAGGCTTACATTTACCCCTGAGTTCTGTCGCCTTGAGCATTTCAAGAGCCTCACAAGTGTTTCGAGTCTTGCAGAGCCCATTGATTATGGTTAAGTAAGTGACTTCATTACAAGGGTACCCTTTGTCGAGTATCTTGTGAAACAACTCTTTGGCCTCTGCAATTTTATCCACAGTACAGAGAATCTTAAGCAGGGTAGTCAATGTGACAATATCTGTCTCGAAACCACGTTTCATGATGATCCCAAAAAGAGAAAAACCCAAATCTGGACGATTCAATCCACAGAAACAGTTTAGTAAGATGGTTAGTGTAGCCACATTGGGCTTAATTTGCGAGGAATACATGTTTTTGTACATAAAAATTACAGTTGAATGGTGTTTGTATCTGGCAAGTGTTCCAAATAGTTGATTGAAAACACCAATTTTTGGTAAGGGTTTTGAATGAATCAATAGGTGGTATCTGCGGAATGCTTCGTCAACACTAATGGAGGTACCTGAACTTGATTTGCAACCATCATCTTCTGTAGTATTCTTGAACAACTGGACAAGACTCGCTCGCGGATTTGTTTTAGTAGCTTTAGAAGAAAGAGATGAAACAAGCAGAGATGGCGGAAGAAAAAGGCTAAGAGAAGACCACCTGCCCATTTGAATTCCATTTTTTGAAATGGTAATAGCATCCATAGTTCTCGACGAGCTCCACATTCCCTTCACTTCACTTCGTCTCTACAAACACTTCTGCTTTCAACTTCTGTCAAAGATTTGATGGATAAGACATGGGCTGGGACGCCGGGTGAGCATGTAAAAATCGGTATCGTGTATCGGCCGGCTCTAAACTGAAACTGATATTATATATATTGATTCGTATCGGCCAGTGTTTTCGCCCTAAAAAAATTGATATCGTACATGTTTTGTTCATTTTAATTCCCTACTCTATGGTAGAATTGCAACCAGATATCAATATATATTAAACCAAAAAGAAAAGAAAGAAAAGAAAAGAAGATATCTATACATATTAGTCCAACATATCGATACGATACAGGCCCTTAATAAATATGATACACGCCAAAATGGTATGGGAAGAAAAAAAATTTGTTTCAGACCATTTCAACCTGTATCAGTCAATACAACCCGATACAATCGAGGTAGGCTTATGCGGAATAGCAGTAATAGCTAGTAGCAGTCACCACCCATTGAAGCAGTAAAATAGAAAAGGCATGATCCAGATTAGTTATATGTCAAATTTCACAGCGAAATTCATTCATTTGCCATTGATGTATTAAAGTCTTTTTCTTATATCTTTGGCAATTCATTTGTTTTTTAAAATATAATGAATCTTCAAAGCTCTATATTGACACGTGACGAATTGAGTTCAAATTTGACATATAATCAGAGTATTAGGGGGCATATTTGTAAAAAAAAATTGGGTTTTGAAATGTATTTTATCTATACAAATACTTTGCTATCCAACAGTCAGAATAACCATATCATTTATCCACGCCGTAAGGCATGTAAGACTTCTGCGTTGTATACGACACTCCAAGAAGCCAAAATTTTACCTCCTGCCTCATATAGAAATATCATGGTTTAGAAAATCAATCAGAATCGATGGAGTCAGCAGATTTGAAAAACATATTGGAATCGATCATGAATGCCCACAGAACTCACTTTTGCCATTTTCTCCATTTAGTTACTAAAAAGTGCAGAGAATCGATGAAACGTACCTGTTGTAGTTATTATTACAATACAAAAACTGTAAAAATAAAAATTTGTTGTAATCTATACTTCTTTTCTTGATTCTATTTTCTCAATTTTCGACCAATTTTGATCGAATCTGAATCATAATTGATAGATGCTGATTCCATCTCCGATTCGGAGTTTTTAAACCTTGAAAAATATAAAGAGAAAGACCCAAAATGTTACTTGGAATTACAAGCGATAATGAGATTCTGCAAAATTGAATAACAAATTTGATCCCCTCTCCAAAGTGCAGGTTCTTTTTTCTTTTCTTTTTTTTATTTTCTTTTCCATCATGGCTATGCATCAACCGTTCCTGCAGCCTCCTCTCATCATTGCCATATTTTGCAATGAAGATCTACGGGATCAAACTTGGAACTATTCCCTTCACACCCCACTGTTAATGTGCATGATGTCTTCCCTCAATATCTGCGTCTCCCCTCTGTTTCCTTTATTATTGTTGCTCCTCCGGTTGCCATCTGGTTGTCCTCGCTGAGATTGCAGAGAGAAATTTGAATTTCAGCTTATACATCAAAAGATCACAGAAAAGGAAGGTGGGGAAGCATACATAACTTGAGATCTATCAAATTAAATGGTGTCTCACTGTTTTGAGATCCAAAATGATACAAATCAAACAGACACCCAGCTTATCAAAATAATAGTGTCATAGCTTGATTTTTCCATGCATATAGTTGGGCATCTATGTAAAGAACTACATCCCTATTACGATCATTCACAAAGGTCTATGATCAGGTAATTATGCCTCGAGTCAGAGTTTCAAAGATCACACAAGTGTGAAATGATATAGTCTCTTAATGTAAAAGAAATCATATGCCTGCATATTCCAAATACAGTAACAATATAAAAGTTAAGAGTAAACAGGAGGACATTATCTAACATCTATACATATGTTAAACTATGACAATTTCATTACCTTTCTCAAGACAAATGCCAAATACAAGTAAACAACCTCCCACTCATCCTCTGATAGTGTGCCTGCACACTACAAAGTATGACTAAAATTGTCGAGGAAAAACACCGTAAAATTGATATAACTGAAGTATTTACAAATGTTTCCAGAGAACCAATTGACTTCATAAAAATAGCACCAGATAAAGAAAGTAAAATGTTCAAACCTCCAGCAGCACTATTAGGAACATAAGTCTGAAGCAAAATGTGGTTTGGTTTATGAGAAGTGAAGCACGAAAAAGAAAGAGATGCATAAGAAAAGAGAGAAAATAAACTCACTTAGGTCCTGGTTTCCATCGCCCAGGGCACCAAGCCTCCGCATAAGGTCAGCAAATTCCGGTTTCTTCAAGAACTCGTCCACAAATTCATGGGAATTCTTCACAAAAACAAGCTCCAGATCATACTGTAAAGCCCAAATATGGTTGTCAATTAGGTGGTCTGGGGAGCAATTAATCAATAAATTCAGGTTCATTTTATCCCAGGAAAAACTTGATCTATCCAATTTTTTTTTTTTAATTTAATTTAATGTGATGTAGACAAGCATTATCACAAATACTACAGCCATAGGCTTAAGAAGAATCAGGCCCATGGTTCTTCAACTGGACCTTTTGGTTCAGGACAGACCAAGCCCATGGTCTGGGTGTCACTAGTTCACTGAAAACCAGAATCGTGGGGGTGGTTAAGTAGTTTATTTAAGCATTTAGTATATACTACTTAGATATCATTATTGCATCATTCTTTTGATTTCAGTTTCTATTGTACAAGGCATCCACTACATGCATGGCCACACATCTTTTTTAATTTTCTATTTTCTGTTTTTTCTATCTAGAGGTTGCCACAAGTGCTTACAACTATCTATATACTGTAAGGGCCTTAGTGCCTACACCCATGATTTATAAATGAGGATCGATTTGGATTTGTGCCCTAGTTTGCTGTGAGGAATAGTGGCGGTGAGACTCCATTGTGGTTATTGAGAGATGATCAAGGCCATAGGTGAGAATCCTTGATCATATTGCCCTTCTTCTTCGTTGTTTCTATTTGTTATTGCTGCAATCTCTGTTTTGTGAGGTATTGATACTTGCTGTATCAGTGCTATTGTTTTCTGTTCAAAGAGTTGAAAGTGTTTAATCTTATCAAACCAGTACTACCAAGAGCAAAGACTGGCATCAACCTTGGCCCGCTGCACCTGTTCTGTTGGAGCTATAGCGCAGCAAATCTCAGACCACAGGTAACTCTTATTCTGGCTGAAAGAATCAGCTAGTGTTTGGAGAGTGTAGTCTTACCATTGGGACCTTCCTTCGATATCAGTTTCAACCATGCCCCCTCCTCGTCAGTTGGGCATGTATGGGCACCTTTCCTTCTCCAACCTTATTCATTCTATAGGGATAAAAACCACATCCAGTGGCTGGATTTCCTTCTAGTCTGTGACTGGTTATTTTTCTCGCAATTTCAAATTTCTGGCCTAGGGTGTTATCACCACATCTGGCCATCAGATCATTGAGATCTTTTGAAGTATTAGACTGCCTTCGAAGCCCCCTTCAACCTGAGTTGTGGTGTCATCCACTGGTTCTATCAGCTTGGATTGTAGCCTTAAAATTATTAACCACTTTTGGCTTGTAACTCTCAACTCAGCCATTAGTTGATGGTGGTATATAGCAGGTTACCTCCTTTGCCTAAGACCTACATCTGATCCAAGTTTGAGGTACCCTAGTGTGTGTGTGATATCAATAATTGATATTTCTGAAATTCCATAGTAACTAATTTCTTTAATGTGTTGTAACTATTACTCCATCCGTTGGATTATCATTTTGTACTGTTGCTGTAGGCTTGTAGCCATACACATGGCCTGGTTTGAAGTCTAATCCGAGTCCAGGTTTTGTGGCTATTAAGCGACCAACATTTCTGTAACAACTTAGCTGACAATCCCACTTGCGGTTAGGAAATACAACTTACTGTTCAGTGAGCCTAACCCTATTATTTTGGGATGTTGACAGATCAAGTTAACAGTAGCTTTAGACAATACTGAACGTGATCTCATTAGTTATTTCTTAACTCTAACCCAACCACCACATTAAGATACAAATTACACCAAGTAACTATGATGCAGCCACTGGGGTTGTTCAATAGCAAACCAAAACATTAACCAAGAGGGGAAGCAGAAGGTGACATGCCTATTGTCATTCTCATTGGTGTGGCATCATTTGCCGTTCCCCTATCCTCTGAGATCATAATCCCACAGCATCGTGACCATCCACCCACCAAATTAGGGAAAATGGCAAATAAAACAGGCCATCAGTGCTCATAGCTCTTCCCCTATAATTTGGAAAAGGGCAAAAAGCAACCTGCTCTGGTAGGTAAGAGCTAAGGTCGATACAAATGTACTACTGGAATCCCTGGGTTGAAAGGAAAAAAACAAAAGCACATCAAAACAAAATTCAAACCTCCTCTGCCAATGATTTGAAAATGGGGAAAGGAACAATCCATTCTGGACAATCAACTGCATCCTGCAACAAAGTTCAAATGATCTCAAAAACAATAACTGACACAGTTAACAACCGACTCCCAAAGTTGAAAGGATAAAACAGAAGAAAAAGTTAAACATGTGATAACTTAAAGACAATATCATAAATGAAGAAACTCCAGCGTACTGCACACAATGTGGTAAAATTTTCAGGTTTTCTAATTCAAAGGACTCAACCATCAAAGCAGGCTTATGTTAGAGAAGTTGGTCACTAATCATTTCGAAAAACAAGTTTTTTAACAAACATTTTATTGATGAAATTCATGTCTGCAATAAACCAAGATTAGCAGGAGTGTGGAGAAAAGTTAATGAGATAGATTGTTGTATTGTACCTCTAAATGGAATTTGTACTTGATACCGAATGGGCTAGAAGATTTAAATTTCTGAGCCACACAACAATACAGATTAGCAAGGAACTTAAATAAGCACATAATCCTTTTACCATATCATGGCAGCTAACAATAAAAGAGAACTCACCTTTTGAGCATATTCATCATCAAAATGAATCCAATATACGCTGTTCCCAAATGCTAGCCCTTCCACTGCATATTCAAGATGGAAAAAGCATTGGCTGTTAAGAATGATTAAAAATAGTCCGTCGTCCCAAACAGTTAACTTTAGGTAAATTAGCAAATATTGAAAAAACACATGACCAGCATGAACCAAAAGACAGAACAAGAACATCTAAAAGGACACAAACAGTTCACTAATACTTGAACAATTCAGAAAAAAAATAAAGCCTGATCTGATCGGACCAGCCATTTGCAAGGATTTGATGCTCTAGTAATTCAGTACTTACAACTCCTCACTAACATCTAAAGTCTTTTACTAGAAGTATTTAAAAAAAATTACAGCAATGACTAAGTTCATCAATAAGAGTAATCATGGATGACATCAACTGCTTTTATTCACTTTCTTTCGATTAGTGAACAAGGCTTTGTTGATCTACTGTGTTTCCTAGAAAGGTAACCCCATTTCCCAGAATACCAACAAACTTTGATTTGTACCACAGTACAATATATCAAACAAAACATTTTCCTAGAAAACCTCTCTGTGATATTGAATTTCTTCTGAAATAAAAGAATAGATGAAGACTACAGGAAAAATAAATCGAAACAGAATTTTACTCCAAAATTTGCCAATAATTGTTTCTTACTCAAGCCCCCCCCCCACATAAAAAAAGAAAAAAGAATTCACATCCACAGGGAAGAAAAGAGAATAACATTCCAGCAGCATCACTGAGGGGCCCAAATTACAGAAACAAAAAATAGACCAATTTCTCATGCTCTCAATAAACAAAGAACAATTCTCTCAACCATGTCAATGAACGCTAAATAAAAAACAACCCACCCTGGTAGGGAAATGCTATGGCTCAAATCAGAAATACCTTCTCTAAGCTTTTTGATGATAACATTTGCATCTGGCATTGTTCCAATGAAGATGCCACCAGGACGCAGTAATGCGGATACATTGGCCAATGCTCGTCGTGCACGTACCTCTGTAGACCACGAGTAGTGCATTGCAAACTGCAAAAAAATTTATATTGTTTGATGCTTTAATTATTTAATAACAATTAAAGAAACCCCGGAGAGCCATGTTGGCACATTGCATAGTTCACTAATAAACAACAAGGCACCAAGAATATTTAGTCAAGTTAGTTTTTAAAGGGGGATCAAATATTATGAAAAATATTCATGACTGCTTTCTGAAACATAGAATAAGCAACAAGCACATCTCGAAATACTGCTTAATGGCCTTTCTGCCTTTCTGCCTTTTCCAATGTAAAATCAGAGTTTTAATTAAATAGTCTGTTCAATAATGGATTATTGTAATAATGGGTTTTAAGGGTTATATCCAAACGGACCCTTAATCCCTTTTTGGGTGTTATACTATTATAAATAGAGGACTTTGCTCATTAATGCACAAGTCCTATTTCCCCAATTCTTTATGATATCAAAGCATGTTCAGTATGATCGTACTAAGCATGTGGAGATTGATAGGCATTTCATCAAGGAGAAGTTGGAGCAAGGCCTTATCTGTATTCCTTTTACGCTGGAGTGAAGATCAATTAGCAGATATTCTCACAAAGGGACCTAATAGTAAATCTTTTTATTTTATTTTGTCCAAGTTGGGTATGTGTGATATCCATGTACCAACTTGGGGGGGGGGGTGTCGAATAATGGGTTTTAGGGTTATATCCAAACGGATCCTTAGGCTCTTTTTGGGTTTTATTTTGTTATAAATAGAGGACTGTGCTCATTAATGCACAAGTCCTAACTCCCTAATTCTTCATATTCAAGCATCAGAAAATTCAAATTCTAACATCTCCAAGAGCCATGAAGGTGCATTTTTATTGGTGTTTTCAGGTCCAAATTGGTAGGACTGACTATATCACTGCGGAACTCAAGGCAAGTCTAAGAGACTGAAGATGTCTTCAGCTAATGAATGGATTGATATGGTTATTGAAGGCGTCTCAAAGTTGATGATTTGCTTGTTCCATCTTCTACGCTGTGGAGATATTCATGTCTCATACGGAAGCTAGATTTTTAAACTCTCAAGGAACATTATCGTTTTAATTGATATTGAGATCTGACAACACTCCTGCTGATAACTGTATAGGAAGGGGTCAACAGTCTCTTGACTAGGGTCCCTATCCTACAGGCTAGTTGTTTTTGTAGCCTTCGGGCTTAAGACCATTTATCTGTATTTGCTGATGCCATTATTTTTGGCCTTGTATTATTCTTCCTCTGTGCATAATCTTTTGTTACCTACCAAAAACAAAAGTTAATAATAATAAAGCTAGCAGGTCCTTTCCACTTAAATGGTATTTTCTTGATTTGAACAAGCAAAGAATAATAGACCCTATGCATTTCATGGTTCTCAGCACCACAGTTCAAATGAGCACTATGGTTTACCATCCAAATTAATGAACTAGATATCTTAAATCATCAAGCAAGAGATAAAAGAAAATTACTCCCCCCCCCCCCAAGAAGAATTTGTTAGTTCTCATCAGGAAATGAGAAACATAAACACTAGAACAAAACCAAGACAGAAAGACCATTAAATAAAACGCTTGCAACTTCGAATATATCAAAATGTTCCACTCACCTGACAGCTACATATATCAAATGGTGCATCATCTTCCAGAACTTTATCCAAGCGTACCTGAAATCCATCAGCACAAGGTGGATTTGGCAATTACCTAACTGGTAATATTATAATGATGTTAAATAGTACCAACTATAAAGTAAAAAATATATTAGCATGATCAGACAGCTTAAAAGCAATTCCAACCTAATCATTCCAAAGCGATTATGTACAATAAGATAGTATCTAGTATCTGCAAATGTGAAAGAAACTTTGTTGGTTCTCATTTAAATCAAGCCATGCAAACATAGAATAGGTTGACAAGTAAAAAACATATGCACTCTACGAAATGCCGATGTAAATTCTCAGGGAAAGAAAAACACAAAACTAGGGATCATATCAGAAACTTTACGGTCCAATTGCAGACGCCAGATAAGACGACTTGATTACAAAAAGAAGCAAAGGTGACAGATAATAGCAGCTACCTCAAAACAATCTCCACAGATAAGCCGTGCAGGGAAGGTAAACTTCTTGCGACGTTGGTGGTGGTCTGCATCACCATTATAACGTGTGCGACAGTCTTCTATCTGGCTCATGATTGTTTTAAGGCAAAGAGAAGGTCAGTGAGAACAGAAAAAATCTACCAGCATAATTTGTAAATTATAATGGTGATAAAGACTTGACATCACAACATATCATGTATTTCATGGGAACCAATAATAAGGTTTTCATGACTGATTGGAGAATAATAATATACTTGTTAAAGGAACCAAACAAAATAACTTTTATTTCATCAGTGAAACTGGTAATGAAGGATCCTTTCAAATAACCGAACATAAAGGCTATTACGGAAGTTTAGAAAAGGATGCAAGCAGAGAAAGAAAAAGAAAATTAAGTTATTTTCTTCCAATTATAGTAAAATGGTCATCCATAAGTTCAATTATGCCGTAGAAGAGATAAAGGAATTGTGAAAGGAGTTTCAAATTTTTGGCATTGAAGGACATAAAACAGGGCAGGCTGGTGGGCCTCATCACAAGTGAGGATGATCTTAATCTTACAGAAAGCATCAACTGGTGGAGTAGATTTAAAAGTGACAATAATAGGGCAGCTTTTTAATAATTAAATGGCTATTTAGCTGCATATTAAACGCATCTGCCATCTACCACCATATCTCTGACTGACTGACAATGTTGGGTGCTCCGTCAATGTACTTAGTCAACATCTAACAGAGGTAGCTGCCACAAGTTGATGAGTCTTTCGCAAACATTCTCAAACCCTCAGGGCTTAAAAGGGTTTCAGATTCCACAAGCAAGTACGGAGGAATTTTTCCCCTATAGTCTATAAAAAGTACAGCGAAGGAAAATTAACCAATTGAGCTATTCCTCGCTTTATCTGGGACTCAACTGTGAAACTCTTTAGTTGCTGACTTGTCTTTAGGTCAAAAACATTTTTGACTTGAAATTGAACGTGCTAGGAAGAATGTGGGGAAAGCTCGAGCGAAGAAAGATGATGACTTGTACAACAAATTGGATACCAAGGAAGGGGAAAATACTATTCATAAAATAGCCAAAATACGGGAAAGGACGAGTAGAGATCTCGATCATGTTCAATGTGTTAAAAGTGAGGATGGTAGAGTGCTGGTTAGTGATGAAGACATTAACAGGAGATGGGGTGAGTATTTTTGCGAGTTACTAAATGAAGACAGCTTAAGTAAGAGTGGGGTAAGTATCTAACATGACAGCATGTATCACAGATACGTTCGGAAGATAGGTATGACCGAGATTAAAGAAGCCTTAGGAAAGATGAAAGTAGGTAAGACACCAGGCCCAAATGAGGTCCCAATTGAAGTGTGGAAGAGTTTAGGATTATGTGGGGTTTCCCGGCATACCAAGTTGTTCAACAAGATTATGAGCACTAGAAAGATGCCTAGTAAATGGAAGAGAAATATAGCTGTCCCAATCTACAAAAATAAAGGCGATATCCAAAGTTGCAACATTTATAGAGGCATAAAACTCATGAGTCATACCATGAAATTATGGAAAGGTTATCAAGGTCCATATAAGAAGAGAAACCATTATCTCAAGGAACCAATTCGGTTATATTCCTAGGAGATCCACGACGGAAGCGATTCACCTTCTTAGGATGCTTATGGAAAGGTCTAGAACCTACAAGAAAGATCTCCAAATGGTCTTCATTAACATAGAAAAGGCATATGACAGAGTCCCCAAAGAGCTCAATTGACATGTATTGGAGAAGAAAGGGGCGTCAAGTAAATATGTAGATATTATTAAAGACATGTATGAGGGCGTGGTGACAAGTGTGAAAATCGTGGGAGGTCAAGGCGATGAGTTTCCTATCACTATTGGGTTACATATGGGATCCGCTTAAGTCGTTATCTATTTACGCTTGTCATGGATGAGTTAACCAAGAACATTCAAGGGGAGGTTCCGTTGTGTATGCTTTTCACCAATGATATTGTGCTAGTGGCTGAGACTGTGGCTGAGATCAAAGATAGGTTGGAGTTATGGAGATCTACCTTGGAATCTTAGGGTCTTAAGATTAGTAAAACAAAAACGAAGTCTATGGTGTGTAAGTTTAGCCAATCACGGACGGATAACAATGTAATGAAACTTGAGGAGAGAGATCCCACAAAGCAACTCTTTCAGATATTTGGGATCAATCATAAACAAAGATGGTGAGATCGACGATGATGTGTCTCAGAGAATTAAAGCAGGATGGATGAAATGGAGAGGTATGTTTGGAGTGTTGTGTGATCGACGTATACCTCTAAGGCTTAGAAGGAAAATTCTACAGGACATCGTAAAACGGGCTATGATGTATGAATGTTGGGCAGTCAAGAAGCATAAGGATGTGCAACAAAACTAGGAGAGAGAGAGTGAGGGATGATCAGGTTAGAGTTGATTTGGTAGTTGTTCCGATTCAAGACAAGCTCAGAAAATGTCGCTTAAGGTAGTTTGGTCATGTTCAACGTAGACCTTTAAATGCTCTTGTTAGCAGGAGTGATCGGATCCAGATGGAAAAAACTAAAAGAGCTAGGCGCATGCCTGAAATGACTATTGATGAGTTGGTAAGGAAAGATATGCAGAAGCTAGGGCTGGATCCTAGTATGACATCAAACAAAGTAGTTTGGAGGGCAAAGACCCATGTTGCTAATCGCATTTAAGTGGGATGTCCCAAAGGTGTTGTGTTGCTCTGTTTCGTTTCTTTTCTTTTTCTTTTCCCCTTTTCTTTCCTTTGCTTTTTATGTTGCTCAGTCGTGAATCCATATAGCCAACCCCATTAAGTTGGGAAAAGGCTTTGTTGTTGTTGTTGTTGTTGTTGTTGAATAATTATAATGTAGTTACGATAGAATTAAAGTTAATTCAGAGAATTCCAAAAACGAAGGAAAAAAAAATGCTAATAATGCATGCTAAAAACAGACTACTTATCCCAATTGCATTATTGACGTATATTGAACATCTAGGAAGAGAGAATCACAACCAAGGAAAAGAGAAGTGTTTTTGCACTTTACCGAGCCTTCAGCTATATCAATGCCAACATAATATCCAGCCTTCGCCTTGTCCCATTTGATCAAATCACCACCCTGGGTGAAAATATAAATAACAGAGAATGTGCACTGAGAACTTCAAAAAGAGCAATAATGGCCACAACTATTGCTTCAAAGTTCAAAAAAAAGCCCAATATGCCGAACATATTACCAGCAGATAAGAGTAAGTATTCATGACAACCAAAGAAATGGAAAACATAGACCCATTAAATAAAAGCTACACAAGAATGAAGAAACCAAGTTTTTACCTTGCCACAAGCCAGATCTAGAACAGAATCTCCCCGGCGAGCATACAGCTGAACGAGAACACTTTTAATCTGCTTTCATAATAGTTGAAATAAAGAGAAATCAAATCAAAAATATGTTTTTTCACAACGCAAATAGGTGGTAGGACTCTTCTAATCTGAAGCCTAAGCCAGGAAAGAATGTGATGTAAGATTGAACTATACATTATAAGCTTAGTTCCATGTATCAAAATGGAAAACTGAAAGGAAATAATAAGAGGAGCAGTTTTGGATGAGAAGAGCAAAGCAACGCTACCCAGTTGTTTAGTTTCTTTAAATGGATAATAGGACTTGCTTCTCGATCCTCTAGAGTTTGATTTGTCCTTGCACTGTAATGGTCGGCCACCTTCCGTGCAAGTTTCTTTGTGCTTTCGTCCTCCTCTGAAAAATGGGTAGAAATAATTAAACCCTTTTCGTCTATAAGATCAAAAACCCATAACAAACTGATTAACCAAGAGCGAAATAAGTTCAATTAACAACACAAAGTTCCAGAGAACTAAATGGATCCTGCCGAAACTTACCATGAGTATCGAATTTGCGCTTCGATTGAGGTGGACCAAAAGAGGTCGAAGCAGATGCTTCATACCCTCGCTTCATCCTTGATGAACAAAACACACCCAAAAAGAGATCCGGTTCTCCTTTTCGGTTATAAGGGTCACCAAAAACAGAGTTTAAAGGATAAAACCCTCGAAACCTAAGGCTTACTCAATGTGGGCGAACTTTGCTTTTAATGGCAGATTTAAGATTGTGGCTCGTATATGAATCACAAATAGAACTCTTCTTGTTGCAATTACTGATGCTTAAGACAATTCTTTCCCTTCTTCATATTGGTTTAGGCCACTGTCCCATTCGGGTCTCTCTCTCACACACACATCACTGCAGTGAAGAATCATTCAAGAACGCAGGTGAGAATTGCTTGTGTCTGCTTCCGCCCTCTGGTCCAGATTCTTTGTCTGTTCCTCTCAATAATAATTTTTCGTTTTTATAGTTTTGTGATGAAGCATTCATTACCTAATCATAATCACTTGATCCTTTCAATTGAGTTCGTTTGGAGCTAATGTATTGTTCAATTTTTTAGTTTCCAAAGGGTAGGAATTATGGTATGATTCACAGATTAAATAAACGCAGCTCCCTTCAAATCAAATGGTTTTGAAGAGATTTTAGGCCTACCTAAAATAAAATTAAAAAAGGTTTTAGGTTTAATTTTATGTTTTTTTTTTCCCCTTTCTTTCTTCAAGAGATTACTATTTGATCATGTGGCTCTTACACCAACATAGGGCTAATGAGATGGTAGAGGCATTAATATGAATGTGATTTTTTTATCGAAAAAATAACCTTGTCAATTTGATGTATCCAATACCAATGCATGGGGCTAATGAGAAGGCATGTGAGAACATTTTTAGTACACGAAACGAAGGGATAACATGATCTTTTGTACCTATTTGCCTATCTATGTCTAAGTGTAGGCAACACTAGAATAGTAGTGTTCCTTCTTCCTTTACCATTTTTATTTCACAAGGGGTTGGTAATTTTGCAAGCCCTTGTGTTTGGGCGTAGGTATCACACGACCATGCAATTTTCTTTTTCCCATTTTTTATAGGAACTTCACGTTGTCCATTTGTATTGAGATCTCCCATGTCAGGCCAATAGATGCACAAAAAGGATGTCTCATGAAGTCATGATTCATATTCAAAGCTCACATGATCATGGATGAAAGATAATGTCAGGGAAGATGGTGCATACATCATCTAATCACTTGTCCTTTTATCTTGGTCCATCCAGTTAAGATTACATGAAACTAACATTCACAAAATACTATAAACAACATAATTATGATGTTGATACAAGATTGATGTAAACCTAAAATCTCGATTATTGAAAATACCCTTATTGTACAAAGCTTTAACCAAAAGTTTTGCCTTAATTATCAGGTTAGAACAAAATTGACAATATGATTATTTGATATAACTCCTTATTTTTTATTTTATTTTATTTTGGTTGAGATATAATTCCTTTTAACTAAAGCGGATCAGGTTCACGTACGAGAACGTCCCTGGTCCGTAGATTTAGAATAAGTTTTCTCTCTCTTCATTTAATATATTCTAAATTTACGGACCAGGGACGTACGAGAACATTCTCGTACGTGAACTTGATCCGTTCGCCCTTATGACTAGTGCTTGGTTACACTGAGCATTTATTATTACTTATTCTCTCCATGGTGCAAGGAGTCATAATCAGATGGCCGATTATGATCAAGTTAGACTAGAACCAGCGAGTCTTGATTATGATTTTGGGTAATTCAAATTGACCTATTCGTATTGGATTTCTAGGGTTTTGGACAATCATCCGTCAATTTCAATTGAATTTGACTTGAGATTGACAAAGGCTAGGCAGATCTCAATGTTGATTCCTCTCTCTCTCTCTCCCCTCCCTATTTTTAAAGAGAGCACACTCTACACCAAGGCTCCTTGTGTCTATCTCTCTCCTTCCCATTGTAGAAGATAAATATGTTTTTTCATAGAGAGGAGAGAGATAAACACGTGAGAGTGATGAATTAGACTACACAACTAGCACTTCTGAAGTTATTTTTTCCATATTTATATTACTTTGGCAACCTTTTTTCAGACTTGTGAGGTTTTTACGTCCTTACATTTACATTAATATTACTTTACCATCCTTTTAAGAATTGTGAGGCCAAGATTATTTCTACCCGAAAAAAAAAAAAAAACCAAGGTGATTCAGCAACCAACTTGGGCTTGAAGCTTAGGGTTTGGTTTAGATACTCCCTTTCTGCTGTCCATTAATTTTCAACTAAAGTTTTGTTTGCTTTCATATAAAACGACATAAAAAGAAATTTTACCTATAAAATAAGATTTTCCATCTTTATTTTATTGCAAATGTAAATATAATAATAATAATAATAATAATAATAATAATAATAATAATAATAATAATAATAATAATAATAATAATAATCTATAGATTCATTTAAGATGCCATTTTCATTGGAATTGTTACAATGAAACAAACGGGGATGTTTCCATGTTTCATTTCCTCAAGGCTCGTTTGTTTGATTGGGTTTTTCTGGTGTGGAATTTAAGGGATGAGATAATTATATCAAATATATTTCATCCCATGAGATTTGAGGGTGTTTGGTAATCTTGGGGTGAGGATTTTGTTTAGACTACAAAAAAAAAGCGAGGCATTTATTGTCAGCCAATGTGACCATCAATTTCTCCCACCCCACTTATTTGCAAAATCCTGCTGATTTGGTGGGACTAAAGATGGAGAAAAATAGTTAGAGATGGACGAATGTCAATTGCAGATCAATCACTCACCCAAGAAAACATGTGTCCAACTACTGTTCGCACCCACCTCTACTCAGCTGTTACCTGTCCATTGCATCAACACGTCTGATCTCTGCCCAACTTCTATCTGAAATCCATCTCTGCAACCAATTTCTCTGCAAGATTTCTCTCTATAGTCGTTTGATAAGGTGAGCGAAAAAGAAAAGAACGCCTAGACTGCAAGATTAAAAAGAAAAAGAAAAATTATTACTCCTCTCCCTTTAAATATAGTTAAATATCAAGCTTTCCCACGTTTTTAATAGATATTTCACTCCTCTCTCTTCAAATGAAAAAATTCTATCAACCGTGCGAAATATTTACGATGCCAATCCGTTGGATTCGACGCCATGAACGATGGTGGCAACCTGTTTGCTTTCCCTCCACTGGAGTCTCAAACAAGATAAGCCGGCGTTCCGTGCCTGAAAAGATTCACGGTCCTTTTATACGGACCGAACCACTTGGTCTGCATCTATCGGTTCTTCCTCTATGGAGGTAGAGATGATTCTTCTTAAGGTTGAAACCCTAGCAAGCTCCATTGGGCTGAAACTCTGCTCGATTAGAACCATAGAGAAGTGAAGCTTTGACGGCGTGAATCCAACGAAGCCCTCTCACAGCTTCTTGCTTGCATCGCCATCTTCATCACCCTCGCCTCCCCCTCCTTTCTCTTTCTCTGTCTTTCTCACACTTGCTTTGCCGTTTTCTTCGTCATTGACCTTTTTCAATTATAAATTCTGGAACAAAAGAAAACGCAAATAAATTAAATGACACCTGTCTCCTCCTCCAGATCTTGATATAATTGAACAGTTTTTGTTTCAGAAAACGTCTTCACGTACCCTATGTAAGACGAATTCGTTTTTAATTCTGGGTTTTAGATCTCAGATCTTTTAGTTTAGTTCAAAGTAATGCACATACGAAAGTTTTTGATGAGTTGATCCGATACGCTGCATCCGCTAGTCGATCTTTCTGATTTAAGCCTTTAAATTAGTTCAAACTAGGGTTGAAAGTTGAAGAATTCGAGACATTAATTAAAGGTGCCCTGGTCTCTGGATCATCTTCGATTTATGGAATATTCTGTATGAGTTCATAATCCATGACTAATACTCTTCTCTGGTTTCAGTCTATCTATAAAAAAATGATTAATCAGTCCATTTCAAAACCCTTCGTTTTTTCGATCTCTTCAATTACAGCTAAGAAACTCAAATCCATAGATTTCTATTATCGGCCAAGAATTTGATTTGATTCAAGGAAAAGGTCAATTCTGAGCTCTCATCTTCTTCTTTGAAGGCGACGAATCTGCCATTAATCTCACGATCTTGCTTCAGCTCCTCTGTTCAATCTCGAACTCAACGGAGAACTCGACGTCCACCATTACTGTTTTTTCCTAATGACCGAATGGGCGGTGGATAAATGATCTTAGGGGACATGGGCACAATAGGGGAAGTTTGGGGCAAAAATGTCAAAATGGAAAAAAGGGAGTACTATTTTGGGTAATTATGTAAACTGGAACCACGGCAAAAGGCTTGGGTAGTTTATGCCCTTCTTCTTTTCGACGGCGGCTGCAGCTTTCATTTCGAATTTCAAGCTCCATAATTTACGCATTAATGGCATCAGTAAACTTTCGCTCTCTTCTTCTCTTCTCGGCACTTCTTCGATTTTTTTTTATATTCTATGGAGAATGGCAGGATACCCATATGGAAGTTCGCTACACAGATGTCGATTACCTTGTTTTCTCAGATGCGGCCGCTCTAATGGCTTCTGGAAAATCTCCTTACGCGAGATCAACTTATCGTTACTCACCTCTACTTGCATTTCTGCTCATACCCAATTCGATTATTCATCGTTCATGGGGGAAGTTCCTCTTCTCTGCCTCAGGTATTGATCATTTTCAGCTATCCCCTGCAATTTTCTCACATCTGTATTCAAATTTGGGTTCGGTTGAACTTTTGAAATTTTGCAACTCTTCGGATCTGTTTACTGGGATTTTGGTTTTTTGGGGCTTGGTTCTTCAGTGTCATTGTCTACCCCTGTATTGCATAATTTTGTTAGAGAGGGATTCTTATTTTATCCAATAGCTTTTCAACACTTATTAAATGGAAATGAGCTGCATTTTGTGATAGCTAAGAAAGAGGCTCGTAAGTCATCTGAAGTT
This sequence comes from Macadamia integrifolia, assembly GCF_013358625.1. Lineage (NCBI taxonomy): Eukaryota > Viridiplantae > Streptophyta > Magnoliopsida > Proteales > Proteaceae > Macadamia > Macadamia integrifolia. Next base: position 6,963,335 of record NC_056569.1, read on the forward strand.
CATCTTGGTTGATGCTCATGGGAACCACTTCAAGGTAGCCTTTCATTCAATTTTCTAGAGTTTAAGTTCGTGATCTTGAACAACATGGATCCGGGAGCTCCTGATCTTTGTTGGTTTTGTGGTCACGGGGAGTATGTGGGTTGTTTTCTCATACTGGTAGTCTGATCACTTTATTATTTGTAATATATTTGCTTTGGTGTCAAGATCTCTCTCTCTCTCTCTCTCTCTCTCTCTCTCTCCAAAAAAAAAAAAAAATGTGCTATTAACAATGGAAAAACTTGTAAATTGTGTCAACTATATGTCCAGTGAAGACATGAATGAGAATGTAAATTGTCATAGACCTGTGTCATCCAGAATTTATGGTAAATTAGGAAATTATAGTTTCTCATACATTTTAGGAAGTGGAACTTGATGTGGGTTGTACTTGATATGTCAATATGCTTAGGTTGTGAATTCTCAATTACAATTGGGTTATATCAAGGATCAACTTTAAGCCCATATTTGTTTGCGCTTATCGTGGATGACTTAACCAGAGACATTCAAGAGTCAACACGAGGTTCCTTGATGTATGCTTTTTGTAAATAATATTGTTTTTGGTGGATGAGACAAAAGCAGGGATTTCCGCCAAGTTTGATTTATATAGGTCAACCTTGGAATCAAAAGGTTTTAAGATAAGTAGAACAATTGCGGAGTATATGTTATGGTCTTGTAAGAACTCAACCCCATAAATCGGCTTACAAGGTGAGGGGACCCAAGACCATATCAACCCACATCAATTTCCATAGGAAACCGATGTGGGATCAGCCCTCACAAGCTGATATAGGATCGTAACATACCACCACGCTTCCGAACCCGACGTCCACAGCGGCCCACTCCGGATCAGGTAGCCCTTTCTAGGCGGCTCTCACTCTGCTCCAGGGTTTCTGCCTAGTGATAGGTAGCCCTTTCCTAGTGGCTCTCACTCTGGCACCAGGTCGCCCCTTCCGCGCATGGGTTGGGCCGAGGATCGGCTGTTCTGATACCACTATTACGGTCCTAGAAGAACTCAACCCCATAAACCAGCTTACAAGGTGAGGGGACCCAAGACCATATGAACCCACATCAATTTCCATAGGAAACCGATGCGGGATTAGCCCCCATAAGCTGATATTGGATCATAACAGTATATGGTGTGTAACTTTAGTTACACGAGCATGGAGAATGAGATGGCGAAAATTAATGAGAGAGAGGTTCCATAAAGTGATTATTCTAGGTATCTAGGCTCAATAATAAATAAAGAAGGTGATACAGAGAATGTTGTTTAAAAAAGAATTAAAAATAGGATAGATGAAGTGGAGAGTTGCTTCCAGAGTGTTATGTGATTGACATTTTCCTTTAAAACTTCAACTAAAGTTTTATAGGACGGTCATACGACCGACTATAATGTATGGTGTGGAATATTAGGAAGTTAAGAAACATCATGTAGATAAACCCAATGTAGCAGTGATGAGGATGTTGAGATGAATGAGTGATAGAACTAGTGGATGAAGCAAGGAAAATGATCATATTAGAGCTGGTTTGCGAGTAACTCTGATACATAATAAGCTACGAGAAACTCGTTTGAGGTGCATGGCCATATTCAAACTTCAACGGAGGCCTTTGGATGCTTCAATAGAGGGTAGTGATTTGATTCAGATTGAAGGATCTAAAAGAGCTAGGGGCAAACCTAAAATAACCTTAGGATAAGTGGTGAGGAAAAACGTGCACAACTTAGGTCTTGTATCAAGTATGATGTCGAATGGAGCTGATTGGAGGACAAGGATCCGTGTATCCGACCCCATTTAGTTGGGATAAGGCTGAGTTGTTTTTGTCGTTGTGTAGTTTCTCATACATTTTGGGAAGCGGAACTTGAAGTGTTGTACTCGAATTCTTGAATGTCAATATGCTTAGTTACTCTTTCCATTGAAAAGAGATCGCATATCGTAGCTTGGAGATGTATGCTGAAGTGGAGACACTTTTTTCCTTTTGGGGTCAGACAAAGAGACAAAGTGTGAGACTACTGGGATGCTCATTTTGTGCTATGAGTATGGGGTTCCGTTCCACTTTTCTTATAATAAAAAAGCCTTTGTGGATCACGTCTTTCCTTAAAATTTATTTATTTTCCTTTTCTGATTTGCATAAAACCACATTGTTACAATTGATATATTTATGTTTTTAACTCTTTTGAAATTCATTTCCTCATCAAGATATTTCTCTAAAATCAGTTTTTCCTATTTTATCATTTTATGTGATCATTGAATGATTTAGACATTTTTTTGTCTTTTATATTTGCTTGTATATTTTCCTGTAATGGCTTGAAGGAAGGGAAAGCTCAATTGCAATAGTTTACAAAAGATGTAAGTTGATTAGTTATGCATTTGACGTGGTCCATTTAGGACACAAACAATACTGGCACCATTTCTGAATGTTCATTTGAGTTTGAGATTTCCTTCAAAATATTATAAAACACTTTTTTCAATAATTTCTTTTTGGATATGTGCCCAAGGAATTGTTGCTCTTACAGTCCCCCTCTACCACTTTATATATCAACCAAAAGAGTTACATCTAAATGAGGAAATAGAAGTCCTACTCTAATTAGGAAATAGAAATGTAGCCTGACTAGGAGATAAGAAAAACTAAAGCTAAGAGATAACACTCTCCCAATCATGGTACATCAAACAACCCACGGTACATATCTTTAACAAACCCAAACACAGTTCATCCCCCACCACCCCCCAACCAAAAAAAAAAAAAAAAAAAGAAAAGAAAGAAAAGAAGAAGAAATCAAAACCCAAAAATGATGGCTAAATGACTGAGCCAGCTCTAGTTTAGAAGATTTGGAATGGTTTTCATGTATACTAATTTTGTTTTGTGTGTATCTAAGATGATTGAGTAACTAATAAGGATGATCTGTATATGTAGAACTACCTTCTTTTTCCATCACTAATGTAAAATCTATTAGATATATCTCCACTGTCCCTCAAAATTGATCTCTGTTCTTTTGCAGATTTACTTGTGGGATTGTTTATCCATACCATATTGAAGCTACGTGGTGTTCCTGAGAATCTGCGCCTTTACTCTGTAGCAGCTTGGCTTTTGAACCCATTCACCTTCACTATTGGAACCCGTGGGAACTGTGAGCCTATTGTGTGTGCCATGATCCTTTGGATCATAATTTGTCTTATGAATGGTGTAAGTTCTGCCACCCATTTTTACTAATTTCCAATTTATTTCTCTTGTTTTTCCAATATAAATAAATCTAGATTTCTTACTGTAAAAGAAAAAAGAAAAAAGGGCAGTAAAAAAATGGTGGATTCCTTTGTTTTAACAAACCCAAACCATTCTTCCCCTCCTCCCCCCACCCCCCCAAACCACCCAAAAGAAATAAAAATAAAAATAAAAAACAAAACAGCAACACCAAGTGAATCTGTTGGCACACAAGCACCGGTCATTTCTGTAATTTTGGTAAACCTCTTCTCCACAGTAACTGTCAATAATTTGAAAGAACAGAATAACTGCAGTAAAAAATTTCCGTCTATTCTTTTTTTCCTGGTAATGCTACAATAAAAAATTTGCTCCATGTCATGTCAAGAATCCAACCCATATAAATTTTCACAATGTACTTGCTACAAACCAGAAAATTACTCACACCCTATATCCACCTTCTGAAGAATGTGGTAGGGAAGTAGGAATTGACTTAAAACCCAGATAGACAGGTAATATAGCAGAAACCAATGATGAAATACATACACAAGTACCCAAATTGCTTGTGACATACTCAGAGTTGAGTTGTGTCTTCCATTGTTATTAGTTCTCTTGGTAGTTTAACAGTTCCAATAGTCAAATTTTCTGTATTTTTACTTTCATTTTTATCTTTTTAGTGAGTGACCATATTTCTTGTGTTATGAAATTTGTCTGTTTGGCTTGATTTTGGTGTTACCAGGTAGGTTTGCGAGTTACTTATATAGTAACCCAAGATTGCAAGATCTCAGTTGGTAGTCATGTGAAAACACAGTGGGGTCTCAGTTTCTGATGATATATTTTTTGTTATAATTTACTTTAGTTGGAGTTTCTCCAGGTCTTCCTAATGCAGAATTCTAAATCAGTATGAAAACCAAAATCATTTGTTACTTTTCTATTTACATTGTATTGCTTTTTGTTTTGTAGCTCTATGTCATTCCTTTATAAGTAAGGTTTAGTTACATTGCCGCTGAATGCATATTTGCTAGAAAGGATTATTTACATGTAGTTGGGTAGTTAGTTTTACAATAGATAGGGAAAGGTGGGTGAAGACTCTGAGAAAATAGTTTGTGACCATCTCTGTTGACTTTCTTTGTGTACTTTATTCAATTCCTGTGGAACAAAACTGTTTACCAACACTAATTCTCCTTTAGATTTATTTTATGGGGCAAAAGTTATCCTGCACCGCCATTAAAAAAAGGATGCGGTATGTAAGTATTATTATGTGCCATTTATGTTGATGTCATTCTGTTTTTTACCTTTACAGGTCGTGTGCGACAGGCAGCCATTTACTATGGGCTTATTGTCCATTTCAGAATCTATCCCATCATCTATTCACTTCCTATTCTTCTGGTTCTTGATCAGCATAGCTTTAAAACTGGCCAGACTCCTGCTATTCAGAAATGGAGTTCTAGACAGCAAAAACAAGACCAGAGTTCTAGGAGCAGAAAAACCTTTTCTCTTACCTCTCTATGTTTTCTCTTGAAGAGCTTTGTGACAAAAGACAGGATATTTTTTGGTTTCATGTCTGGGGCCATGTTCTTCTTTTGGACTGGCCTTTTTTACCATCTCTATGGCTGGGAATTCTTGCATGAGGCCCTGCTGTACCATCTCACCCGCACTGATCCAAGGCACAACTTCTCCATATATTTCTATCATATCTATCTTCATCACCAACATGGGTTTTCGATGGTGGAAAAGCTCTTCTCTTTCCTGCCACAGCTGTTGGTACAGCTGGTTCTCAGCTTCTGCTTTGCACATGACCTCCCACTCTGCCTTTTCGTACAGACACTTGCATTTGTGGCATTCAACAAGGTGAGTTAGGGCGTTAATAACTTTGTATTCTTATTATTATTTTGATTTCTTTTAATACTTATGGTTGTTGATTTTTTATTGAAATTGGGATTACTAGAACCCATTCCCTCTTGGATTCATGATACTCGTTGTTTTTACCGTATCAAATGTCTGATTACTTTGTCACATTCCCTTGCCTTATGGTTTGATGGGTTTAAATGATATCAATTGACAGGTTATCACAGCACAGTACTTTGTGTGGTTCTTTTGCCTGTTTCCTCTGATAATGCCATGGAACACTATGAAAATGAAATGGAAAGGTATATCCTGCATTTTCTTTTGGGTTGGGGCCCAATTGCATTGGCTAATGTGGGGGTATCTGCTTGAATTCAAAGGCAAGAACGTTTTTGTTCAGCTGTGGTTAGCAAGCCTATTGTTCTTGGCTGCCAACACTTATGTGTTGGTAATGGTCATCCATCATCACTTAATCTCTCCAGTCTTTCTACCATTGAAGAAAATGAATTCATTTCGAGAAGATGCCAGAAAGATGAAGTGAGGGCAGAAGTTTTTGTTTCTCTTTTCTTCAGTTTTTTGTATGCTTGAGTTTCTCTTTTCTGCCCTCTCTCGAATGTAGTTATAGTTGTAGTCTTCCACTGTTTTATGTAACCTTTTAATCCTTATTCTAGTAATAACTAACAATTGAATTGGCACCCATTGATCAATCATGTCAAAATATGGGCGTGGAAGGTGCAAGTTAATGCAGCTGGTAAGAGTGGTGGCTTCTTGTTGCCATGTCCTGGGATTGCTCCCACCATCACTTGGGGTGGTTGGGTTGGTTGGTTGGTGGGGATTGTATGCACCAAAAAAAGATTGTGACTTCAAAAATTGGACTGGAATGGCTGGTTGAACTGAATCAAGACAAAAGTGGTTCTCAGAAAAACTGGAGATCAAAATTGAAAAATGGAGTCTTGAGTGTCAGACCCTCAATGGTTCATTGCCTGGACTGATTTTTAAACCTACAGGCTATTTCTCTATTTTATTTTATGAATTTCATATGGTCAACATCATTTACAAAGGCATGATCAATCAAAAAATATCTTCTTTAAACATTTGTTGTTAAATTTTCTTATGATTATACTCAACATGAATGTCATTTGGAAACAAATGCAAGCTTAGAATCTAATGGGGTTTCACACATCTATATCCCCAGTCCTATTGACCAAACTAAATATATAAAAAGTAACATATTTTAAGCCCAACCTCATTAGCAAGGCCCAGCATGCATTGGACTTCTTGCTTCTTGTAAGCTGTAATTGTTTTCATTTCTATTGATGTTTCAATCTTTAATACTTGGGCTAATCACTTTTGAGTAGAGCGACAGAAGGACCTTGCTTGTGTCCCCTGCCCTCTCCAAATTTTAGGATATCTTTAAAATCTCAAGGTGCTCTTAGAATTGTTGGGACTTAGGGTAGAACTTCCCTTTAAAAGTTAGCTATTAAGAAGCGGGTGTCTAAGTACTTATAAATCTTCACATCAGGCTATTCACATAAAATGTGGAATCGATTGCTTTCGTGTATAACCCCAATAAAATTGTGTCACAATTCAATGTGAAACCTTGGTTCGTTCTTGGTATTGTTTTTAATATATGTAGTTTGATAAAGTCAAAGTCATTGGAAAATAAATAATTTATCTTGAAGGATTCTTATCATATTTTTTTATATTTTTTATTCTTCTATGATCGTGGTTAGCATATAAGTATCATAAAAGAAACAAATATGAGAATAGTTCCAATAGTGTTTTATATTCTGGAACATGTCTATTTGGTTATCTTTTTCTTTATTTGTGAGTCCACTCTCCCATATTACTGAGCCAGCTAGATTTCAAGGTCCTATTAGGGTTATCTTTGAGGTTTAGAACACTAATCTGGACTGGCCACACCATCCTCCAGAGGGCAGAAATCTAGGTGACGCACATGGAAAATTATCAATCTTTGAATGTATTTTTTTTCTACTAAAAAGAGGGGGAGGGAAACACTTGTCACCATACTTAATTTTGTTATTTGCAATTATAAGTGGAAATCAAAGAATCTCAATCTTTGGGTTTGTTTTTTTTTATTTAAGAGACAACTGTACCAACCACCAGAGTCTTCTGATGATGCCTCTCAGTCTGACTCTCTATCCATCTTTCTCGACTGTGTTTCATCTTATCCAAAAGGGATTGTGAGTATCTCAATATCCACCTCCTTATGACTTTCCAAGTCTTCTATCACTGAGGTCTGGGGAAACAAGCTAAAAATAAAAGAAATGGTGGAAATCCCAGAGAACTTTATGAGAGCATGAAACCAATTAATTTGATGTCCAGACCTTTTTTTGAGGATTATGAGTTGTGGCTTACTCATTTTTCCATCTTGTCCTATTGGGTTATGTATTGTTGCATTCACTCCCCAAGAACAACCTCCTGGTCCCACTGATCCTCTTGTTTCTTGCTGGGATTCTCAAGAACAATGAGTAGATTCACTCTCTCTCTCTCTCTCTCTCTCTTGCAAGTTTTGCCCATTTCAAAACTCAACAAAGGTGACTATTTCAGATTCAAGGAGGTGTGCCTATCTATGGTGGAGTCCAGACAGTTGATGGCTGCTAATGGTAGAATTAAGGGACCACCTTATCACTTCTTTAATTGAAACCTTCAAGGGAGTAAGTCTAGGCTTTTTTTTCTAAGCTTTCAAGACTTGGTGATAAGCCCAAGATTTCTTTCCAAGGAGGGATCTGAACTGAAACTGATAAAGTGATACTGTAGAGCTTAATTTAAGGAAACAACCTCTCCTTGCGAATTAGGGGTAAGATGCTTACATATGTCATTCCTCAGATTCTGTAGTAGTGAGAGTACACCATTTTGACACAAAGATCAATTTAATGTGTGAGTTTGGATGCCGTTGCCCTCCTGATTCTCTCTCTCTCTCTCTCTCTCTCTCTGGGGAGGAGAGAGATGATCTGAAAGTCTCAAAACATATTATGGATTATCCAATTTTATTAGCTAGATATAACATCAACCTCTTGGATGGTTTTTCCATTTTTTACTTGAAACATGTTAGTTTATGTTTTGACCTCTCAGCCCCCAAAAAATGGAGAGAGAGAGAGAGAGAGAGTTCCAAGGGGAACATGTTCAAAAGTAGATTCTTTAATTTAAAAATTGGCATGATCAAATTATCTTTAACACTCTGGTTTGTACATTACTTTCTAGTATCTTTATCAATTTTAATTGGTCCTCAATGAATATTAACAAAAATAAATAATAATGTTTGTGTAGTTGGATTAGAGTGATTTTTGTTCCTTGGACAATATTTAGAATGCAATCAATCTAATGATTTTTCTCGATCCTTTGAACATGATGAAACAGTTGGTTCTGTAACATCAGCTCAAATCAATCTACAGTTCTATGTCCCTTGGCACCTTAGTTTCACTTTCTTCCATTATGTATAGAAAGAAATGCATCCTATTGTTTAGTAAAGATTGCTAAAGCCATCATCAAGGTTGGAGGATAAGAAAAGCAAAATGTCCCTTTACATAGCCCCACCTAGAAAGGCCTTTTTGATAGGCCACCTACCCTTTCCACAAGGCAAGGTGTTGTATTATTTCTATCTATTTGATGGAGTTTTTGCAGCCTTCCATTTGTTTCATTATTTTCAAAAGTTTCATATTTTCAACCATCTTTCAAAAGATTATCAAAGATTTATTTTAATACTTTAACATTTTATTTATTTAATTTTTTTTTTATGAAGACATGGTCTACTTTATTTGGTCTAAAACTTGACATGTGTGAAAGGGACCTACCCGCATAATTTGAATCTCAATGTTCTAATTTTTTCCTTGCGAAACAAAATCATTTATTCAGATGAACTCAAAACAATGTCCATTAGTGAAGGTGGATAACTATCTTCCCAACAAAAACCCTATGGAAGTTAACCACAAATGCGACTATCTTATAAATCATACGTGTCACAATTCTTCTTCGAGCGAAAATCAAATTAAAAGAAGACCCAATAAATCTACAATAAGTTTATTCGTCACTTATCAGTTGAAGACAGGTCATAGAAAGAGCATCTGTGAACTTATTTGCCACATTGTACATATTAGAGCTATGGAATAACACCTTCATAGGTGAATGATGCAAAAGACCAGAAAAAGGATAAGAAAAATGTTTCAATTATCCATTTTCCATAAAGCAATGAAATATATCCTTTAGGAAAAGGAATTTTTCCATCCGCACCCCTATGCAGAGAGACATTTGAGCATGAAAATACCTAGCATATGAGGGCCACTAGATCTTTACACACCCGGCTATTTTTGGGCGTAAGGACGTTAGATGGGCATGTTTTTTCCTCCCATATCCTTTTTAAGTAAATTTTATCGATCAATGTTTATACTTTTTTTTCTTTGGGGATTGGGAAAAGATAAAGCGTATCTATCATGAATCCCACTAGAACAATTTAGGTGTACCTTAGTCACTAACTTTATGCAACTTCTTTACCAAGCAAATGGAAAGAAAAAGTTAATATGCCTTCTTTCTTTTACCCTAACTTGAGAAAGCAACAAAGAAATATCCTTCTTTTACCTTCCTGAGTATGAAGAAAGGCCACCAAAAGGGAGTGAAGCAATGGTCAAACTATATCTTATTTTACTTTTGTCATTTTATTCTCATGCCCTTTTTCAATATATGCTTCCTCTCCTCTGCACTTTCTATGCTACCAAATGTAGCACTAAAGAATATAAAACACAAGGTGTAGGAGACACCACACATACTCATGGAAATTGTAATCCATCTAGAAGTACCTTATCTTGTTTGGAAAGGGAATTTTGAAGAAATACTAAACATGAGGATATGGGAACTTTGTTTTTATGACAAGGTCCTATTCCTTGTCTTGGGGGCAAGCTTTGATAATTATGGGTTTATCTTTATGATAGCACCATTCAGATCTTATAATATGTATAAACTCACTGGTGAGGTTTCATCCTAAAACCAGCGTACGAGGTGATTAAGTTTCAAATGAGATTGGTATTTCATTATTTTCTTTCTAGGGTTGCAAAGTAGGGGGGATAAAGAGAACGGGGATTAGATGTGAAACGGGAGTTTCAAACTCAGGAACTCTTGGGCACAAGTGTTTTACTGCGCTATAGAGCAATCGACTGTGCTAAGCAGTTGACCAGAAGATTGCCATTTCATTGTAATAGAATCATATGGTGCTTCTATGTCATTCTATCGTGTTGAACTCACTCTCAAGCATGGTTATAAAACAATGACTCAGTATTTGAATGAGGTTCAATTTGATTTTGATTCAATTCCGTTCCTGATCGGTTGGGAACTGACAGATTATGTCAAAACCCTAGAAACCTAACAACAATTGCATACTCACAAAAAAAGTCTTGAGTTCAAACCTGACTGTTATTTATGTCCACTCCCTATGGCCTAAAAAAAAAAAAAAAAAAAACCTAAAAGCACACCAACTCCAGAATGACAGGAATTGACTGATTAGCCAGATCTGATTCCAATTTTTAAACCCATGATTTCAAGGCTCTGCATTTACTCTTTTTTTAACACTTTATGAATAAGAACATCTTGCCCCTTCCACACCACATACCCCAATCCCCGAAAAAAAAAAAAAAAAAAAAACGTAAAACTGCTCTAAACTCTTATCACATGGATCTATATAGATATTTAAAGACCCATGCTTATCATGCCATAAATTGCAACAAGGGTTCTATCCAAAAAAATATTGCAAAAAAGGGCGAAAAAAAGCTCAAAAATGCTTGTGACATTTAAAGCCAAGGTTTAAAATATGATATCAAAGTGGATTGGTGGCTGGAGGCCAATCTTTGAGGAAGAACAGATTGTATTGGTTCAATCCGTCATGGACAATTTCTATATAAATCAGTTCATATCTTTGATCCAATCTTAATTTTTGAAATATATTTTTAACAGGTAAACCTCAAAGAGAGTTGAATTCATGATTCACAATTTTTTAAACCTTATTTAAAACTTGCACTTTGTAGGTGCTACAAGGCACCATGGATACAATATTAGGGTTCTAGAAAGTGGGAAGTGAGGTTTTTTTTTTTTTTTTTTTTTTTTTAATTAATTAATTAATTTTAATGGAGAAGCATTTATCATACAATCCAATCCCAGGTGGAGGTGGGATTAGAACCCAAAATCTGGTTATAACCAGCCAAGGCTATACTAATTAAATCTCACTAACATCCACTTTGCCCTTTTCCTCTTGTAGAGATTCAATTTGATATAGAACATGTGTCTCATGTAGAGAGGATCCTTTCCAACATCCTATCTAAAACTGATTATTCGACATTCTATTCTATTGTATCGTAATTTTTTCTAGGGAAAAGGATTGGTGTACTAGTGTTACATCCACCTTTGTGTTTATTTCTTCTCTCCTCTCTTGGAAAAATTTCATTTATTCTTTCAATTTCATTGGTTGAGCCGCTGAGCCCCTCCCTTTTTTCTATTTAGGTTTTTATTAGGTTCCAAAGGCCATTTTTTCTATTTAGGTTTTTATTAAGTTCCAAAGGTCTAAAAGTTCATATTTTTGTGTTTGGATCCTCTCATGACCTATGACCTCCTGCAATAATCTCACACCATTCAAGGGGTGTAGGGGCCACCTTGGGAGGTCATGGTCTAGGAGAAGATCTAGCCTCCATATTTTCACTGTTCATCATTATTTTATAGAAAAGAAAAGCCTGAAAGGCAGCTTGGCCCCTACGCCTAGACATAAAAAGGCGAAATGATCACTTCACACTTCACGAAAGATAGAAATCCGATCACTATTGATTCTTTTATCCGCGCTTCCACCACGCTGTCCTTCAAGTAACCATCTCATATTCTTGTTTCTATCAACACAAATAAAAATAGAAATAAAGCATGGTTCCTGATTTAGTGGGTATATTTTTTTTTTTTTTAATCAACATACTAATTCTATAATTTGATAGGTTGGATGAAGCCGAAATTTTGTAAACATGCATGTAGATACTAAAGAAACTAACATGAACTCAAATGGTCATCAGTCCACATGGATAACAATGCATTTGGTGATCGCTACCCCCACCCCACCCTCAAAAAATAAAACATCCCTCTTGAGTCATAGTAAAACAATTTAATGTCATTTCTGACTACGAAGGGCATGTAATTTATATAATGGACTGGCACTATACAAGCAATTAGTGAACATTCGGTATAAGGAAAAGGTTTCCTTCACCCAATGTTAATGGTTCATCATGAATCTAAAGTCATCATTACCCCTTATATCCTAGAGTTCTAAAATGTATTTAATCATTTTCAGGCACCCATTTAAGCGTAATGATTATTGTTAGGCAATGCTCGATGCAAGAGGATTAAATCGATATTTTTCTACATGTGAGATTTACTGTATAAAAATTAATGTAGAGGAAACATGGGTTATTTTAGAACAATAAGTATAGTTCCTCCACACGATTTTAATTTTTCAACACTTGAGTAGTCAAAGGAAATTGATCATTGTGCATAAGGAGCGTACAACACTCTTTCACATAGGATTTCACCAAACCCTAATCACACGCCTACCACACTGAAAAGGGGTGGAATGAGCTAGGAGACAATACGAGTCAGTGATTGGACGAAAACTTTTTACAAAATAATATCAGTTTTCAAAACAATATGCTAATACTATACAAAAACATTATTAGATCCGAAATTCTGTTTGATCATGTCCTCAATACATCCAATAAGGTAGTAAATTCCATATTGTGCTTCTCCCCTGTTCATGATTAAACACCATAAACATCGATATTTTGTTAGGGAGATGTCGATCATTGGTGTGCCAAAATGTATAATGTGTAACCGCAACGACAAGGACTTCTTAGTCAAAGGACCAATGGAATTCAACTAAAAAGAATCTTGTTGTTCATCAATTAGCTGTGAAACATGCTAACTTCCTGTGTACCTTATACTATTCGCACATTGTATGCACACCCACATTTGGAATCGTCATTTCGAAAAACATGTAGTATGACGACCATCTGAACATGATGTCTACTTGTATGTCTATTGAGTACGATTTTAAATGAAAATTTGTGGACAACCATAGTTCATTAGTAATCACGCACAATAAATTGATAATAATATTAAATAAAAATTCAGGTTCGATGAACACATTTTTAACAATTTTCTTTTTTGATAGAATATTTCTCACAATGATGACTAGGACTTCCTCCTTCAGCGATAAGAAAACCTCAGTCCTTAGGTATATGCTATATGGGTTATATGGGTCAAAAGTATATCAAAGGTTATTAAATATTACAAAAATACAAAAAACCTCTATTATTAAATAGCAGAGATTGATGGCACTACCGTATAGATTATACTTTGACCCAGTTTATATATTTTTATGGATTGAGTTTTTCATCATCCACGATGAAGAGAGAAGGTATTAAAAAAGCATAAAAATACAATAAACATCTATTATTAAATAGTAGAGATCGATGGCACTATCATATGGATCATACTTTATGACACGTTTTATATATTTTTATGGATCGATTTTTCTTCACCCACGATGAAGAGAGAATCTCTTCATTCATGGGTTCTTTGAACTAGTGCGAGTATGAGCTTGTGTGTATTTTTTTGTTCCACCTATCTAACCACCTAATGGAATTTTAACAATAGCTTCAAGAGAAAGGAGGAAGTGGAATGGGGGGAAGGCAAAGGTGAGGAGATGATGAGAGGTGCCTTATGGAACAAGGTGAAAACGAGAGAGTTGAACTTGTGACAACAAATTAGGAGCTTGCACTAAAAAAAAAATAAAAAAATCCACCATATCTACTATTTGTTGCCACTTAGCTCAGGCTCAACCCAGCCCTAGGTCGGGCTGGGATAATGCCTAAGGCCAATCTTCTTAGGTTCAACCCAATGTAGACGAACCCTAATTGATCGGCCTGATAAGGCTAGACTACATTTGGTTTGGGTGAACCCAATCTAACCTAAAAAACAAAAGGTCAGGCAAAAAAAAAAGGTATACGTATAGGTTGCGTTTGGTTGCAAGGGAAATAGGAAGTGAAGTAAAGTGAAGTGATTTTTTTCCCCTTTTGGGTCGTTTGGTTGCAACAGAAGTGAAGTGAAATTAATTTACCATAATTGTTTGATTGGATGTAAAATTGATGTAAAATTTTAAAAACTAATTATTCAATCAAACTCCTCAAAAGAGATTGGGGGGAGAGTACCTTTTAATTCAGAATCCACCAAACTCCTCAAATTTTATATTGATTATGTGAATCAAGTCATTCAAGGTCAGCATCAAATCAAACCAAATGTCATCAAATATTATGTTCTGTCACTAACCAAAATAAATCATTTCATTCTATATATCAAATGAATGTAGCATAAATAAATATTTAAAATAATATAAAAGTACAGATTGAAAAACTCAGCCAGGCCTTGGTGCTGGCTGGGATTAGCCGGGCCAAATTGATACCCTAGGTCCCTGACCCACAATTCCAATGATTTCAATTTCTAGGAAAATTCCGATTTGTGACAATTCATAACCCCGCGATATCATTACGTTCTAGTCCACACGGTTTCAAACCCTGACCTCTCACACTCACGATTCTTCACTTATACGCCACGCGTACGCCTCCTATACCATCCCTAAAAACGCGTGGAGAACTTTATCTCTCTCTTTTTTTTTTAACTCCATATGCCGGCTTTTCTGACGTGGCGAAAAATCCCTAGATCGTGGTGTCACGTACTCAACGCGGGAATATCTCCACAAGTTGGGGGCCCACTTGAAAACCCCACGTGTCGGCCTACAGTGTTTTCCCTCTTAACGCCGTCGATTCTCTGTGGTTACCAGTTGGTTTGAAGGCGTAGAGCGTTGGAGGAGCATTCAATATTGGGTTTTTTCCCTTATAACGGGTTAGCGGGAAACCTTAAATTGACGGCAACTCTTGTGTCAACGTCAGCGTAACTTGCACGATGTTTAATTGCCAATAGCTTTTTTCCATTTGACCATTGACACCCCCAAGAGTCGACTTCGAACCGTACGTCACGGTTTGCCAATTTTAAAAAGTAAAGGGTGTTATAGTAAATTTATCTACTTTCAATTGCATTTATAGATTTTTTTTTTTTTTTTTTTTTTTTTTACTTTTGCTCTATGGTCTGTGGATTGGAAAGAGAGAGAAAGGAAGGTGCTGAGAACGCGCTTCGTTGATGGTTTTTGTCTGAGAGAGAGAGAGAGAGAGAGAGAGAGCAGTGGATTTGGAGTTGACGAATTAAGTTCTGAAGTCTGAACAAATGGTTTGATCTGTTGATCCGGGTATGACTTCGATGCTAGTGGATTTTGTAGTTCTTTTGTTCTACCTTTTTAAAGTATTTTTGTAGAAGTTTCTTGAGTTAATTTTGATGCAGAAATGAGTTGCTTTCAGTGAGATTAGGGCTCTGTTGATGGTTACTGGATTTATTTTGATTTTTATTTGTTGCTTGATGTCTAAGTTGCAGTCTTTGGGGAAATTATCTTTTTCCTTTTTCTTTTTTCTCTGGTGGTTGCCGGTTGGTGGATTCAGATTTTTTTTTCTTGCTTTTCCCCGGTTTTGAAGCCGATTTTTTCGGAAGATTATACTTACTTGAATTGATAATGTTCTTTCTATACCGCGCTTCTGTATATCCGTACAATTCTGGGAAGGAGATTCTGTGCTGTTTTTGATAATTTTTTTGGGTTTTTGTTGTTGACTGTCGTTTCAGGCTTTTAGTTGATGATGTTTCGAGGCTTTAGTGTTGAATTTGGTGCAGCACTGAGTATTTGGTATGACCATTTTGAATCCTGTTTTGGTTCGTGAAGGAGTACTAATTCCCCAAAAGTTTTTTTTTTTTCCTTCCTCTTCCCACTTAGCTATCCTATCTGGATTTCCTTAAATTGTATGGAATGGTTTCAAATTATTTCCAAAAATAAAAGATTCTGTTAAAATTGGATCTTGGGATGAACTGCCTTTTTTTCCAACCCAATTTTTCTTCAGTTCTCAGTCGTAGGGTTCATACTGGTTAAATTTTTCACAAAATGATTTATAAAATTTTAAATATATTTAAAAAAAAAAAAATTCAGGTTCTAATCTCTCAGACATCATAATGCAGAGAAAACCGGCCTTTGATTTCATTTTGGAATAACTACATTTTGTATCACATTCACTGTGTTCCGCTTATTCTACCTTTCTGCCGAGAATCTCATTGTTGATATACGGGGCAGAATAGTGGACTAAAGGAAGAAGCAGAAGAAGGAGATTTTAAGTCTTTGTTACTGGCTTACCACAAGGTGCAGAATGAATGTTGAATTGTTGCTGTGATGGTGGTGTAGTATTTTGATCCATAATGGATTCCGCACGGAGTTGGTTTCAAAAATTTCAGCCCAGAGATAGAGTGAGGTCTGGGCAGACCACAAAGAAAGAAACAGAGAATGGAAAGGATGCACAGAAGCCTCCTCTTGATGATGCACCTTCAAATGTCACAAAACAGAAGGCTGCTGCTGCAAAGCAGTACATTGAGAATCATTACAAGGCTCAAATGAAGTCCTTGCAGGATAGGAAGGAGAGGTACATGCACCAAATGTTATCCTCTGAATATTTTCATCCAAAGCGGGTCGAAGTTATCCATGCATGAACTAATTAATATTGTGCTGTGTTATATGGAGTGAGTTAATCAATATGGTGTGAAATTGTAGCTATGGAATGACCTGAAATAGCATAGTAAACCAACTGTTAATACCATATTGGGTATTATTGTTGTTCTTTTTTGTCCTATATTTTTTGTTTTTCTGCCAAATAACAATAGCATGAGGTATTTACCGATGTTTAAGATCTACGATTGGAGTGGATTCACCTTTGTTGCATTTCCAGTTATCTGTTTTTGATTCTCTTATACATCCATGAAGTGTAAATGTTAAACTTGCGTTCGCCTTATTTCCTTGATTTTGTTTTACTACATCTAGACGTTGGATTTTGGAGAGGAAGTTAGCCGATGCTGATGTTTCCCCTGAAGAACAGAACAATCTTCTCAAACACTTGGAGAAGAAGGAGACAGAGTATATGCGCCTTCAAAGGCATAAAATGGGTGTTGATGATTTTGAACTCCTGACAATAATCGGAAGGGGTGCATTTGGAGAGGTTGGTATTCTCTTAATCTCTGTTCCCTTTTTTTTTTTTTTTTTT
>NC_056569.1:6980639-7014642 GCF_013358625.1 Macadamia integrifolia
TTTTTTTTTTTATTCCATTTTACTTTGAAATATCCACAGTATTCGGCTTTTTGTGTGTTTGTTTAATGAAAATTTTAAAATTTACTTCAGGCAATGCCTTGTGGTGTATTGTTTGTGCAATGCCCAATATTGGCTTCTCCTAATGGATCTGGTAAAATATTGTTTTGACTCCTTTTATAAAATAGTAATATGTATTTTGATGAATTTGGGGTTAGAAAAGTGCAATAGTATCCTGCCAGCAAGAATCTTGGTTATTAAGCTAAGAAAATATGTGTCATGGCTGCATTTTGTTTTCTATCTTCTCTGATGATTCAGGAAGAATGGTTTAACATCAACAATTTATCAGCTAGCCTAGATTGGTGTCTCTTTAAAGTCTGGTAATGTCTGGCTGGTAATGTTTATCGGTCCAGCTTTCTTTTACTTTTTCTATGCTACGGTACTCTGATACTAGTGACTCCTGAAACAAAATGACATCTTTTTGTAAACACTGTGTCACGGTTGTGATGGAAAGCAAGATGTATTGGCGATGAGAAAAACAGACTTCTTTCAAGTGGGATGTATTTGGTCCTGTGGACTTGGACTTGAACTTCTCTAGGGCATGGAAAACCATGGTTGCAGCTAATGGAGGATGCCTGTTGGGTAATAATTGTTGATCTGAAATTCTAGTTTGACAGGTGTTTTTGAAGTTTGGGCTTTTTCTTTGGAGGCGGAGGAGTTGAATTCAAGTTCAGTGAACTTTATACATATTTTTGGCTAGTTTACAAAGGCAGTTTGTTACCAAAATCGCTAAATCCTACATATGTGTTATCTATATAACGTCCCTTTCTACTTTTGGGTTTCACATATGCTAATGTATATGTGTGTGTTTGGGGTGGGGTGGGGTGGGGGGTGGGGGACTGGTTTCTACCAGCAAAGTGAACTATTGCTTATTATTAATCCCGTGGATGGTGTCCATTTCCTCTTTAGGGAGTCCTGTTTTTTGGCTTTGAACAATTTGCTGACAAAGAAAAGAAGTTGTTCCTTCAAAGATGTCCATAAGAGTTTCAACTCTCTCTCTTTCAAGTTCAGGAGTTGTGGAAAACTATCATAAAGTTACCTCTTGGAACAATGTTTATGGGTTTTAATTATGCTGTAGGAAGACGGGCATTTTCATATGGTTTTGCTTCTCTCAGCTTAAAATCCATACATTATATTTTGTTGGCAGAATGAAGCTGCAAATGCATATATTAAATGTTGTATCATTCTTTGTTCTTTTCCTATTAAATTTTCTCAACTTATCAAAGGACGGTATAATGAAAATTTCTGTTGTGCCTTTTAGTTCCTTGGACCTCCAGTTAAACAAATTTGCAAAAACTGTGCAGGTGAGGCTCTGCAGAGAAAAGGCCACTGGTCATGTGTATGCGATGAAAAAACTGAAGAAATCTGAGATGCTTCGCAGAGGACAGGTATTAAGTTTGTAATAACTAATCTATTTTTTAAACAATTTAATTTTCATTAATAATCTTCTCCATTTCAATGAAAGAAAATATCTAAAAGTAAAAGTTGTAAGAGGAATTGTATCCCCAATCATGACTGATACCCTAGAAGTCTCTTGTTACCATAGAATTAACAATCTAGTTCTGATGATGCTAAAAGCTCTTTTGTATTTATTTTACTTTTTATAACTTTTCATTTGCATTCACATTTTTCTAGGTCGAGCATGTTAAAGCTGAAAGGAATCTCCTTGCTGAGGTTGACAGTGCTTTCATTGTCAAGCTCTACTGCTCCTTTCAGGACGAGGAGTTTTTGTATCTCGTAATGGAATATCTTCCTGGTGGAGATATGATGACATTATTAATGCGCAAAGATACCTTGACAGAGGATGAGGCCAGGTTTTATGTTGCAGAAACTGTCCTTGCCATTGAATCTATTCACAAGCACAATTACATTCACAGGTGTGTAACAGCATTTTCTTTCCTTTTATTTTGAGGGATCGACACTGCTCACTGTATAGACCATCTGACAAAGCATCCATGTAGAACCCATCTCTTGCATAGTCTGGGGAATATGGCCAGCATTTGATGGTTCCCACCTATGGGATCTCCTCTGCAAATTATCGGGCCAATTAGTTGGTCAAAAATTTCCTATCAATGAACTTTTTATGAAATCTTCTCTTCTCTTTTCTGGTTAGCCATAGAATGCAAGAAATCATGTAAGTTGAATGCTTAGGAGTTGGATTGATAGGAACATCAAATATCAGGTTTCCTTTGTCATTGTGGACCTCAATGCATGGTCAGCTGGATGATTAGTTCAAACTTCTCGCAAATGCACCACATATGACAGTATGCTGCTAGCTGATTTATGATCCATATGATGGGCACATAATATCCTCCTTTTTTTTGTTTGCTTCTATAAAATATCTTTTTGCTAGACCTAAAAATGGAAATCTTTGTCATTGCAAGACACACGTAAGGAGGCACTTTATAAGGCATTCCACAGAATAAAAAATGGTTGTTCTGTTCCTTGGTAGGGATATCAAGCCTGACAATTTATTGCTCGATCGAAATGGCCACATGAAGCTTTCAGATTTTGGGTTATGTAAACCCCTGGACTGTAGCAGTTTTCCAAATCTTATTGAAAATGATTCTGGAATGGGAAGAAATCTCAAAACTGCAACGGAGAATGATAGGTATTCCAGTGCACCTCCTGCACCGAGGCGTACACAGCAGGAGCAGCTATTACACTGGCAAAAGAACCGGCGGATGTTGGTAATTCTTTTCTCTTAAGCCCTACCTGTTTATTTAGAGGAGCTTAAATCTGCAAGTAACAGTATTGACCACTAACAGGAAAATTTGTTAGATTGTTAATACTTGATCATTCTCAGAACCATCTTTTTTCGTGAAATAATGAAAAATGTTCCTAGGCATTAGTATATTCATGGAATATTACTATCACTAAAGTTACAAAGTGTTAAATAAATTGAGGCCTTGCTAGTCAACTTATCCAGTGTGCATCCTGGTTGAAATTTACAAATGCATTTTGTAAGGGAGTAATTTTTCTAGTATTTTTTTTTTTTTTTTGGTGCAAGAGTAGTTTTTCTAGTCTAGCAAGTCTAGACAGTGTCTTTAGACTGCTTCAATGACTGACACCTAGCAGATTTTGTGGAGAGGTAGACCCTCAAGGTCCTCTCGTTCACATGGCTAGGTTCAGCCAAAACAGTGTTGGTTGTGTGGCAAAATAAAGCTTTGAATATTCAGTGAAGATTAAAACTTTTCTTTAAAAAAAAATGTATAACTAAAGATTTAATGAATCCGCCAGGACATTGAGGGGGTATATGGATGAATGAGCCCGAAATTTGGTGTATGGCCAATCTAAACCCTTTTTTAGATACAAATGATTGAAATTGACAAATCACCCTTCTGTTTAGTAAAATTTGGTGCTAGATTAGAGATACTCTCTACTCTTGCCACACTAGAAAAAAAAAATTGCCATTTTTTAATTTTCAACATGTTCAAAGCTCTCCTTTTGGAATATTTTTGTAACTGGTCAATGAAATTAAGAAGAAGAAAGTAAATAGAAGGTAAGAGAACAGTTATTTGTTTCTTGATTAGTATATTGAGCGTGTTGAGTCAATGCATATGCTAGCTGAGTTGAAAGATAGGCATATATCCATTTCTTGCAATGTAGAGCTTCCCATGTCATTGTGTTCTTTGCTGAATGGATCCTTATTGTTTGTGATAAGCTTTTATGATTCATGGTCTATGTGCTTTTATTCACTTGTCTAATTGGAGCCTTTGTCCTACAACCTTGGTATTTGTTTTCCTTGTGGATTCAGGCTTATTCCACAGTTGGGACTCCTGACTATATTGCTCCTGAAGTTCTGCTGAAGAAAGGATATGGAATGGAGTGTGATTGGTTAGTTATCTTTTTTCCTGTATCATTGCCTCAAAAAATATTTGTCGAATTGTCGTATGGTATCTCCTGAGGATCACAGAAAGCGCCATTCTTAGATTTTAAAAGCATTTTCTTGGAACCTTTTTGCCAATGGTGTTGATAGAATTTCCTGAGGTTGGTTTTTTTACTTCGGTAGTCACAAAGCCTTAATGTATTCCATCAACACCCAACATGTCAGTTACAGTTAAAGGAGGACAAGCATGGTTGTTTTCCCAGGAAGCATCATCATTCCATGCCTAATCTGATCCATATTGTAGGTGGTCGCTTGGAGCAATTATGTATGAGATGCTTGTAGGTTATCCTCCATTTTATTCTGAAGAACCAATGTCAACTTGCAGAAAGGTAGGTGAGATCTTTGATCGGAGATTTCTTTCACTTGAATTTTGAATTTTCTGATTTCTATGGATTTTGCCAACCAAAAGAGTATAATGGTAGCAATCCATTCTCCTGAAGAAAAATGTCAACATGCTGGTAGGTTATTTTTACGTTGAGGATTCTTTAATATGATTTTCTTTTGTGGTGATTTTTACATATTATACCAACTAAAAGTGTAAAATAGTAGCGAAGTGTAAGAAATATATACATATAGTTTGAATTGTTCTCCATGTTAAACTGTGCTATATGCTTCCAATAATCACACGTCTTGAATGCTCTAGGTAGGGATGGTCCAGGACCTCAGCTAGCGCTGTAGATTGATTGCTCTTTGCCGAGTGCCTTCTTGCCTTGTGTTTCTCAAACACTAAAGTGGGAACGACGTGACTGATTTAGCTATCATATAAGACGTGTGCCTCAAGGATGCAGCATAAGAATCTTAAGCAAGGCTTTTCTATAAATAAATAAATAAATAAATAAATAAGGAAAGTGTGCATTCATACAAATAAGGGGAATATCAAAGTATGAAAATGAATCATAGTTATTAAGGCGGTAAGGCTACAGAGGCGTTTGAGGGTCTTTTAGAGCGTTTCAGCGATAAGGCGGGCATAAAGCATCGTCTTGTTGACTAAAGCATTCCTGTGTAATTTTTTTTATAGAACCATTCTATTTGTCTCAAATCCTAGTTGAATCCAAGGTTCACGGTATAGGGTTTCGACCTCTGGGAAAACCGAAATTTCGGTGGAAACCTGGGAAATTTCGAGGATACCAGGGATTTTTTACCGGTATGGTGGAAACTTAGGTTCCGACCCCTAAACTTAGATTCACATCATTAGTTTCATAAAAAAAAAACACAGAGTCTTACTTGTGTGGTGAACCAAAGTTCAATAATCATTACGTTGACTTGTTGGCTTAAATCCTGAAACTTTACTACATAATGACTATATATAGTCTACAGTCTACATCAAAACATAAGATATAATCCAAATGATCTAAAATAGATTAAAATTTTACATCATCAATGGTTATCTATCAACACTGAACAGTAGTGACTCAATTACTCGACACTCGAAAGTAGTGACTCAATTCCAAGTAGAGTGTCTAGGCGGTTCCATCCAAGTAGTGACTCACTTTCCTCAAGGCACTTACGTTATCTTTTCTAACATTATTTAGTAAGCTATATATACCTTATATCATAAAAAATAACATTAAGTCACATCAAGTCATTAAAATCAATGTTTAGCTACATTAAATGATAAAAATCAACATTAAGTCACATTAAGTTATAAAGAATCAATGTTTAGAGAAATGCTTTTGTTTTATAATAAGTTTGACTAGTTAAATGATGTTTATTTTTACATGAGACTTTTTTGTATTAGGTATAACATAAAACCAACTTTCCAACAAGTCTAAGATTACTTAAATCTAAGTTGTAATGACATAGTTATGCTCCGGTCAAACTTATTTTAAAGTGTGCGAATGCTGTTAAAATCGCCTAAATGAAAATAATTTTAGGGATATCAAAACAAAAGATTATTTTACCGGACTTTTGGTTTTTAGCAATGTTTTAACATTATAGGATTTATAAAATTTTCATAATTGAGAAAAACCTCAGCATTTAAATGTTGAAAATCGCCCCTATAACCAAAATTCAGTTTTTGTTCTTGGACTGGGGGGTTGACTTTTTATCCTTTAGGAATTTGATTTTTAAACTATTTTTATTGGATTCAAATAGGGGGTATTTCCTTATTTATGAAAAATATCTTACTTAAATGACATTTGGCATAAATAAGTGCCAAAAAATGAAAATCTCTACTGTTTCCCCAAGTTTCCCACACTTGAGAGGAAAAATGCACAAGAGAAGGTCGAAACATGGGAAACCTAGTCGAAACCTGTCAAAACCAGGTCGAAACAAGTGATTTTTTAAAATCCCATAAGGTTTCATTTCGACTTGGGTCGATACTTGCGAAACATGCGAAATTTTTCATGTTTCGCTCGAGTTCTCGATCCATGGTTGAATCCTATTACTCATATGCTTCATATCAATTCTAGATATTCATCAAGAAAACAAATCAATAAAGTGAATAACTAAGTTCATCTTCATCAATCATTAATCATCAATCATCATAATATATTAACATATAATATAAATACATAATTATGAAACAAAATTATAAACGATAACCATTATTGCCGTAGTATTCATTCGTTACTAATATGTAAGGGCCTTACAGCCTTACTTTGATCAATCCCAATAATGTTCAACTGCTAGGTATGAGGAACACATAGCTGACACAAGAGGAAAGAGAAACACACAGCGTTAACACTTAGCAAGAGTCTTACGACTCTCACGGTCTCACTGTAGGTAAGAAAAAAAAAACTGTTAAGAGTTAAGACTTGAGATTCGTAAGACCATGATGAACGGATGAACGGATGAAGATGAAAGAAGAAGAAAGAAGAGAAGAAAAAAATCTCACAAAGAAGATGAGAAAAAACAAAAAAATAAACAACATACTTGGAGATAGCGGAAGGAAACTTTGCCGGAGGCCATCGGAGAAGAATCGGAGGAGAGGGACCGCTAGAGTGCTTCACTGTCGGCTATGGAGCAATTTGGGGTTTTGAGAGAATATCGTGTTCTTTTGGTAGAGTTTTAAGTCATTAGAGTTTGATCCAGTGTATCTCATGTGCTTCTAAGAGTATGCATCTTCCAATCATGAAGTCTATTTTGGAATATTCATAAATCGGCTGTAAAAACAAATCTTTTCTAAAAAAGCCCATAAGGCATAAGGCGTCATAAGACGTCGCTTTAGCTGCCTTTTAGCGCCTTATTGCATAAGGCGGTCGCCTTTCATACCCAACATAAAGCGGCTTACTGCCTTAACCTCTCTCAACCACATTGGCATCTTACCAGCGCCTTAATAACTATGAAAGGAATTAATTTTATATGAAATGCCTGATATATGATTTATTATTTTTATTAAAATCATTAAAAGCAAAAGTAAGTTCAAATGGAAATATATAGAAACTGAAGTGATGTGTTGAACACATTCCAGAATTTAAAAATATAGAATGAAATTTCAAGTATTAATGTTGTTTTAAAAAGCTTATCTTGGATTAATGTAAGAAGCTAATTTCCCCAAGTTTTTGTGGTGTCAAGTAAATGTATTGTGTGTGGCACACTTCTGAGACATAAGCCTTAAATGATTAGATTCAGAGTATTTCCTTACTGTTTTGATGACAGCCCTAGGTGACCAGAGCATGGAGCTAGTTAGGGAACAAGTGCTGCAGAGTGTTAAATTTGAAAATCTCCAAAATTCTGGAGCACCTCTGGATGTGCCTCATATTTTAAATAAAAACTTTTGTAAAGTACAAAAGTTAGTATACATAATGTTGTATGTTTAGACAAATAATTGATAAATAGTGGTTATTATTGCATTTATATATATACATATATATATATATAGAGAGAGAGAGAGAGAGAGAGAGCAATTTAAAGCACTATGTGGGCTATGTTTGCATGATTTCAAGTCTTCCTTTTTTATCAGCTTTTGGTAGATGCGTAAGCAAAATGTCCAATGTCTTACTGTTAGATGCTCCAAGTATTTTTCAACTGCTGCTCCATGTTTCCAGTAGGGACTGTTCTTTGCAGATCAACAACAAAACTGGTCCATGACAGATCTGCACTGAATGTTGTTGTGTACCAATACATTGTTGTAATCCTTACCTAACACCTTGAGTTTTTAGGATAAAAGGTTGTAACATGGTATCAAACCCAGGAGGTCGGGTGTTTGATCCTGTTATGTGCGAGGGGTATTGTGTGTCGTGCCCTTATGCTTTGTGCCCCTTGGTGCCATGTGATGGCGCCACCACATGATAGTGTCCCCCCAGGCCGTGCGTGTGCGTGTTCGCCTGCATTTGCAGGGGGTGTTGTGTTGATATGTAGTCCTTACCTACCAGCTTGAGGTTTTGGGATATGCTGTTGTGACACTGAAACCATTGAATCCGTGGTTTAGCGTGTGAAACTGTAGTTCAAGTTAATTTACATATTTTTGTAGATTGGAGTGAGATATGATTTAGTTAAGAACAAAGATTTTAAAACAGACCAGGTGTTGGGCCATTCAGGCAAAATGCTTGGCAGTCCAATTGTCTGGTGATTGGAACAGTCCAACGGAAAAACTGTTAAAAAGTGAAAAATATATTGTAAATAATATATTTGATGCTTTTGTACGAAAGAAAAGCTGTACCAAGGTGGTTTGTGGATGTGTGCCATGTTTTAAGGTTGTGCCACTCATATGTGCTAAGTTACATATTTTTTAATGGAATAAAGACCCACTAGTCTAACTGTTAAACCATGGAGTTCGAATGATCCAGGCGGTCCGATTGATAGAACTGAATGATCCATTGAAAAGTCAATGGGTTTCAAGCATTCTCCAGCCAATACATTCCTATGAAAAGGTTGGTGGTCTGAGTGGTCTGACCATCCAGTCCACCTGTTCATGAAACCACCAGTGAAGTGGGTACTGAATCTACCTTCCCATCCTAAGCTTCCCTGTGCTTTTGAACTTCTAGACCAGTCAATTTGGTTTTTTGGGTGGGTTTCGGCCAGTCAAAACCAATCCCACTCATTTCTGTGTTTTCTGATTTACTAAACGTTTGAAATTATTTACTTGTTGATGTCATTTAACAGCAGTGCTAGCTTATTACCCATCAGGATGGATTTATTGGAGTCCATCCTAAATCAGTTTATTCAGTCTCTTTCGCAGTTTTTTTTACATTTTTTGGCTTGTGCGTCTGTCATCAATTATGGTTAATTTCTGTCTTTATTGCTTTAAGAAATCTATGTACCAACCAATGAGGTGGAATTCCTTGCACATAAGAGTTATGATGTCTTGGTGAATTGATTACTTAATCTGGTGTGGATAATCATGCGCTTTTTTGATTGTTTTAATTCCTTATAACGGTATTTGATTCATTGATGCTATGCAGATAGTAAACTGGAGAACTCACTTGAAATTCCCTGAAGAGGCAAAGCTCTCTGCTGAGGCTAAAGATCTCGTATGCAAACTTCTGTGCAATGTAGAACAGAGGCTTGGGACTAAAGGAGCTCATGAAATAAAAGTTCGCTCTCTTTTGCTATCAATCTCTTTGTTTATCAATTTTAACTGGATTAAATTCTGAAACTGAAAGGTCGATAATGATCCCTTCTAATAGGCACACCCATGGTTCAAAGGTATCCCATGGGACAGACTATACCAGATGGAAGCGGCTTTTAAACCAGAGGTTAAGGATGAACTGGATACTCAGAACTTTGAAAAGTTTGAGGAGGTAAAGATGATATTTTATATGTAACATGAATTGTTCTGGATGGTTTCAATTTATACCCTTGAACAGATTCTTGGGAGGCTGCTTGAAATGTCATTTTATTGACTACCTTATAGGCCCGGCTTGATGACGTTGGACCAATTTAATGCTTACCTTCATGAAATTTTTTTGCCTATACAAGAATATATTTGTGGCCAGTTTTGGATTTGAAGACAAAAGTGTTAGGGTTGTTGAAAACTAACAGGGAGTTTGGAGGTGTTGTACTCTTGTAAGGAACACTTGCAAACTAATGGAGAGTTTTGAGGTGTATTCTATTTTTATAATTGGTTGGCAGTCTATTGACTGTAGATTTTATATTGCAATTTGCAATTGGATATCTCCTTTCAGGCCAGTTTTTTTATTTCATTCCTTTTGTATAATTGAATTCCGCGACTTGCATTAGTAGAGCTTAGGAGGACGGATGATTGATTCTACCATTGTTGCCTTAGTTGGGTTTATATTTTGTTGTGGCATTCTTAACAAGTATATTTCTCTCTTGCATGAATGCAGTCGGGTCCTGCAATGAAAATTTCATCAAAGTCTGGTCCATGGAGAAAAGTAATTTTCAACTCTCTCATCAATTATCATATTCATGTCTCACATTTTAAAGTATTCTCTGTTGGGTTTCATCTACCAAGTTTTGCATATTGCTAGTGTAACCTGGGGCGTACTATGTTTTGATAATTTATTTTTGGAATGCAGAAGATCTATTACTTTGTTGTATGGGGTCTTTGGTAGTCATAAGATTTATTTCAAGTTTCATTTGATTGGCTTGACCTGCTTTGGGGATAAAATGTTGCTGGACCTGTATTAGTTGCCATTGCATTCTCAGTGTATGTTATTCATCCTAATTTGAATACCCAGACTTGTTTGCTTATCTGCAAAACTGAAGAACCTTGGGTTGCTTTCTGCAAAACTGAAGAACCTTTATTCGACTCTGTTTTAACTTTGAATGGATTACACAAGCTCTAAAATGTTGCTGCTTGATGCTGGAAAGTATTCATCCTTTGAATGGATTACACAAGCTCTAAAATGTTACTGCTTGAGCTCTAAAATGTTACTGCTTGATGCTGGAAAGTATTCATCCTTGAATCGATTATCGTTTTTTTTTCCCTCTCTTGTTAAGGTTTTTAGTCATCAAAATTTTCTCTACGATAGTAATCATAGTATAGAAGACAGTCCATTTGTAAAGATGATTAGTTCTCCATGACACAAACTATTCTGATGGAAATAGAAAGTACAGGGAATGTGTTGAATAACATACTTGTCTCCGAGGTATCCTTGCCACCACCACGACCACCCCCCCTAAAAAAAAATATTATGTTTCATCAGAGTACTTTGGATCAGGATTGACAAACTGTAGATGCCTGACTGGCTTGCTTCCATGTTTACTTAAATTCTATTCAGGCATAGCTGCATAGGGACTTGTAGGTAGACTGGTATGAAGAGTACTTGTACGAAGAGCCATGCTTTTTTATTTACAATGTATTATCTAGACCTGTTCTGGTAGCTCTACTCAGATTGTTCATTTTCTGGAGTGAATGAAACCTTCTTCATAAGAAACCTTCCAGTTGTGACTTGCATGGATTTTGGCGATTTTGGCCAGGCTTATGTGTCTTATGTGCTAAACGCACAAAGGTTGGTCCCACCAATTATCATCTAGCTGAGAAATTATGTAACTGTAGTGTTCCAACTTCCAACCGTGTCCCGTGTCAAGGAAATCTATCACGTTGAAGTAGTTGATGGAAGGACATCATTTTTATAATTTGAAAAAAATTATATAATTCATTCAAGGATTCTTCTCTCTCAGCTTCTTGTGACTCTCATTCTCAGTATTGCCTGGATAATTTTCTTTTGAATAGCAAGTGAATTCATCTGTGGTTGATTTTATTGTTATCTTCTTGTAACATAAAATGTTCATTCCATGTCTGGAAAAGTTAATGTAATCTTTTGTCTTCTATCATTCTTACAGATGCTTTCGTCCAAGGATGTAAATTTTGTGGGCTACACTTACAAGAATTTTGAAATTGTTAACGACGATAACATGCCTGGCCTTGGTCTGTCCTCTCTCTCTCTCTACACACACGCGCGCACACACACACACACACCCATAGATGCTTAAAAGCGCATGCATACACCTTTTTCGCATGTTTCGCTCGAGTTCTTGAACCATGGTTATCAAGGCATCGCCTTGATTTTTTTTTACCATCCTCCATCGCCTTGGGATGGTTTACGCCTTGATAACCTTGTGATATATAATAATAGGTGATACCAGTGATAATGAAAGAAAAAATGTTATGTGATAAACCATGCTCCATCTTTTCTAAGAGTGAATCGATAATGATCACTCTTTAACCAACTCCCCCCACCCCAAAAAAAAAAAAAAAAAAAAAAAAAAAAAGGGGAAAAAAAAAAGAAAGAAAAGATAATGATCACTTTATATGATTCCTGTTGGGACATGTTGCCATATTTGGCTTATTTTCCTACTCTATGGAAAAGGAATTCTGAACAATTTGTGATCTGCTCTTATGTGCACTTTTTCTATTTTCTAATTGGTAGAGCATGTTTGGCGGGAGGTTGGCTGATGTGCTCTTTTTGTACTCCTTTAAAGATTAATAAGTTCAAATCTTGTTCAAACGGAAAAAAGTTTGCTGATATATTGTGTTGGGACCCTAATGCAGTTGACTTGAAGAAAAAGACTAATAAACCGAAGAGGCCATCAATCAAGTCATTGTTCGGTACGTTTTTTAATCACTTTAATCTCCCCAATAAGCTTTCACCTCTAATTTCATTGAAATTTACAATGTGGTGTCATTTACAGACACGGCCGATTCTCCTGATCAGCCTGCCCAAGGAAGCTTTATCAGCATGTTACCTACCCAAGTAGAGGTCTCCGAAAGTCCTGAGCACTCACCTGTTCGCCATAGTAGACCCCCACCATATCAGCACAAGTCTTCACACAGATAACAAACAAGGCAAACCTCACATGTAACTATTAATAGCCAAAGCAAACTGATAGTAGGGAAAAGAAAATGAATTAAATAGATTCCTTGTTTTGTTTTTTTCGGTTTTGCAATGTTATGTTTTCGTTATTTAGTTTATTTACAAGAAAAATCCATACTACCCAGATGGAATAGCTTGAAGAAAGGAGGGAAAAAGATGGTCTAGTTTGACCCCGCTTTGTAAATTTATTTCCCGCTGCTGTCACTGAGGGGTTTTTATTCCTGGCTCCTCTGCATGTGTCATATATATGGAATAGTAAATACTACATTTTTCTGTTCTTGGGGGATGATAACAAATAAGCTATAGATGAATTGTGCAATTGTTGGAGATCAGAATCAAGGTTTATAATTCAGACTTAGACTTGGTTTTGTCTTACTTCATGGACAAGGTAGAGACACTTAGGAGTTGATGGATGATTTTTTTTTGGTGTATATCAATAGATAAAAATTGGTATCCTGAGATGGTAGCCATTCATGTTTGCATTCTTTCATATGTTTGAATGGAACAAGTTTTCCTTACCCATTACCATTCACTCTAGGACTGGCTTGGGATGCCCGTTGGGGGTATTGGGAGGATGTTTTGGAAAGGTACTAAAACTCTATATGGGTTTGTGAACCTTGGATGAACTGCCTTTCATGGTTTAGGAAAACTTTTTCCTATTTCGATTGACAAATTAGTATCCATGAATCGGGTTAAGTCTTACCCCTGATGTAATTTTCATTTGTATTCAGTGACTGGATTTTTCCAATTAAAAATGAGGAACAAAAGGTGGATCCTCCAGGGAATTGGGCCATGCTCGGTCCCCCTCAGAAAATGTAGAGGAATTGATCCATTCATTGGATGATAGGTTGGGGCTGATGGGCCATGCGCCCACAGGTTCCTCCCTTGACAAGGCGGTGCTTTCTGGCCAATTGAACTTCAAGCCCAGCTTATTAGTTTCAAAGATATTTTTAATTCAGATGATATTTGATCTGTGGTAAAAGGGTTGCATCTCGTTGTAAACATAGTGGTGAATAACGTACTTTTGGTTCCCTCTTTTTTTTTTTCTTCGAGTCAAGGTAGTAAAGGTGTAAAATAATTTGAAGGAGATAGTTGCCCTCCACCTATGGTGAATGAAGAATCACTTGCCAATGGGTTCGGGTGCCTAGAGATAGGTGTTGGAAACGGTGGGTAGGGCATTATTGACTATGTATAGTAGGAAGTAGAGTAATGATGAATGACCTTAGATGTGTAGCTGAATCCTCTTTATGGGTGGGGGAATATTTTCTCCTAAATTAGAAATGACTTACTATTATGTCATTCTCAAGAATTATCGTTGGGTATTAAAATTTTGGAATTGGAATCCGAATAGATCTTGGCCGATAGGATTGGCGAGAAATTGGTTAGAATTAGCTAAATCATGCCCTTGCCCAAGTTTCCAAATAGGGATCGGCTAGAATTGGGATTATTTGTCTGGCATGCTTTTTTAGTACACATGTGAAATGACCTTTCGCTAATACCCTTTCACTACTAGTGCCCTTAGGCAGAGCAAGTCCTTCCCCATTGGACCCTAAAAGGCAGTGTGATCTCTATGCCTAGACATATGAGAGGGAGAAATGACAGCCTTGCTCTCTATGAAAGGCAGAAATTTCACTGCTGATGATGTTATCATATTTGCTCTTGTTGGCCCTTCTGTTGATGCGAAAGCCACATTGTCTTTTAAGGAATTCTCAATTTTTTTAGTACACATGAAACGATTGATTTTCCCCCTATTAAATGAGGTGTGTTAAGTAATAGAGAGAAAAAAAGTAAGATTAGAATTTCTATGTTATTTTTTTTCCCAATTTTAATTATAACAAGTTTTCTCTTTAGCTCCGTTTGGTTGCAAGGGTAATTTAAAAGGCAAGGAAGTGAAATTTTGTACTTAAAAAAGAAATATGTGTAATCATTACCCCATGTGATCAAATTATAGAAACGCAATCCTAAAACAATACAGAAAATAATGGAAAAACAAGAACAAGCAATGCACACAGATTTACGAGGTTCGACAAGATTGCCTACGTCCCAGGTAAGATGAGACCCTGATTCACTATCAATGGAGAATAGAATTACAACGTTTGTCCCTCACACCTCTTAGTATTGCTTGCATTACAGAGAAATAAATCCTCGCTACAAATATATAGCGAAAAACCCTAATCCGAAAAATACATAATTGCCCTCAAATAAAAAATTTGAGCAAGGGGCCTCCTGCCCCCTTGCAACCCCCACGGCCTGCTAACCGGCTACTGGGACCGTCGTCCTACCTGTCGAGGCATTGTACTAGTACTCTCTGGATTAAACTGTGGCGGAATACAAGATATCGTACACCAACAATCTCCACCCAGGTTTGAATTCTATTGAGCCTCCTGTAAAGATAACCTGTAGACGTCTTCATCCCCGTACCTTATCAAAGGTACAAACCCGCACCTGTCTGGTGCGTCCCTCATCTTCAACAATGAGTAATATTAATCAAGTCCAAAGAGGACCAGAAGTTCTTTGTAGTAACTGGCTTGGTAAATATATTTGCAGGATTGAGATCTGTATGAATTTTTCTCAAGTGAATACTGCCTTCTGACACATGCTCCTTGATCTTGTGAAATCTCACATCAATATGCTTTGTCATTGCATGAAACACCTGATTCTTTGCAAGATGTATGGCACTCTGACTGTCACAATGTAACACTGTACCTCCTTGTTCCAACCCTAACTCACGAACTAGTCTAGCCAACCAGACTCCTTCCTCAGCAGCCACAACTGTTGCCTTGTACTCTGCCTCTGTAATAAACAATGCAACTGTAAACTGAAGCATCACCTTCCATGATATAGGTCCACCAGCCAATGTACATACATACCCTGTAGTAGATCTCCTTTTGTCTAAATCACCAGCATAGTCAGAATCAACATAATCTGCCAATTCTGTGGAACTTCCCTTGCCACTTGACATAACACCTATATCTTTAGTCTTGCTCAAATATTTGAAGATCCACTTAATTGCATTCCAATGCTCCTTCCCTGAATTATTCATGTATCTGCTAACAACACTGACTGCATGAGACAAATCCGGCCTGCTACAAACCATAGTATACATGAGACTCCTAACTGCGCTAGCATTGGATACCTGTGACATATGCTCCACCTCCTCATGTGTTGTAGGGCATTCCCTTTCAGATAACTTGAAGTGACTAGTTAACGGAGTGCTAATCGGCTTAACATTTTCCATGTTGAAACGCTTTAGCACCTTTTCAATATACCTCTTCTGAGTTACCCAAAGTTTAACTGCATTTCTATCTCTAAGGATTTTCATGCCAAGGATCTTCTTAGCAGTACCAAGATCCTTCATCTCAAATTCAGCACTCAACAAATACTTCAAAGAGACTATATCATGTTTATTCTTTGCAGTAATGAGCATGTCATTAACATAAAGTATCAATAAAATAATAGAATTATCACTTGACACTTTATAATAAACACAACTATTATACTCACTTCTTATGTAGCCAATCTTCATCATATGTGAATCAAAGCGCTTGTACCACTACCTAGGAGATTACTTAAGATCATAAAACGACCTCTTAAGTAGACAAACATGATTTTCCTTTCCTTGCACTTTGAAACCTTTAGGCTGCTCCATGTAAATCTGTTCCTCCACGTCACCATAAAGAAATGCAGTCTTTATATTAAGCTGTTTAAGCTCCAAATCATACATGGCCACCAAAGCAAGTAATACCCGAATCGAAGTGTGTTTTACCACTGGAGAGAATATTTCATTGTAATCCCTTCAACTTTGTACAATTCTAGAAACGGCTTGTACGTGTACTTCTTTCCATTATCTGTTCTCAAGTACTTAATTTTCTTTTTTATCTTCCTTTCTACCATAGTTTTTCATTCCTTAAATTTAGTGAACACCTCACTTTTATGCTTCATCTGTAGTTATAAATGCTCCACCTATAACAATGCTCCTTATGAGTCTGTATAGGTTTCCTGTTAGCTATCCATTCATGACAATCATAATACCCTTAATACCTTTGAGAACTCCACCTTCTGCTGTGTACTTGCAGCCATTTGAGTCAAGTGCCCCCCAAAGATACTAAGTATTTCCTTAATTTTGGTACATGTCTTACATCTGCTAAAGTTCTTACTATCCCATCAAACATCTTGATTTTGATAGTGTCTATCCCAATGGTCTTGCATACAACATCATTTCCCATTAGGACAGACTCACCATTATATGATTGATATGTATCAAACCAATCCTTATGTGGACACATGTGATATGAACATCTAGAATCTAAAATCTAAGAATCAGAAGGTTGATTTTTACCTGATGATATGGAGATTACATCTCCATCTAAACTATCAGCCACGCTAGCTTCCTAAGATGCCTTATCTATACCTTTCTTCTTCAAGTCCGCCTTCCTCTTCAAGCACTCTCTCTTTAGATACCTTCCTTCTTGCAATAGTAATAAAAGATCTTTGTCTTTGCCCCTTTTGATTTTGATTGACTCTTCCCAGATCTCTTCTGATTTGATCTCCCTCTTTCCTGCTCCTTGTCACCTCCGAAAAGACATTCTTCTTGAGATTTTCTACTACTGGCCTTCTTCCTTGTATCATTGGACATGAGGGCAGCCGCGACTTCATCCATCTCAAGGGTCTCCTTCTCGAACAAGAGAGTCGTTACCAGATGATCATATGATTTTAGGAGCGACAACAGCAACAATAACGCCTTGTCTTCATCTTTGATCGTAACTTCTAGGTTTGCAAGTTTACTTACGATCTGATTAAACATGTTAAGATGTTCTAATAGATCCGTACCTTCCTCCATCTATAGAGAATACAATTACTTCTTCACGAATAACTTGTTCGTTAAGGACTTCATCATGTAGATGCTTTCAAGTTTCGACCATAACTACGGTGCAGATTTGATACCCACAACATATTATAGGGAATCATTAGAAAGATTCAATCGAATAGCACTTACCATCTTTTCCTCTATCTCTTCTCAATATTCGTCAGTAATTTTTGTAGGTTTCTTACACTTTTCCAACAACGTTTTTTCCAAACCCTATTGTATCAGAAGATCCTTCATCATTTGACGCTAGAGGGTGAAATTGTTCTTCCCATTGAACCGCTTGATATCATACTTGACATTCTATCCCTTCCCTGCCATCGTGATAGTAAACCCTAAAAAACGAAAACCTAGAGCTCTGATACCAATTTTTCGAAATGCAACCCTAAAACGATATAGAAGATAATGGAAAAACAAGAACAAACAATGTATACAGATTTATGAGGTTCGGCAAGATTACCTACGTCCCTGGTGAGATGAGATCTTGCTTCACTATCAATGGAGAATAGGGTTACAACGCTCGTCCCTCACACCTCTCAGAGCGGGACCGGCGTCCTGCTTGTCGAGGCGCTGCACCAGTACTCCTTGGATTAAACGATGGCGAAATACAAGACATCGTACAACACCAATGTGATTGTATAAACTACTTTTTTTTCAACCATATTTAGCAATGACACATTTTATTTGTAATTTTGATTCACATATCATAGCAAACGGTTTTGAATGGTTTTGGATGCAAAGTGAAGTGAAATTTTATAATTAAATATAGAATAATTTCAACTTAATGTTATAGTCACATGGGGTAATGATTGCATAAATTTCATTTTTAAGAATGAAAATTTTACTTCCCTTTCCTTTCATTCTCCTTGCAACCAAACATCGCCTTTATAAAATCACCCAGCAATATGTTTCTTAGTCGGCCATCACAAACACTAGGGATGACATTTCTTTTCTAGTCACACGACTCACACTTGGTCATTGATGCGATGTAACTAGACCAAGCATTGGATAGGGGAGTGATCAGTACAATGGATCAGCAATGGAAGGACAGCAATGTGATATATCAGTAACAATGGTAGGAATATACTTCCTACCAGCTCACTCTCTGATAATAACCCCATCAAGAGAGAGAGAGAGAGAGAGAGAGAGTACTAATAGTAACTACATGGTCCTCAATCCTAAACTATATCTTCAAGTTTGCATTGTAGTACATGGGATGTGGTTTTTCAACCAATTTTGGCGGTTATATTTTCTTATTTTATTCTTTTTTTTTTTTCTCTATATATATATATATATATATATATATACCAGAAAAAAACTGGTTGGTTTTCATGAAAACCAATACATGTTCTGCTATCAACTTTTATTTGGTCCTCCTATTTTATTTAGATGAATAAACAATTAAAATATGTAAGAGAGAAGAATTAATATACAAGCCAAAACATAGTTCTGAAAATCAGAGCAGTCTCTGGATCCAAATTCAACCCAATGACCTCTCCCTAAAAAAAGAAACCTGTATTGGTAAATTTTTACTGGTTTTCACGAAAACAATTTTTTTTCTGGATATATATATATATATCAAACTGGTAATGGAATTTGGTCTCGCATTTTACTAATCACGGGCAGTTCTTTCAAATAATTTGGTAACCATTTCGGTTCTAAGAATTTAGTTCCATATCTTATCAAAAAAAAAGAAAAAAGAATCTAGTCTCATAGATCTTATAAAACCATGAATTTTGTTTATGCTTTCCAAAAGCATAAGCAAAACATGAGCAGAAATTTATGTTTATAATTTGTTCATGGAAGAAAGAACGTTACCTGGTCATGTGGTCACTGGGCTATTGTATGGGCTAGTAGGACTGCGTGCACAGGCATCCAACCAGAGGGACAAAGGCATCTTTTCACAGTATCTTGTGTCTGGGCATAGAGGTGCAACCAGGTAACATTATTTTCCCCTTTGTTCATACTTAAATCCAGCATTTATTTGCTTTAGACATTGAGCAAAGAGAAATTTGTGTCACTAAACACCCAAAACTCTTGATCAAAGAAGAGAAAATCAAAATTCCAAAGAGCTGCTTATTAATGATCATCAATGAGTTATGAACAACTCAATTAGGAAAAGGAAAACACTACTTTCCAGCTTTCTTAAAAAGGAGAAGGAAAATTTTTTTTGGGTATATCACTAGCAATACTTTTCTTTGTTCTGTTCTCCTGTACCATCACTAACAATGGTTTGAACTTTGAACAGCCTGACATCTGACCTACCTTACTGATTTATATATGAAGAAATACCCTTTTACAACACAAATGAATGTGACACACAAACCTAAGGTAGAGGTCTCATCAAGGTTGACCAAGTCTTGTCAAAGGTTAGCTCCTTGGTACTCTTTGGTCTCTTTTATTGCTATATCTCCACATAATCACTTCAGTTTCTTGCTGCTCTTATACTTTACTGGTAACAGTACTTGATAATGATCAAATGGTTGAGTTGCTAGAACTAATAAGTACATTTTAGTGCCAAAGTCCTTATTGGAATATATTTAGTGAGCTTGAGTTAATTTTTTCCCTCTTAATTAATTATCAAGTTATAAAAATTAGCCTTAGAATCAAGCGGAGGTGTGTTTGATAATGTCTTTAAGATAATCAAATGCTTCATTGAATGTCCAAGAGACCAAGCAACATGATTCAATGGGGCCAACCCAGATAAAAGTAAAACTGAATATATAATATCCCTCTTGAAAAGTTAATTTGCACGGTTTCATAGAGATCATCTACTATACTATATCAAAACTAGTTCGCAATATATAGAGTTAGAAACCCTATTCAGATCCAGAAATTTAAGGACAAATGGTCCAAAATGATATATTTGAAAATATATATATATATATATATATAGATTTTAGTTTGTCTAAGGGCAAGCCCTCAAGAAGAAGGGTTCCAAACATCAAAAATTAATTCCTGCACATGAAAAATGAGTATTCCAAAACCAAGGTCATAAATGAGTGAAACCATTTATTTTAAAATTTAAATCTTTTGAAACTCTAAAACATGCTACATGTGTAAATATATCTATGGATAAAACATGGTATGTTATTTCTGGTTAACATGAATTCTTTATTAATTTGATCAATAAATTTATTCCATTCAATTATATAATGCCAGTTTTTAACTGCAGTTTATGAGAAAAGATAATGTGGTCCAGAAGAGACACTGTAGGATAACGAATACAAAAGAATAATTTAGCATTCTAGATTACTTGTCTTGTTTCTTGCAGCAGGAACTAATATAATAGAAAGTAGGTATTTTTCTTGTATGGTTGCTATAAGATGGTATTGTGTAATATCAGTCACTGGAGTTAGACTTAGCCTTCATTAAAGGGATATATCATACTATCGTACTACTATATAAAAGTACGTACTCCCCTTCTTTGGTATACTTTTTCAAAAAGACCAAAAAACCATTGACATCTACCCAAAAAAATTTTCAAATGACCAAAAAACACTGAAAAAAATCTCCAAATGACAAAAAACCCCTCAAAATGGAAGATGAAACAAATAATAATTATATAATTCACTATAATTCACTACAATAATTAATAATAATAATAATAATAAATTCACTATAATTCTCTGTAATTATTATTAATAATAATAAACTCACTATAATTCTTTCTCTCTAAACGTGGAGGAGAAAGGGAGAGAGTATAGAGGAAATAGAGAGAATTATGGAGAATGGGGAGGGAATGAACAATTATGGATATATTAAAAAGGTAAATATGGAGAGAGATATACTAAAAAAAAAAAAAAAAAAACAACCCACTCATCCTTCACTGTCTTTGGTAAGTAATTCCTAATAATTATCTCTCTCTCTCAACGTGTAGGAGAAAAGGTAAGTAATTCCTAGAACAATTATGGAGATATTAAAAAGGTAAATATGGAGAGAGATATACTAAAAAAAAAAAACCTACTCATCTTTTCACCCCTCAAAATGGAAGATGAAATAAATAATAATTATATAGTTCTCTCTCCCTAAACGTGGAGGAGAAAAGGGAAGTAAAACTCCTTATAATTCTCCATAATTAGTAATAATAATAATAATAATAATAATAATAATAATAATAATAAATTCACTATAATTATCTATAATTATTATTATTACTAATAATAATAAATTCACTATAATTCTCTCTCTCTCTCTCTCTCTCCATTATTAAATCTCTACAATTAAAAAAATTCTAAATGACTAAAAAACCTCTCAATATGGAAGATGAAAAAAATAATAATGAAAAGGGAAAGTAATTCTTGCTATTACTCCTCCTTAAATCTCTCTCTCTCTCTCTCTCTCTCTCTCTCCATATTTAAATCTCTATAATTATTTGGGAAAAAAAAACTCACTTATCTTCTCACCCCTCAAAATGGAAGATGATCAAAATTAATAATAAACTCTCTATAACTCCTTGTCCCCCTCTCCCTAAACGTGGAGGAGAAAGGGGAGTAATAATTAACTAGAATTATTAAGTATTAGGTTTCCAACAAAACCGCCGGTTTTTAGCCTCAGAATCTCTCTTATTCTTCTCCTATAAATACCGCTTTCCCTTTTTTCTTGGTATTTTTGGGTTTCCTCTTCAGAATCTGGTTTTGTTCTTCATGGTGGAACCAGAGCTTTAATGCTTCTTCTTCCGTTTTTTCTTACTTTTAATGTTTTTGAAAAAGTACTGAAAATCACAAAGAAATTGCTTTCTTACTTTCTTCGTTGATTATTGCGTACTTGCATGCTTTTTCTCTACTGTGTAGAAGCTTGCATTTTCATATTGATTCATAGTTGAAGCATTTTTGGATCGAGATATTTGCTTAGAAACCAGATTTACTGCTTCTGGTTCATTTGCGGTGGAAATTTTAGTTGGATTGAACATTGTGGTCTCAGTCTCTTAGGTCTTCCCGTTCATGGAAATAGATTAACTCTGAAGAAAGCCCTTGTTACTGGATGTAGTTAGTGTGACTATTTTTTCTTACAGTTCCAATTTACAAATTTTTATGTATTTTCATCTATAATTTTTTTATTTTCCTGGATGTAGGGAGGAACTTCGTGTTTCTTGTATTTGAAGATTTGGATAGAGGAGTAACAAGATTTGGTTTTTTCTTATTTTGAGATCCCCTAAAGAATTGAGAAATGGACAAAGAATTATTATGTTAGTGGTAATATATATTTCTGGTAGCAGGTTATCGACGTTTTTAATAATTGCATTAATCAGATTTTTGAAACTCTTAGCATTCTCAAAGATCATGAAGAAATATGATAAGATTCTACATAATTGACAAAAATTTCACGCTTGTTTATGTCAAGTTTTCAATGCAATAAGTTTCTATACTGGTAAAACAAAATGAACCTCTAAACTTCCCTAGTAGACCTTCCCATTATGTAATTTGAAATCAAGAATTGTCTCATTTTCTTATTCATGAATTAATTTTTATTTTTAGATTACTTCAAAATGGGAAGCAAGGGCTTACCTAAATTTGGTTGACAACTCCTATCTTGAAAGCTCCAATGGGGATAGTCCAAAATATTCAATTAGATATGGAGATCATATGATAATTTGTACTGCATATAGGAGAATCTCGATTTGCAAAGAGATACTAGCAACTTTGAAGCATGCCTCTGGCTCAACTTGAGATATTATTAGTTGGATTCTTGATTTTTTTTAGTTTATAGTAAAAACACTAATTTTATATACTTTTTGTACTTGAATGATCAGTTAGTATCTTCCCACGAGTGCTAGATGGAAAGAGGCGCATCAGCTCATTCTCTTATCGTACATAAATAAATTGAAAGATTTTTTTTTCATGTATAAAGTCTCATCAATCCCTTTAGGCATCGAAGCTAAGAAATCAAGCATTGCATCTTTTAGACTTGAGAATTGGAGGAGAAATGCAGTGAATGAAGAATGGGGACATTAATATTCAATTCCAAAATGGATTGTAATAATTTGGACTATAAAGCCTAACTATGTTCTCTAGAAGCAAACATGTCTAAGACACATATTGGATTATGTCTTAGTGGCATCAACCAGTCTAAGAGATAGGCAGGTGAGTATGTAGGCACAAACCATTGAAAGTTGAAAGCAAGGGCCTAAATATACAAAGTTAATGTAAGAATGTACATTTATAGCAATCCAAGAGAAAATCAGGAACCTTATTAAGTTAAAGTTCCTCCTTGGAGAGAAGTCTAGATCAACCTCTTCAACTCCTTCTATGGCAGCAAAACATTTCCAGTCCTCAACTTGTATAGGACCCTCTGTCTTGGATCAAAGAACAGTTAGAATCTATATACTTTAGTGTCTACATGGAAATTTAGAACCGATCAACTATTCTGTCGAACTCCTCTAGGCTCCAACCCTGCGGGAAGTTCTTGCCGAAGAATAGACTATGAATTACAGAATCCTATAGACAAAACTCCCATCTAGATTCTCCTTTATTAATTAATAATTATTCAAATATTACAATCTCAAATTCCCTCTCTCAATCTTACTCTACCCATTGAGATTGTTGGGAAATGCCATGTGATTTCATGTTTTTCTGTCACTCAATGACGTTGCTGCACAAGTATCCTCTCAATTTCTTTGTTGGATCCCCACCAACACCCACACCACCTTCTCCATTTCTCTTTGTTGCCTCCGCTTTCACCTTCCGCTCCTACAAGCAAGGTTGGTATTATTACTGCCTCAGCTTTAATCCTTTAGGAGCAATATATGTTTTTAAATAATAAAACTAACACTTGAATGTAACAACTCTAAAAAATTTGAATTTTATATCTAAATATTTGACCAAACGTGCATTTGCACGTGCAAGTTTACTAGTGTGTATATATATATATATATATAAGGTTGGTTGCATTTAGAACACATTTTGGAGAACTTGTCAAAAAAAATTATGGCATTACAAAATTATCCTTTTGACTTTATGAGATCTTAAATTTTTTGGATTTTAAGTCAATGGCCTTGACTTAGCAACTGATGATGCTTAGAGAATATTTAGCTAATTTATGCATTAATTAAACTTAAATATTGAATATGATACTGGTACTTGAGAAAGAGTTTGTCAAATGCATTTCAAATTAAGCTACATGTTGTATAAGTTTTGTTTTATTTTGCATTTTTTTGTTGTATTATTGTTTATTTAATTATTTATTTTTGGGAAAACACTGTCTTCTTCCCAATTAGTTGGACAAGCAACTAAGGATATAGTTATCTATTTACTTCATGGAAGCCAACAAGCTAGGGAATATTCTTCAAATGTTAGTATTGTGAAGAAGCGAATTAGTTCAATATCACTTAAACAAAAAAATTAATAAAAAAATAAAAAGAAAAATTGAACGAAACTAGCTCAAAGGAATTGACAGGGTCTGCAGTTAAAGGGAATACTAGGAAGAGAGAGAGAGAGAGAGAGAGAGAGAGAGAGAGAGAGAGAGAGAGAGAGAGAGAGAGAACCAGGCATTAGAGAAGAGCGTCATTGCATGATTAAAAAGTAAAAAATAAATGGAGAATAATAAATTAGAAGTAGTGGAATATGCTATTATTTAAAGGTTGAATGATCAGTATTCTATAAAATTAAGGTATGATACTGAAGTTTCATTTTTGGGTGCCAAATAAAGATTTGAACTAATATAAAGGGAAACAATTGTTGGAAAAGTTTAGAAGATTTGGTGAGCTCTTACCATTCAAAAGATGAGTAACGAAGGGCCTCAATCTAATATTATAGTCCCAAATTTCTAATTTAATCCCTTCTTGGGCATTAAAATTTCCCAAGCACTATTAACTAATAAATAAGTGCTAATCCTCTATCACATGGTCAGTAGTTTATGGTGGACATGTCAAGCTAGATAGGACTACAGCTCTAGAGCAGTCATTCAGTCAAATGGAATTAAAGGGAGATCTCAGTCATGCTGTCAAATGGAATAAAAGGGAGTTCTTCTATGCTTCACTTACATTTGAGATATCTTTACAGGCTTCATGGTTTAAAAAAAAAAATTAAAAAAAAAAAAAAAAAAAAAAAACCCAGAATTTTTCGGAAATAATTTAATTTTTAGCCAAAAACTTCATTGTGCTTAGATCAACAAGGGAGGTAGTGATCTAGTGAACTTGTAAAAGTCTATGAGCACCAGTAGAACAAAAGAGAGGGCCGGGGGGAGGGAGGGTTGGGATTTGGGTTGAACTCATTTTTGAAAACTAGCTATTAGGGAGAGGGTGCTTAAGTCCTTACAGATCTTCATATCGGGCTATTTGCATCTAATGTGAGGACAATAATTGTTTACAAGTCTAGCAATTAAGGAGATGGCCGGTGCCTAAGTCCTTCTAAGTCTTCATACTGGGCTATTCACATCTGACAGGGACACAATAATTGCTATAACGTGAAATTCCAACAATCTTTCCCTTCATGCATGTGAGAACATACTACATCCTTAGAGGCACAATGGAGTTTTCACACCCCAACTCTAATACCACTTTATAAATATAGAATCCCAACAAGAGAGAGAGAGGGAGACAGTCACCAAATAACATATCAAGATTGCAAGATTGCTGAGGTCAGTGAGCATTTTGAACATAGGATAGTGTTTGTATTATGCTTTGGTTTAGAGACCCACGTGGGTTGGGGCCTTCATTGATCCTGAAGGGTTCAAAAGTGCATGGTCACGTTCCCTACTTTCCAACTTGCATGTAAACAAAATTTCTTTGATCCTCATCATTCCAGTTGAGAAAGACTTACCAAAAGATTCTTTGCTTTTGTTGTTATTTTAGTGGTTGGGCTAGCTACTTAAGAATCCATCTTGGCCAATGGTTTTGACCGAGATTGGTCTTATTAAGGGAAAGCTGTTCTGTTGTGTCACTGAGACATCACTTTTATTCATGGCCAACTTGGGTTCAAATCCATCTCTTTTCTTGTTCATGATGTGATGCCTAGGTCTTACGAAAGCCTGTTTCTTGTGGTTACAATCCATGGTCTATGAAAGATTTGATAAGAATAATATTTGATAGAATTTCAAATAGAGCTATCAATTTGATTGTTGTGATCATGTATTTGATTGATTGGGTAAATTCCTCCAACCTTAGTCCCCACCTCCCAAGTAAAAAATGGATTTGAGGTTCCTTTTCTGTCAGAGCTTGCATCATGTCGAATCCAGTCATCAAATGTAGAGAGGAGAACTTGACAAAGATATCAATTATCGAGCCATAAACGGGTAGAGGTGCCATCATCTATCAAAATTTTAATTGCGTCCGAAGCTAGAGGTCTAAATTTTTGACAATCTTCCTCCAAATCCATGAAGCATACGAGGCACAAGAGATGGTCGAAATAGAATATGTCCTTTTGTAATTAGAGTAAACCCAACTCACCCAAATACCTTATTTAATGACAATGATCTTCTAGATCGAGGTGCTTAAGAAGGTTAGCCTTGTTAACATCTTTCACTTTTTCAAGCCAAGACCTGGCCTCTTCTTGCCTCGGAAGACAAACATGATGCTCAACTAGCTATGGGCAAGAATTTATTATTATTATTATTATTATCACCTCCCTACCAAAGAAATAACCCAGCAAGACCTCAACCTTTCTAACAATAGGGCATGGGATACCAAACTCACTTATCCAATAGAGGTAAGAGGCATGACGGTCGTATTCAACTCATATACTATACTTAGAAGGCAAAAAATTAAGTTAAATTCATGGTTTTGTGAAGACTTCATTAAGGGATTATCTAATGACACGTCTACCATTGTTTAGAATATATAACATTCTTTTGATTGCCCTTTGTCTAATTTTCAAAAGTTTTTAAGTGAAGGATAAATAAGGGTTTTCATAATTATTTAAAAATATACTTCCAATTATATTATTGTTAATAGTTGTCATTGCTTATGCAATTTTAGCATGTGAAATGACAAGGTTTTACCCTCGTCGAAAAAAATG
This sequence comes from Macadamia integrifolia, assembly GCF_013358625.1. Lineage (NCBI taxonomy): Eukaryota > Viridiplantae > Streptophyta > Magnoliopsida > Proteales > Proteaceae > Macadamia > Macadamia integrifolia. The sequence continues at coordinate 7,008,126 of NC_056569.1, forward strand.
TATTACACATGTCAATGAGAAATCACTATTATTAAATATCATGCAAGGAGGATTGTAATTAAACAAAGTAGAGGATCGACTGATTCTTGAAGGAAATATATGCCTTCCTATAAAGGATGAAAGCATTGAGGAAACGCAATTCAAAAATACTAATCACTTTTTTATTTTTATTATTATTTTTATTTTTTTAATAGAGAAAGAGTATATGCAAAGCATTCACTAAGAAGAACTAAATACGGAGTCACAACAAGATGTAGTAGAAAGTACATAGAGAAATTGTCAAACCAACAAAAGTCATGTCTCCTATTAAATGCAAAATCAGCAACAAAATGAGCAAACCTATCAAGATCTCCAATTTTTTTTAATATAAGAAGGCTGCAAACACTAAAAGGAAAATCAATTGCATGGTCTAATAAGTCTCCAACAACTAAGGAGAAAAATCATTTCAAACTAACCAAATGAAATACCCATGCCAATTGAAAGCATAAGAAACAAAAAAGGGGCTGTTTTAATTACCTATCTGTCAATCCAAATAAAGTTGCAAATCACTAAACTAGAATCCAAATCTCAATAGAAAAATGCTAATATTTCCAATTAGCTTGCTTTTTTTTTTTTTTTTTTTCAAATATATATTAAAAGATTAATATTACCTTTATATCTGAATAATAAACTAAAATGCATGCACCAAGTGCCTAACTCAAAGTTTACTTAAGAAAACTAAAAAGAGATGTCCCAAAAATATAAAATATGGTATTAATTTGATATCCTAATCAATATTAAAGGTGTAATTAGATCAAGGAATATCAATCACACTCTTTGAAAGCATTATAAGATTTTGAAAATCTAATTAATCCTACAGCTCGCTTAATACCATCCATCAGTGCAATTGCCTCTGCCTATTAGGAGAATAATTAACAATGTTCCTTTCATCATCCTCCTAGATAAACCAAAGATTCATTAGGATTAAATAAAGCAATACCAAAAGGCCCACCGTACCTTACCTTCTAGAAGTTATTATCAAAGATTAAAATGTAACAACTAACATCCCATGTGGTGTTTTAGTATAGGGCCTAGCCTCTTTCACAACAGCATAAAATGCAACATCAAAATTGTTAGAAACAATTATTTTGATAATGATAATAATATCGAAGATACTTTTAAATAATTTTGAAGACCCTATTTTACTTGTGATTTACAGAAGTTTTGAGAATAAGACAAAGGAAAATCGAAAAAATGTTATAAGTTTTAAACACATCTATAGAGGTGTCATTTAGACAGTCCCTCTAATAAATATGTTGAGCTGACTTTAGAATTACATATAGTATTCAATTTAATAACTCCTGTATTAGATGGACCATCTCCAATTTACTCACGTGGCAAGTTCAAGTCAAATATCAACTACCCTACATGTTTGCCATAACCTTTTTAAAAATTGTTTATAATACAAAATTGTGAACCAAGTGGTTTGACATGCTGCAAATAGTATGAAAGAAAAAGTCAAGTACATGATAGTAATCACAAGCTACAGTTTGATCATAAAACTTGATTGTGGTTCATTCAAAAGGTATCATATATATCCAATGGTCTGATTTCATTTTGTCCCTCTCCCCAATCTCCTCTCTTCTTCACACAAAAAAAAAATGTTAAGGAAAGACTTCCTTGACAAGTCAATATGGTTAACCTTGTTACATAAAAAATACATAATTAAATAGAGATGAAATTTATGATCAAGTAGACCCCAAGGTATTTTGCTGATATCTCAAGAAAAAGCCCAAAACACAGTTAACCAAATGGAAAAATAAAACTTTGAAAATCTAATGAAAGAATAAATTTCCATATAAACAAATGGATAGCTGAAAATATAAGAGAATTTCCAAATTAAATCAGAGGTATTGAATTGAATAAGTCTTAAATTTAATATCTACCTAACTTAAATCATGTCCAAGATCCACATGGTCATCAAAATTATCATATCACCCTTAATTTCAAGTGGTAAAACTTGCTATTGGTCTAGAGATGCCCTATGCACTTGCTGATCTAGAAGAACTTTTGCCTTTATAATTTCTTTTTCTTTTAGGTTTTACTATTTTAGTGGGTGCCATCTCATGTTGGGATGTTAGGGATGAACTATCAGCTCCATGCCTGACAATGACTGTTTATCAAGCAAAAAATCTAACAATAATGCCTAAAATAACATTCAAGGAATTAATCATTAAGGTTATTTTGTCAGTTTGAATATTTGGTGGCATAAAAACTACGAGGGAGTCTGGACAAAACGGTTTGGGAGTTTATTCTGAGAGTGTTGGTTATTTTTGCCATATTGTATTATTTATTGTCCAAAACTTTATATACATGTTGTCTATATAATCATCTAATCATATTGAATTTCAATGAAATCCATCATCATTCATATCAAAATAATGCCTAGCTAGAGTACCTCGTATAACACGCATGGGTTGTATATGATTAAGATAGATCACTAAATTTGAAATTTAGCTTATCTAAGGTATCTCCTATCTATCCAATGGCTAGCTTGGATAAGTAAATCATCAATTCTTATGGCAGAAATAGTAACAGTCTAGGAATTCCCTCTCATATGGTCGATGTAGGTTTAAATTTCCAAGTGAAGAAAAAGAAATTACATAAATCATTGTCAATTTTAAGGATCCCTTTTTCTCATATCATCAGCTCATACCATACTGTGTAGACATGAAATATACCAGATATTATCCAATCAGGCCTCTATCATTCTAAAGAAAGAGAAGAGTGAATGTGTTGGACAACTATTAGGTATTGGGTTCGAAGTTTCATTATTTCTTGGTTTTTCACTCTTGGACTATGCTTCTAATTTAAAATATATAAAGAAAATAAAAGGAATTATAGAGAATCACCCCAAGAGAGAGTAGAGAGATAAAACAAAGAAAATAAAAGGTTTCATAAAGAAGCCGGATCTGAAGATCCAAGAAGATACAATATGATGAGTCTTAGCATAATCTAAATCTGAGGCATGCAGATGGTTGACCTTAGTCTTGATCTCAAATTTATTGAAATCCAAATCTGATTGTAGGCATGACATGAAGAAGTTCACCTACGCATATTTTTTTCCCACCATATATGATATATTGAAACACAAAAAGCCATTTTATGTGCAAAAATTTCTGCATAATCTACTTCTATTCACTTTCAAAGGAAGAAAGGGGATAGTGAGAAGGCTGGTATTTATAAAGAACCCTTCCAAATACATGAAGAGAAAGAACAATAACGAAAATAAATAAATGAATGATCAATATCATTGTAATCACAGTTTTGATAATCTCATCTCTATGGTGCATGTCTTCCAATGGGCAACAATTTATTGCCATCCTCCTAATGAGTATTATTGTAATCTGCCGATAACAACTGATGGTCTCTTGAGATTTCCAATTAGGTGGAAATAGTCTTTAAAATATATATATAAAAAAAAAAAAAACCAAATTTGTTCTCTCATGATCCATTGTTCTAGGGACCCCAACCTCCTCTGTGGTCCATTCTACTAACCCGGTTTGGCATCCGGTCCGGTCCGACTATTAGAACTAATATTTCTACTGATTAATCAACTCTATTGTTGTTACTATAAAAACATTACATCGGTTGTTCATGATATTGTAGTGCATTATTGATACATGAGACATATATATAGAGAGAGGAAAGGTTAGAATTAGTGTGTGGCATCAAACCCTATTAATTAAAAGCCCAATTCATCGTAATCATGTGCCATTCAGAACATTGGAGAAAAGCTCATTCTTCCAAAGATTTGAGGTTTTTTGTCATTGGTGATCTTCATTGAATTCTAGTGACTAGGAGGATGGAATATAAAACAAGTGCAAGAGACCCTGGTTTTTGGACTTGCAATGTAATTAAAGGGACATGAGATCTCTAAATGATCCCCCAAATAAAGGCCAAAATAGGGTTTTAAGTCTTCTCATTTGAAGCAAAGTCATTTAGATCACATGGGAAAGGGTCACGTGCTACACAATCCTAGGCTTATCTTCTATACTCTTAATTATATTTAATCACTAAATACAAAATAAGGAAAGAAAGGGAAGCTTGGATGGAGTTTCCCAAGATATTGTATTTCATGGGTCTTATGTTATCGAGGTGCTCATCCCATTTAATTTACCTCCAAATTAGGGTTTAAAATACATTGGGAAGATGCCCATCACATTATGCATATTCGTATTTATAGTTTTTAAGGTTTAGCTCATTTAAGCCTACATTACTAAGCTCTTGGGTTTTCCCTCTAGAAGATAGAAAAATTTTATTAAGAGAAGAAAAAAAATGAAAAAATAAAAATAAAAAATGAATGAGATACTTCCACCTTCGACATTGTCATCAATAGAAGATCTCAATCGCTAACATCGAAAATGGAAGCTCTTAGGTTTTCTTGGTCACTGATTAGGTTCCCATAAATGAGACCTTGTATTTCCAAATAAATCTTGGCAAATAGCAATCTTTCAAAAGATGGTTTAGCTTAAATATATATGTGGAACACATCCTTTGACCTTGCTGCTATAGGTCTCAAATAGTGTCATTTGAAGCATATGACAGATGGCAAATGAATCATAATCGTCCATGTAAGGTCCTACGAACGGTCACGATAGGCGTTACTTGGACGATGCCGGGAGGTGGTGATGTCATTGGATCAAATGCTTAGATAATGCTTGCGTGTAAACTAATATATATAGTCGTCACAAGACAAGGACAAAGGGGCGTTAAACATGACTTTAAGCTCAGGGATTTGATTAATAAAATGAAGAATCCATTGTCAGCAACAAGAGGGTTGTTATTATAATGTGGCTATGGATCATGACTCAAACTAATGTATTTGTTAATTTAATATAATGGGTCTGCATCACATGGAAGCTGATGCTTGTGATTCTTGGGGGAGGGAAGGAGGGGACTTAATTGTGTGGAGGAGACCCAAGTTTTGAAGGGTTTGTTACACAAGGAGAATCCCAGTGTAATTTGTTTTCTAATGAGAGATTGAGTTACTTGTCATGCAGGAACGTGGGAGAAGTGATATATGTTTGGAAGGCAATCAATGATTTACATGACTAAACACTTGGATTCTAAGGTTTGGACCACCCTAGCCTTGATGATCCATAAAGAGCAAATTAGAGGGTTCAAATGAGTCAGTTCTTAAAGTAAGAGAATGAGGATTAACAATACTAGCTTGATAGATTAATTATATTATTATATCACTAGTCATGAGTCCCATGACCAAGCATTAATATCAATTCTCCTATAAATTTGTTCAGAGCTTCATGAGTATTAATTAGGGAGGAGTAGATATTAACGTGTGAATGTGTGTGTGTGAGAGAGAGAGAGAGAGAGATCAAAGTGGAGGACTGTCAAAGTGGAAGACTGTGGATGGACAAAGATGAAGTGAGGAAGCAACAATGGTCATTTGATGTATTCCAGACCAAAAACTTGAAGTGGAGAGAGAGAGAGAGAGAGTTAAGTCATAGAAGATTCTCAAAAGGTCCCATCAATCAAGAGAAGAGGTCGGTGATTCCCCAATGAACTTGAATCACTCAAAACACTGAACGCTAATGAACAAACCCACCTCTCCCTCCCCCACACCAACAACCCTTTTCCTCCTCTCTCTCCCTTCCCTAATAATTAATCCAAGAAATGCCAGAAACACTTTTCTCCAATAAATTATTCCAAGAAATGCCAAAACACATTTCCCCAATAAATAAATCCCAAAAAGCCAAAAACCCTTTACAAGATAAGGGTTAACAACTCATTAGTTCCAATAATTTGAAACATTTAGGTCCCTAAACAGATGGGTAGAAAGAGAGAGAGAGAGGAAGAACCCTGATTTTGAAACAATTCCATGAATTAATGATACTAAAGTTCATGTCATCGTACATTTTTCACACTCAACCCTACAAACAAAAGAAACACTTTTTTTTAGCCCCAAAAATGCTCAAAACCTAAAACTAAAAGAGCCCTCACATTCCTAATTTATTTAGACTTCTAAAACTAACCTTTTTGTCTTTGTTCATGCCGAAAAACTCAAAAGACACATATTAATTGCCTAAGTCTAATCATAATTTCTTTTTTCAAACCTTAACATCCCACAAGTCCATAACTAATACGTTTAATTATCAAGAACCTAATTTGAACTCTCCAAAACTGGCCTATTTTTAATGCATGATACTACCTAGGTTATCTACAAAGCCACAAAAGAAACCTAATCACTTTGAACCTCCTTCAATTGGAAAATAACCTTAAAACAATCAGAAAATTGTCCAATATATAGTCACAACTAATTGGTGTGTCACAGGGATTTGTGAAATGGTTAAAGGAAAGAAAAGAAAGTCTCTACCCCAAGTAGTGCAAGACTTGTGCTATGGCAAGTGAAGTCAGCCCTGGAATCAGGTTGACTTTAGTTATGGGAAAAAAAATCACAAGCATGTCTTTTATATCTTGGTACTGCAACTTCTTTTTAATACTCTCTAAGGATCTCTCA
>NC_056569.1:7014683-7097423 GCF_013358625.1 Macadamia integrifolia
CAAATAAAAAAAAAAAAAAAAAAAGTGAATTACTTAAACACTATAAGGTTAATATATATTTTTTAAGAAGGGGTCGGGGGAGGAGATAGAACTTGAAAGAATTAAAAATAAAATATAAAAAAATGAACAACGGTTCAAATGATGCTGTATAGAAGTGTTTCAGTATTGGTTTATTTCATTAAAAAAAAAAAAAAAATGAAACCGTGACTCACTTAAACTCTAGCAAGGGTTATTAGAAAATTAAAAAAGGGAGAAAGATAGAATCTGTAAGAGCAACTTGCCATGAATTGAAACGACTACCCAGTTACGCTCCAGCCGAGAAATGCGGCTACTTGCCACCTTCTTTTCAATTCTATAATTCTCAATACCTATTTTAAAAACCATATTTTGGAAAGCTTGTGTCATTGAGAGAGAGGTTTCAATACTAGAAATAAAATAGACAAAAAAAAAAACCCCAAGAAAAAAATAAATGGAAGGAAAAACACTATTTTTGTAGAGAGATTTGAACCCATTTGATGCAAAATGGTAAACCCACCCAACTCAAGATTCCATCTCTCTCTGTGTGTGTGTGTGTGTGTGAACAAGAGAGATTATGTATGAAAAGTAAGCGTAAGAAGATTATAAGAAGAAGAAAACCTCTCTCTCTCTCTCTCTCTCTCTCTCTCTCTCTCTCTCTCTCTCTCTCTCTCATGTAGTCTAAGGACTGATTCCTTCGTTTTTGAGAACAAAATCAATCTCAACTATCCCAACCTGTTTGCGTTTTTCTTTTTTTTGCTTCCCCAGCAAGACCCTTCTTCCCAACTGTGATTTCCAGCTAAATCAATCACCAAAAGTTCACTATAAGTTCATGTTCTTTTGACGATTCTAGGGTTCAAAAAAACCGATCAAGCTAGAGTCAAAATGAAATTAGATTCCTTCTACTTATAGTTCTTTTATCTATAAATATGTGTAGTTTATCTTGGCAAAGGATGGAGAATTATCAAGGAGATTTAGCAGATATAGTTCGTGCAGGTGCCGGCAGCTCAGGAAGTAGTACTAACAACCCGATTTCAGACTGGCAATTCCCTACAGAACCCACAAATTTTCAGTCATCGCCGACGCTGGAAGAACAACTCACCGATGATTTTGGTGATCCATTTTCTAGTTCACGAGATCCATTGCTGCACGAACTAGGAATTTCAGGTTCAAGCTTCTTTGATCACTCGAATTCTAATACTGGCCTGGTTAAGATGAATGTTCATCAAGAGAGTCATAGTGTTACTAGTAGTCTTCTTGCTCAGAAGATTTTGGATGAAGAGATGAGGCCTTGCAATATCCTCTCAAGGATGCTTCAGATCTCATCAAACACAAAGATTCCAGTTTCGCCCGGCAACATATCGACGATGGTGACTTCGTCACCTAGGGGAATTAAGAGTTCTTCTTTAGTTGCTGGTGATATACTCAGGGTTAACAGCTCTACAGGTGGTTCATTAGAGAATGGTGGGGTGCAGATCTCTTCACCACGAAATCCCGGTATCAAGAGAAGGTAAGAACTATTTTTTTTTTTCCTGATCAAAACATTGACAGTAGAATTAGATTTCTATGATCTATGAATTATGATCACCATAATTAATAGATGATCAATTTTATATGTTATACTAAGTTAAAAAACATAGTATTTTTAAGGTCAGTTTCAAGAATAATGCATAACTCTTATAATCTTAAAGTTGTATTATTATTTATTCTTAATTTGTCTTCAGTTAAGCCCAGTTCATGTCGTGGAACTAAGAGCTTGAGTTTTGTGGGGATGAAGAAGAAAAATGACACATCCTATCTGATTTGATGGAAGAATTATCAGAAACTCAATTAAGATGATGTCCCTTGCTGTCATATGGTCTAAATAAAGGCTTTTTCATTTAGGTGTCACAATAAAAATCATAGACATAGTTATCATATTATAATTGTCTGAAACTTTTGTTGCCAAACTCACCTTTTGTTTGATTGAAGTTGCCAAGCTGACTGAAAGGATCAATTTCTTGTCACTGAAATCAACCTCAACTATCACACACTTTTATCTTTTCTCAACAAGAACAAAAGCACAGTACTTACTATTTTCCCACTGAAAGAGAATTTTTCCTCTTTGAAGTTGTGTTTCTTTTTTGGGTAAGCTCTCTTTGAAGTGGTTGTGCCACATGAAACTCTCACTACAAATGATATTATCTAATTTGCTTAGGAGTTTTAGAGGGAGATTGAGCTTTCCCTTTTGAATGAATCTTCAGTTATTCTCAAAAGAAATATAGATTGAGAGTATACATTCATTAGAACTTTTTCTTCTTCTTCTTCTTCTTCTTTTTTTTTTTCTTTGTTGATTGAAGAAAAAAACTCCAATTTTGAAATTTTTGTTCAGAAAGAGCCAGGCAAAGAAGGTAGTTTGCATCCCAGCACCAGCAGCTGGAAACAGCAGACCTACTGGAGAAGTAGTGCCATCAGATCTCTGGGCATGGAGAAAGTATGGTCAGAAACCCATCAAAGGTTCTCCTTATCCAAGGTAACATCCAAATTTTTTTTATCAAGATTAGAAATGCCAGTTAAGAAAATTCAGAATACTTTTTTGATAGTTAAACACTCTTATTTATCAAGAGAGCCAAATAGTGCAAACTATATATGGTCCATTATCCAACAAGATGTGGTTTTCTATAATCAATAACATGTAACATTAAGGAAGTTCATTGGTTGTTAGATACTAATCCAGTGAATATGCTCCATGGTCAGGAATGCGAGGGGAGTTTAATCCCACATTGGTTGGGTATTGTACAACAGTTTGACTTATGACCTTGAGAAGGGCCTCGACCTCGGCCTCTCCACCCTAAAGCTCGGGCTTTTGGGTTAGACGCCATTAGATACCCATATAGGTTCTGGGTTTTGATAAGTTTAATTGTTAGTTGATTTTTTATGAGTGTAGATTTTGCATTACAATAGATTCATATATGTTTCATATTATGGGATGTTCAATTCTGTTGTTAATCTGTGATTTTTAAACCACCCAGGGGCTACTATAGGTGCAGCAGTTCTAAAGGTTGTTCTGCGAGGAAACAAGTTGAGAGGAGTCGAACTGATCCAAACATGTTGGTCATTACCTACACTTCTGAACATAATCATCCATGGCCAACCCAGAGAAATGCTCTTGCAGGCTCTACCAGGTCTCAGCCTACAAAGAATAGTGCAGCTTCAAAAAGCTCACCATCCTCACAAACCCCAAAATCCACCAATTTGAAGGAAGAACAGAAAGAAAACAATACTGATAGTGTGCCATTGCCACACATTGTTCCCGGGGGATCAGCTGCCTCCATGGCTGTTAAGGAGGAAGAGACTGAATCAGATAAGGCAGTAGAAATGATGGATGACAGTGAGTTCAATCAAGGTCTCCATCAGAGTTACAGGCCAGCCCCACCAGACTCCAATCAGTCTGATGACTTCTTTGCAGATTTGGCAGAATTAGAGCCAGACCCTCTAAATCTCTTGCTTTCTCAAGGATTCAGTGCAGGGAAAATGGATGAAGGAAGAGAAAACAAGGCCTTAGATCCCTTCAGCCTCTTTGATTGGACAGGAAACAACTGATAATTAGATAATATAGGAGGGGTTTATGGCAAGACCTTGAAACAAAACTACTAAACCTAATTGCACTCATGGTGCAATTTCACTTCAAGGTCTGGTTATAAACCTTAAAATCCAGTTTGATATGATATGATATGATATGATATGAGAAGGAATTCTACTTTTTTTACTTCTTGTTATTTACCAGAACAGTCTGCAGATTAGAGAAAGAGAATAGAGTGTTGGTTGATTGGAAACAGACCCATGAGACTCACATTCTTTGGAATATTGGTGGATGGGACAGAAAGTTGAGGAACAGAAGCTCTCAACAGTTAAATCAAGTACAGGTTTCAGACATGACTGAAAAGCCTTGCAAGGGAGTTGATATAAGATGGGACCTTTTGTTTCCTTTCTCTTACTTATCTTTCCAAGTGGGGAAAATAATTCAAGCAACAGTTTGTTTCGTGGGTACTCCTTAAAAAGAATAGAAAACCCATGATTTTCTTGCTTTGATCATGAGAAAAAAATGAAAGATTACAAGAAAGAAAAGAAAAGAGAGCTGGAGGGGAGAAAAAGGAAAAGCTTGACTTATCTTATCAGTCCTTTAAAGAGAAGTGAAGAGGAGAGAAAGAGAATACAAGGTTTTGTGTTCCACAGCTTTCTGTTCTTGAATCCCCTTTTCTCCAAATTATATGTTTTGGAGGTTTACATTAAAGTGTATCAGCTATTATAGATTGCTTGTGAGAACAATACTTTATTTTTCAACTAATTAATTTTCTATCCTTTGTCTCTTTTCTCTATTCTCTAGTTCATCATGGTTTGAATTATAAGAAAAAAGATTTCGTTTTAATTTTACACATTCATTACTCTAAGAACACATTGTTGAAGCAAATGTTTCAACTTGCAATGAAATCTCTTGCCTGTGCTGATGATGTTAATTAATAACCTGCATGTTAATGGCTTTATAATGAGACGACTTGCTTGATCTAGATCTGAGGAGCCAAGTCAATAGGATACATTAATAACAAATAATGGTGGTGGTGATGATAACAAAGATGTTCAATTTCATTAAAGCTCTAAAATATATGGTACCATTTTTCTTTTTTGAGCCAGTCACTCTTGATTGAATATGAAGAGACAATGTGGATGAACAACCTCGAAAATACTTTGAACATATCTTATTCTTAGAAATCTTGTATCTTTGGGTTGTTGTCGCAATTTTGATTGGCATCTTTGTCTTATAATGTTCTTTCTATTTTTTTCTCCTTTTGGGTTTAATATATTTATTTATTCACCCGGAAAAAAAAATGTGGATGAATAGCAATCAGCTGTAATCCCAGATCAAATCTCACTAAGCTTCCACTGGAAATATAAAATTAACCCTTTTTATAGGTAATATAATGACTTTTCATTGATATGACAAAGAATTACAATCTATGATAAATACACTAGTGATCAACATTAATTACACACACACACACACATATATATATATATATATATCAAATGTAGAGTCTTATATGATTCTACTAGTAAACTAATAAGGCTCCATTTTCATTTCTAGCCACAAATGCATTTTAGAGAGTAATTTTTTTCTTAAAATCATCAACCCACTTTGATAAATTTTCCTACCACTTGAACAAAAATGAACAGTCTAAAGTTCTCTTCAAATGGGTTTTCTTATTTGATTGATGGGGAAAGGTCACTAAATTTTTGAACTTTTGGGCATTATAGTTTATGGATCAAACTGTAGTCATGACTATAAAAAGACTAGAACGGTTAATTGAAACCATGCAGAAAAGCTTCATCAGGACCCTTTAATTACTCTTCTTTCCTTGAATGATGTTATGGGTATTGTTGTCGTCTTATCCTTCATACATGAATTTGAAAGATCACTTGTATTTTGGTCAAATGCTAAATAATTCACAAGAAGATTTTTCTGAAATGGTCAAGAAAAAAAGTCACCTAACTTGCTGAGGAAACTCTCTAATGACAAAGTAGCTAGTGGATGATACGATTAGTATATGGTCCCTTGCTTATGTTATCTTCCAATCTAAGAACAGTATATTAATTAGTACATTCTTGCTTGCTGAGTTGGTGAGGCATTTATATTTATTCCATCAATTTAATTATATTCTGTATATTAGTACATTCTTGCTTGCTGAGTTGGTGAGGCATTTATACTTATTCCATCAATTTAATTATATTCTACCAAAAAAAAATTATTTTAATTTAATTATACATACATAGTATAATGCAGTTTTCTTGAGTCACTATAAAATAAACACATTTTTCACGCATGAGACAACTAACTAATAAGAAGCTAACTAGGCAGCTGATGAGGTTGTGGTGTGATAAGCTCGCTCACCAAGAGCTCTCGAGTTCAAGTCTCCTATAGTTGTTATCTTCCCCCTCCCTCTTCTGTAGTGTATCCAATTAAAAAAAAAAAATGTAATAAGAAGCAAATATATATTGGACTATATTAGAATTCCTTTTTAGTATCAGCATGCAATACACAATATCTATCTATGTGGGTTAATATGAGTGTCAATATATGTCAAAATAGACCTCTCAGAGATGATAAACCATTAACCCTAATTTATTTTTCTTATATAAATATCAAAAATAATATATTAAAATATCTAAATTAGTATTAATTAGGAAAAAAGTTTGAAATCTTTTTAACATATACTTCAAGAAAATTCAATTTAATTAATCATACAATATTGTATGCTATGCATGTTAAAGCCTCTAATTAAGGTCAAGAGCTTCTCAAAGTTGAGTAGAGTTGAACCCACAATCACAATAAGGATCCAAAAAATTCCATTATAGTTTTTTTTTTGGTTGGAATTTGTGTTTGGCTGCCTTCAAAGAAAAGTGATCCCATGAGAATTACAGGAAGGTGTTTCATTGTGACCAGACACTGTAGAGAAAATCCCTTTTCTTTCTTTATTTCCTCCCACACACATCTTTCATGGAAAGCAAACCAAACACGGCTAAAAAGGATAACTTTGCTGGAGTGTTAGGTTAGTTAGGCATCTAGTCTCCCAATGGACTAGATCTTACCATTCTTCAAGAACTTGTCACTTGTAGTGTCGCCTTCTATGTTTTAATTAGTCAGCACCCTATATAAAACATAGAAAAAATCACACACATATGAGAGAGAGAGAGAGAGAGAGATAATTTAGTAGTAGTAGTAGTAGGTACTAGCTCGTACCTGCTTGACAACTCAGTAGATTTTCTGCACATATAATTGGAGAAATGGGTGACTTGTTCTTCCATCTCTCTCTCTCTCTCTCTCTCTCTCTACAGTGAATGAGTGCCTATGGCTATGGACATTAATTTATGACTACATTATTATTGCAAATTATATAGGAAATTTACTGAAAAAAATTAGTTAGGAGAGAGATAAGATTAGTTTTGTATTTAAAAGCTATGGAAATAACTTGGTTCTTCAAAATCTTGTCAAACAAGGGGCTGTTTGAATATAAGATTGATATTGCTTATCAAGACAGCTTGATGTTACAGATAACAGACTTCTAACTTCGAATTTCTTTTATCATTCTTCAGTCAAATTGTCAGCCGGGAAAGACAAAAAGACAAAAAGACAAAATATATATATTTTTTAAACTTTCGTTGAAAGATTTTTTGTGACTAATTCCTCATTCATTTCTCTATTTAATAGTGACATCTGGTTTCCATATATAGATTTTATTTTGGGGAGACAAAATAGATGATCAGAAACAATTCCTTACTTTATATATATAAGAGGTTAAGATGTAACTAATAGAATTAAAATAATTATCAAAATGTGTACAATGACTTCCCTCCTCAATTTTTTTTTTTAGTTGAGGATCTAGCTGAAGCTTGCGCATAGATTACCACATGTACATACACACTAGTAGTTATGCTAATTGATTTACTTTAATTTGTTTCAAACCTAAGATCCCTATGATAGAAAATGCATCTTACATAACATGGAGAATACACACTAACATGCAAATTAATACAGAGATGAGTGTTTAAGCATGTCTAGATCTACGATAGGAGAAGACGATTGTCTCTCTTGCTATGATGGTTGTTGGTCTTATCTACCCTTTTATCTCTCTCAACTCTAAGGGTTCTCAATCATATATTTAATGGGCCAATTTTGACAACATATGGAGTGAAGATAGGAACCAAACTTCAACTGCAAGAAAGTGAAGATCTCATTTCCCATTATAGGATATTAGAGTCATGTCTACACATGATGCATATAAACAATATTTATACTAACCCAATATGGGATCACTTCCCTATAATGTACTTACAGACGTACCCCAAATAATGGTCCACAGTTTGACTAATCTGATTTTAAAAACCAAGACAAAGACTATGCTAATCCACTAGAAAGGAAGCCTTATACTCTATTTATAGAAATAATATAGTTCATGACATAATCAATTTTGTTTAGATTAAAAACCGACTCAAAAAATAAATATTAGCTTAAGCTTGATAGGTAATAGCACTAAATATGCAGCTAAATTAAGATTTTACTAAGAAAAATAAAAAAAAAAAAATACTAAGCCTTATCCTAGAATTACCAATGAACACTACAAAATTATGACTCGATTTATATAGTTATAAGGTTAAACTTTAAACTATGGTGCAACCATAAAAAACCTAGCCCATTTTGTATAATTTGTTTTTCTTTCACATATTTTGTTTATCAATGTGTCTAACCTTAAGTCAAAATGGAAAGGGAAAAATATTGGTCGAACAATATAAATAGGAAGATCATCATGTATGGTCTAACCAATTATGGAGCATGGAAGGGTGGGTGATTTGATAATTCTGACTATTAATATATTTGAGATAGTTTAATGCATTTATCAAATTTCAAAGCCAAATTCATTTGTTAGTACCTTATCTATATTTGAATTTTTCCTTGCATTTTCAGATTTCCATTTGTTGTCAATCAATTTTCAAGAATTTTCATTTTCAATAATTCTATAGAGCTTTCTTTTTCACGAGGTCAATTTTGTATGAGTTGAAATTATTTGACCTTTGAGCTTAGAGCCTTAGGCCCCATTCAACCTTGCCACATAGCAAATATTACTTATATTTGTATGGCCCCTTCCTATGTGTGTTGGTATGGTGGTTGCGATGGGCCACGTTGAATGGATTGCCATTCATATGGCCTTAGGAAAACTCAAGTCATAAAAAAATTTACAACGCCACCCCCTAGAGAAGGCCACTATTATAAAAACATTCTTTATGTTTCACCAAATTAGAACCAGACCCCTTATCGTCAGTCATTGTTAAATGAAGAATTAAAATGACCAGTATACCCTTATGTGGATTTATATCTCTTAAGTGTTTCCTTCCTTTGCTTCCACCATGCCGTCATACCACCTTCGCCTCCTTCGCTGCTGCGGCTTTTGTTCGCACTAACCGCCAGACCATCACCGCCACCGCTGCCGCTACCACCACTTGATCCTCCCAATACTAATAATCACCACAACCATAGCGGCTCTCATCTCATCCCACCGATTTCCGGTGCCACCGCTGTAGGGATTCTCTTTGCAAAGTCCGACGGGGTCACTCAAACCTGAACACGAGGAAGAAGATGAAGAAGGAGCAGGAGCTGGCTCGCTCTTGTCACTGACCATCATAACTCTGTTCTCCTTTAAAGGGTAAATTACCCTTTGTTTTAAAACCCTTTATTTGTTTTAAAAAGAAAAGAAAAAAATGAGAGCCGCTCCTACTCCTTCATCAGAGCTGGCTCCTTCTCCTTTAAAGGGTTTTAAAACAAAGGGTAAAAAATGATGGTCAGTGACAAGATCTCGTCATAACAAAGGGTATGCCTAACTCTGTTCTCCTTTAAAGGTTGGGAGAATATCTCATCATTATTTTTAGTACTCTTTCTCTTCAAAAATATGCTACAGAGAACCCAATCTTCCACTTGCATGGTACAATCCGGCAAATCAAAGAAGAGAATTCGAATTAATTACAAATGGGTTTTCTTCCACTGAGGCTAAGATAAAAACCATTAAGATTACAAACTCACTTGGGTTGGGTTTTTCTTTTGTGGGAAAATGCAGGGAACAGTTCCAGAGTCAAAGCCAGCCAGATGATATGCATGCATGATCCAATCGGTTCTAGACCCGTAAGGAGGCTTTCCCCTGTAGAAAACTAGGGTCTTCTTTATCCCTACTACATGGTTGGTTTTAGAAGCTACGATTTTCATTTCAATTCCGGTGGCCTTCTAGTAATCGGAACCTGTTGCTGTCAAAAAATCGTCGTTAAGCTTATGGATTCCACTCTTTATAGGGTGAGCGAGAGTTCCAGAATGAGTTGTCACTCGCTGGGAAGATCAATTGCGGCCATATGGTGTCCCTCCTTGATTCCGGCGACGGCGAAGACTGGGAATGAGAGGATGATGAGGAACAAAATCGACTGAGAGTCGCTGCTAGTTGACGGTTGTGAGTCGTTGTTGGTTGCCGTGAGTTCTTGCTGGTCGCAGCTATCGCCATCCATCGTCGATGCAGCTGCTGCTACCACCGCCGCCATAATCTTAGGTGCTCTGAATGATCGCCGTTGGTCCAAATCTATCGATTTGGGAGAAGGTAAATTAAGTAAATTATTACATGGGTATTATAGGTATTTCATATTTAGTAAGGGTATTTTGGTATTTAAAATAAAACATAGTTTCTAACATCGGCATATGTGATATATTCCTTAACAGACGGTAGGGGGTCTGAGTAATTTGATGAAACAGAGCGGATGTTCTTATAATAGTGACATTCTCTAGGAAGCGGCATTGTAAATTATTCTTTTTTTATTGTGAAAAATACCAGCCTCGCCTTTTGAAAACTAACCTAACTTAAAAACTGAAAAAGCCCAGCCCAATTTTGGAAATATTTGAGCTGGCGTCAGATTTTTTGGGCCCAACTTGCGCCCTAGTGTTTTTTGTGTCATTCATAACTTGGGCTTTTACATCACTCTTGACAACATATTGAGCATGGACTTGTTCCTTAAGTCCATTGGCCTTCACTAAAGCCCATGGACCGTACGAAAGGTGTCTGTTGTCATTAAGGTAAAGAACAGGGGTATTCTTGGTAAAAGAACTGAATGGATTTCATCTCATTTCCCTCTATTTTCAATCCTCCTATTTCTTTTCTCATCGCAACCCTCTCTCTGTCTCTCTCTCTCTCTGCAACCATGGCGAAACTCGTCTGCCACCATTTTATTCCTCTTCTTAGGTCTTCTATCTACAGAAGCCAATCCCTTATGGGAACTATTCATTTCATCAACGGTCCTGTTTATCGGAGGCGATTCTCTTCTTCATCAAAGATTAGCATGAGCTTGAAAGCCGGCATCGTTGGACTCCCTAACGTCGGAAAATCTACTCTTTTTAATGCTGTAGTAAGTTCTTGATCTTCATTAAGTCTCTACTTTGCTTCGCGTGGATACTCAAATCCACGAGGGTTTTGTCCTTTTGATCTCTCACCTTGAAGAGGACTTCTCATTGTGTTTATTTTAGGAATAGTTTAGAGGGGAGTGTATGGTATTTGTGAATTCTTCAAGTAATTTTACTTGCTTGTTTTGATAGAGATTTCTAATTTGGACTTCTTTTCGAATTGGGCTTGAATTTTTAGTTGGAATTTAAATTTCCTTCAAATTGAATTTTTCCCATCTGGAAGAGAAAAGAAATATAGTGAATTCGGAGTGTCTGTTGTCTTGCTGGTATAATTATATCTAATAGATATGGTTAATGTTTTTTATTGAGCAGGTTGAGAACGGAAAAGCTCAAGCTGCCAATTTTCCTTTCTGTACAATAGAGCCCAATGTTGGAATTGTTTCGGTTCCAGATCCTCGGTTGAGTGTGCTTTCTGATCTCAGCAAGTCTCAACGTGCAGTCCCAGCATCTATTGAATTTGTGGATATTGCTGGGCTTGTAAAAGGGGCCAGCCAAGGGGAGGTGAGGTGATACTTTTATGATATGTACACTATTAGCTTTTGTTTCATGGTGTGAAGTAAAGTTCTGGTTTCAATACTATAAAATTTTCACTTTGTTTGTGCTTGTGCCACAATTTGTTGACTTTGAAATATTTTCTTCATACATTGCAGGGTTTAGGAAACAAGTTCCTCTCACATATCCGTGAAGTGGATTCCATACTTCAGGTTTGTGTATCTCTCGATATGTAAGCTATTTGATTTTTCCCAGCCACTTTTATGCTTTGCTAGGACTGAGAATTGAGATATGTATGTTTTCTTGTGCTCTATTAAATTTTGTTTAGCATTTTGTTGAAACACTAATGCACCATTCCAATTCTGCCATCACCCATTATGGGAAACATTTGGAGTGTTTGGATGTGTACGGGAAACTTATCTGACTGACTTCTTTTTATCAGCTGAGTTAGGCTATGGATTGTTCTATATGAATAAACATGAATCTGCATCTAGGTTCTGTCATTAGTCTTAAGACATGAAGCTGTTTTGACTATGGAATCAGAAAACATTTGAACCAAAAAAATCGAAAGAGTGCTTATTTTTATTATTCAAATATCAGTGCAGTTCTGACTGCATATTAGCAATTTTAGACCATCAACATTTGTGACACTTTTAATTAAAAGATCTTGCAGTTTGTGACCAAGTTGAGTTTGAGATAAAGAAGGGGGAAATGGTACAAGTAACTTCAATATTGAGAATTTTTTTCTCTAGTGCCCTTTGAAATCCTATAACATTTTTGCAACCAACATGTACTTGAAGTCTTTACTATATGTCAACCTAGGTACAATGCATCGGCATTTGTTGTGTTGCATTGTGTATTTGATGAATTACTTGATTTTTGTGATTTAGAGGCATCTATGAGGAATCAGCCACAATCAGCCAAATTTGAGCAGTAAACTTGTTCTAGTACATTCCCTTTTCTTGATCATTCTACAGTGCATTCCCTCTTCTTGATCATTCTAATTAGAATTTGCATATAGCTTCTTGTACTCTCCAAATCCTTTAATAGTGAAGCCATTCTAATAGATTTATTTGACAGATTTTTTGTTTGTGTGATCTTTACTTTCCATTCCATTTCACCAAAGACCTAATTTTCCTAGATAATATCTTGTCTCAGGTTGTACGCTGCTTTGAGGATAATGATATTGTTCATGTGAACGGGAAAATTGATCCAAAGTCAGACATTGATATTATAAACTTAGAGCTAGTTTTTTCAGATTTAGACCAGGTATGCAAGTCAGAGCTTGTACTGTCACAATTACTTCTATGACAACCCTAAGTGATCAGTTGGATTCACAATGATGTGCAGTAGGAACTGTAGAAAGAGTTCTTGTTGCTAACCTCTTCTGTAAACAATATTTAGAATAATAGAATCTAGCTGCAACCTTGAAAAAGTTGTACTCTTTTATAACCTTTCTTGTTGTGTTTTGGTGCTTACATTGATGAAGATATTTTAACTAATGGAACTAAGTTCTATATTTGATAAGAAATGCAGATTGAGAAAAGATTGGACAAACTAAAGAAAGGAAAAGGGAATAATCCACAATCGAAACTGAAGGTATTTTTTTTCTTCTTTCTTCCAACACTCCTTGCAAGCAGTATGGAGTCTGGCATTGCTTTGTTTAATGCATGTTCAAGTCTTATGGAGGCCCTTACACCGGGTATCTATTTCTCTTTTTCCCAGGAAGAAGCAGAGAAATCTGCCTTGGAAAGAATTCAGCAGGCACTTATGGATGGAAAACCAGCACGATCTGTGGCTTTAACTGATTTTGAAAAGGAATCCATAAAACATCTTTGTTTGCTCACAATGAAACCAGTCATATATGTTGCTAATGTGGCAGAATCTGAAGTTGCTGAACCTGATAATAATCCTCATGTTAAGGAAGTGATGAACCTTGCCTCGGAGCTGCAATCTGGACTAGTGACAATATCAGCACAGGTATGAGACCATGACTGTTCCAAATCATGCTTGGGAATTCATCATGTCTTGGTTGCCTTACCTAATTGGAAGAACTTTACCATGTCATCTGTTCCTTTGAAGAATATCACATCTATTTTTTCCCCTAAAACTTTTAAGACATCTTCGTGGACTGACAAATATTTTTGAGAGTCTTATCATGCCATGTACTCTTACTGAAGTTTGAACCTGCAAGGCCTTCATCTATTTATATTATCTGTTCTTTCTGTTAATGCATAGTTGTCATTAATGCTGCATTTGTCAACCAGCAGAGTGAAGTTACTAAACTAGCTTGCTCTTTCATTCCAGGTTGAGTCTGAGCTTACTGAGCTTCCTTCTGAAGAAAGAACGGAGTACTTAAATTCTCTTGGTGTGAGTGAAAGTGGTCTTGGAAATCTTATTAGAGCGACATACAGCCTTCTTGGTTTGCATACTTACTTTACATCTGGAGAGAAGGTGAAGCAGACAGTCAAGATGGTAACAAGTTACACTCTAGTTCATTTGATTAACTGTTTTTCCCTTGTTGATTGCAGGAAACAAAAGCTTGGACTATACTTGCAGGTCTGTTTGTGTTCTTTATGTTGTTTGTTAATGTACACCATACTGTGAGGTTAAACTCTTGGTATCAGACCCTGACTTTGTCAGGCAATGCCATTGAGTTGCAATGACTCAAGTATATTTGATGAGATCAGGACAAATGGATTATGACCTAGCATTTTTGGTTCGAGAGATTGGACTTGGATCTTGGTTCTGATTTTTGTCACATGTGAAACTGAAGTATTTTAGTGACCTCCAACAACATCAGTGCCATTTTTTGTGTGGCCTCAATCGATTTCACTTCTGTTTGGTTTAGTTGAAACCCAAACTTTTCACAGAAATCACCAAATTTTACTGAAACTTGAAACTCCATTGTCAATAGGAAAAACTACTATTGAATTGACTAGGACAATCCTCGGCCTGGATTTGTGCTTCTGTGTTAGATTGGTCGTAGGGTCTGATAAAATGTTAAGATGCATACTTACATGCTGAAACAGTATGATGTTATCCCTTTTTATCCTGATTAAATTTTTAGTTTGGTTGAAATGTTTGCTTGATACTTAAGCATCTCTGAATGTGTAGGAATGACGGCACCACAAGCTGCTGGAGTTATACATTCCGACTTTGAGAAAGGTTTCATTAGGGCTGAGACAGTAAGAGTCATCATCTGTTGTGCATTTCCTCTGAGCATTTGCCAGATCTTAATCCTTGCACATGCAAATTTTGGCAATGAATTATTGCTAATGGGTGCACATGATCACTCAATAAAATGTAATTTAATTTAACATATTGCCCCCACAGAATGAGAAAGAGATATGATCTTTTCTTGAAGCTCAGTAGTTTATGTTTATCTTATTTAATGGGAAGGGAAAGCTTTTGACAGCCATTGGCACTTTTATGATGTGGGAGGGCTTTCTCAACCATTATCAAGGGCAAGGGCAATAACTGTCAGAAAAAAAAAACACTCATTGGCATGAGGCTTGTTTTGTGGTTTTACTTGGGCTTGGAGTGGGCTTGTTCATGGGCCTCCAAGTGGATCGATCATAGGCTGCAAGCAGGCTCCATTGCACCCCACAATTTGGTTCTTTGGCCCCTTAATTGAACAATCGATACTAGCTTTCCTTCTTGTGTCTTATTTCTTTTGGGTCCTACAGTCTTATTTCCTTATATGTAAGCTGTCTGGTATACTGGTAGTTAATTACATTCTAAATTAGTATTTTTTTTCTTAAGAAAGCTTTTTGGGGTATTTTGTGTAGGTTCAGAGTCATTAATTAAAGATATAGTTAGGATGGTTTAGTCTTCAATAATCTCTGGTCGATTTATGTTATTAATACAAAGTTTGTGGGAAGTCAATATAAACTGGTAGCCATCCTCTTTTGTTACAGAAAATTGGACTGAAATAAATTAGTTTGAGACTTTGAGCTGGAGTAGCAGTTGTGAAATACTAGCTGTTGAGAAACTATCAACGGCCTTTTATTCATCTGATTGCTTCCATTAGGGAGTTCCTATTTTTCATTAGTATATCCTAAACTAGGTATGATCCTTTTATAAACCCTTTCTTTAGCAGTCAAACTAGAAAATTTATGACCGTACCTTATGCTGCATTGGGTTTGTCATCAGAGCCAAGGATCCTTACATATTTTTTGGAACCAAATCTTTTACATCACTGTGCTACTTCGTATCTTTCATTATGAAGTTTTCTTTACATTATTTGGCATTATGAAGTTCAATAGGTGGAAGGGTCCTGACCAGGTGAAATCGTTGCTCGATGTTGCCTAATTGGTGTTTTGACTATGCTACAAATACTCAAGCTTGACCCTGGTTATAGGAAAGGGGAACAATATAAAATGCTCATCTCTCTCTCTCTCTCTCTCGAATAATTTGACTTTCTTTCAGAGCCTATCTCAGGTACTGTTTGTGCAAGATGAGTCACTTGTGCCAAAATTTTGATTAAATTGAATGTCACTTTGTCAGCTGACATAATGGAAAAACTTGATAATCTGAACTGGTCTGGCATGTTCGAAAAGTTTCATGGAAATTTAGTATAATTGACCCAATGTACTACCGTCTCTTCTCTGAAATTCTTCTGACTATAATGTCTCAGATCATGCTGGCTCTTCCATTTTTTCACTGCTTAATCCATCATATCTCCGGTTTCCAAACTCCTCATATTCTGTTCCTACTTATATTTTCAGTGAATTGGTGGTGTTTCAATTTTATACCTGCATTAACTGGCTTTTGGTTTTTAGCAAATTCATAATATATAAAATAGGCCACATGGATGTGCTTTTTGGACTTCTTAATTTTCTGTAAATGGTACCCTGTATCACTTTCATCCAATATTGCACAAGCTTGCATCCCTTGTTGCATATGATTCAATCGTTTTGTAATCACTGGATACTTTATTCGTTCCCTCTAGGACCTTGCTTGAGTTATGATGAATATAATTATCTGTTGATAAATATTAAAAATGGTAAAGCAATTAAACAACAAAAACATTAGACCAAATAGACTCCTTGGTATGAGTTGTTGGTCCATGAAACCAATGCTAATGGTTTTACTTTATAGTAGAATTATCTTACAGTTCCTTAGATAGTAACTAGGTTTCAGGAGTTTGCCATTGCACATTAACCACATTGCCTTGTTTTACTAACTATTGTGCTTTTTGACGTGCTCATATCAGGTTGCTTATGATGACTTTGTTGCTGCTGGTTCGTTTGCAGCTGCAAGGGAGAAAGGACTTGTGAGTTGGGAATGAACCGTCATCATGGTTTCTTGCATGCGCACATTCACACATTCATTCTAATCATTCATGCTCAGTTTATTTAGATATTCTTTACCACTGATGCCCCTATGTTGCCTCACTCAACCATTTCATCCCAGTTTTGGTTGTTACAAGATTCACTTAATTTCCATTTCAATGAATTCCCTCAAGAAGTTACGGTAATTTAAATTTAGGGAACTCTTGTTAGAATATTCTGAAGTTGTGCAGACCTTGGCATAACGGTTAGGTTGCTCAAGTGTGACCCAGTGGTCGCGGTTTTGAGCTGGAAGCCTGGAAAACAACCTCTCCGCAATGCGGGGGAGGGTAAGGCTATGTACATTATGACCTTCTCCAGATCCCGCAGGAGCGGGAGCCTCATGCATTGGGTACATCCTTCTTGTTAGAATATTCTGAAACAGTGAAATTTTGCAAAATATGGGAGTTACTGGTAAAATAAAATGTTGGAATGACCTGGGGAGAATGGCGACAAAAGAAATCGATGTCTTTGGGTTGACAATGATTTACTATAAGTAGAGTTGAATACTTGAATGGAAAAACAGGATATACGGGAAAACGAGGAAGGATAAAGTAAAGAATGAACATATTATAGCTGATTTAGAAGTTGCCACAATTAATGACAAGCTCTGAGAAAGTCGTTTGAGGTGGTATAAGTCGTATGAACATGTTCAACGGGGGCCTAGGGATGCCCCAGTAAGGAGGAGTGATCTGATTCTGATTTAGGAGTTAAAGAGCTAGGAGTAGGCCTAAATTTACCATAGAAGAAGTTGTGAGGAATGGCATGCATAGTCTAGGGCTTGTCCTAAGTAGGACCTCGGGTAGAGGCGATTGGAGGGCTAGGGTCCATGTAGCTGACCCCATCTATCTGAGATTCTCCTGGCTTGCTGGGATGTGCCTCTTTCCTCTTAATTTCATTTTTTTTTTCATTTTTCATTTTCCATTCCGTTTCTCATCTCGTTTCTCATCCCTCATTTCTTCATCTCTTCATTTCCCCTTTTCTTTTTTGGACCCTCAGTTTTCCCTTCTTTCTTTTGCATAGATCTATTTAGCTAACCCCATTAAGTTGGGATAAGGCTGAGTTTGTTGTTGTATAAATATAGCTCATGCAACCATCACTGGAATCCAAAAAGAGATAAAAGCAGCTAATTGGTGATACGTTTCTTTGATGAATTTTCTGGTTACATGTGTTCTACAAGGGGATAGAATCTGCCTTTAGGAGGCTAATATGGGTTGCTGCAAGACATTTTGAGATTCTATACATTGTTGATGAGGCTATAGTCAGCTTATGCTATGACATCTGAAATGATGGAAATATATCGTGCCACCCTTTTAAATAGAAAACTAGAGGAATGCTACTATTCATATGATGAGTGACAATTAATCCACAGTGTCGGGACAGCACTAGAATGAAGGCAAAGCTTAAATTGATAACTTGTTACTCACCCAAAAAAAGAAGAAACAGAAAAAGAGGAGCTCAAATTTCTCCACTAACGTAAAATCATACTGCAAGTGACTTATTGGGGAAACTGAAAACCTCATCCTTTAAGAGCTACCAGTCTCTCCAAGAGTGGGAAACTTTTTATTTTGAGCTAGTTCACAGGGTCCTTGCCACTTAATAACCGAATGAAGGTTTTCAGCTGGGTAAGAGATGTCCCATCTTCAAGAAAGAAAAGAAACATGTCGCCTCAATATGTCTACTCTGCAAATCTAAGTTATCTGACACAAATATTTGGTGGTGCTTAACAAAGTTCTTGGAGACGCATGCATAACATCAATATCTGCATATGACCTATGCTGCCTGTTGAAGCATATTTGGGGTAATAGAAGATGGTGCCTTTGACATCTTTACTGGAATTTGTAAGGTGTTCATAGACTGATAGAAGAACCTTAGATGGTGGAAGACAGAACCTATGCCTAGCCATTGTGCATAGAACTTGTTTATACATACTATCAGTTGAGTTTTGGGGCATGCAAGGTACACCCTTATATATCTATTTTAGATCAATAACTTTTGTTACTGATGAGGAAATAGATGAATAAATAAAGGGTGCAGTGCACCTTATCGTCACCAAGGTGGTGAAGTGAGAAGTCGTAACTTCCTTTTGATTTCCCTTTGTCTTATTCTCAAAAGTTATTTAAGTTGGGTAAAAAAGGATTTTCAAAATAATTTTGAAAGGTATTTTTGATTATGTCATTTTCAAGAGCTGTCATTGTTCATATGAACTGACCAGATTCATCCTCATTGAAAAAATAAGTGTCTTATACTAAAAGGGCAAAAGAGTCGGGTTATAAATTTTTTTTCACCAATTTTGGTTACATGAAGATTTTTCCATAAATAAAAGTATTCAAAGTTGTAAAGCTGCATAGAGCTTCAGAGGTTGAAATGTTATAATTTGTGGCAGAAGAATGCTTTGTTCTATAGGCTGGTAGGGATGAGCTGGGTACATTCTGGGCTTGGTAACAAATCTCCGTATTCCATTTTCAATGAGAGTCTGGAGTTTCCACAAAGTTGCACTGACTGGAACTGGGAGTACATGAGAGTACATTCCTCTTTATTTGTCCACTTTATCAAACAGGGAAATACGTGAGATTCATTTGGATGTTCTAGATAGATGCCCTCATTGCTGCTTTGATAGATCCAATCATTAATTGCCAACCTCTTATGTTTATGCTTGAAACTAAAGACCTTTTCTGATCTAATTATAATTCTAAAAACTAATTCAAAAAGTTCAGGAATACAAATCAAGACATGGAGCTATATATTGCATGAAATCTGCCTATAACTTGCTGCAGTAATTTCTGCCCTGAACTGTAGTAGTTTGCTAGATGTGAAATGATGGATTTGAGTTGTCTTCTTAATGCAGTTGAGATCTGAGGGGAAAGATTACATAGTAAAGGAAGGAGATGTCATGCTTTTTCGATTCAATGTCTGACGGACCTCGCTACTGTTTTCTCTACTGTTTGAATTGAAGAGAAAACATTACATATTCTATATCTTTGTTCAATTGTTCGGAGTTATGCAGCGCGATTCATGGCAGCCCTCAGTTTTGATCTTATAAAGGCTCTGGTATTTTTTTGCTTTTTCAAATGAATGAGCTTGTTTTGTAAGAAAAATGCCACTTGGTTTATGTTATTCTTTCATATTGTATCAAAGGGAAGTTGTAAATTTTGCGTATTGAATAAATTAAGAAGCTCAGTTTCTACACAGCCATGGTAGAATCCTTTCTTACACCATTTTTAAATGCCAATGACTGCTATGTGGTAGATCATACGGGTCCAAAAATTTTGTGGACAAATAAACCCATGGGTCCTTTATTCACATGTCAAGTTTATCCTATCGGTGTCAAACCACGTGTCTAAATACTAAACAGGGCTTTGAAAATCTTGGCTATTTGATTGAATGAGACTGAAATTTGATATCCAATTGTAATAATATCTACAAGAATAGTGAACATGCGGAATATTCTTGCCAAGGCCATTTAAGAACTATGTTCCAAAAATTAAAACATGTAAAGCAAATATAAATTTAGGGGAAATGAATTTTGTCTGGGACTGCCCCCTAATCTCTCTCCTTTCATATGAAATGACCTTTATGCCACCTTATTAATTGAACCAATAGGGGGCTCTAATCGATTGTTTCTTGCTCATTTAGCCCACGCTATTAGACATGAAACATTTCTTCTAATTCTTTCGATTGCAAAATCAGTGGACAGTTAAAATATATGACATGTGGATTAGTCATTTAGTAAGATTCTAAGATGAATTCAATCATATGACTCATCACATATTAAATCTTTTCTTCAATAATCCAATCCGAAGTATATTTTACCCATATTGTAATATTGATATGATTGAAGCTTATGACATAGGGTGAAGGACAATATTTTCAGAAATTTTTTGTTAATCCAATCAATCCACACATGGTAAAACACGAAGCCAAGAGAAATTTAATGACATATACAACATGTCCATAAAGTTTGATGTCCAATTAAGCTGTCACACGGATAAGTAAATAGATATTAACAGATCATGAAGGAAATACCCAACTTACATGTGACATGTTATCTTTACCCAGTTATATTTTCAGATTCCAACCCCTTTAAAAAGAACAGATCCAGGATCTGACCCATTCCATCATGTCCCTTCTCAGAGGCAGTACTGGAGTAGGGTAAGGACCAGGAAAGGCAGCTCAATTGTCCTTGTTTAGTTTCATTACTAAGCAAAGGATTAGATACCCTAACTCATGAAAGTAATTGGATAAAGAAAGAAGGTCTCCATACCAATGGCAACACAGAGAACAGTATCATCCATATGGGTCCCAAAAATAAATCATCTTTCAAATATTCTTCATGTAGGGTAAGCCCTTCTTTTGGCAGAACTTAAGAATGGAAGATAGGAGGTCCCTTTCTGAGCTAACAGCACAATTTGTCTTTTATTTGCTCTCTTTTCTCATGAAAGCTGATGTTTCTCTGTTTGGTTCTTCGTTGAACGAAAACTTTATCAATTGAGAAACTGATGTTTTTGCTTCTAAGCAAATTTATAACAGCTGTTTCCTTGGAAGCAAAGCTTGAAAACCAAGCTCCTTTAGGCTTTTAACAGTTTCAAATTGGTACCCACTGGAGTGTTCAAGGTCCACATTTGAACACCACTTGATCTTCATCTAATGGTGGAAAAGTAAAGCTGGGTCCTATATGTGATGGTGTTCTATTCAAGCTAGGTTTACAAGTGGGATTTGCAATCCAAGAATTAGGGATTTTCTTGGATTGTGACAGCCCAAAGCTAAAGATTTGAGTACCACTGAGTAGTACATTTTTGGAATAGAAAGTTTAGATGCAAAGCTGATGTACTATCCATAAGATGGTCCACCTATCAACCAGTCTAGATTACATTTCCTAGGCTATGCTGTTACTTACGAGGCTGTGGATCCTGACCATTCCCTTGGTGGGCCACCTCTTATCATAGACTGGATTATTTATATATTATATTTTGTTAGATCAAACACTAAGAAACACGAATAATAAAGAGACAATAGATCCGTACGACACAGAGATTTAACGAGGTTCACACACCAGGGTAGTGTGCTACATCCTCGGGCGAAGAAGAAGATGATTCACTATGCAGAAGAGAGATTATACCCTAGCAGTGGCGAGGAAAAACTCGCCCTGAATCCCTAGCTGCATGAAAACCCTAGAATACAATAACTTTCTCAACAAGCAACAGTACATTATATATACTCCAAAATCGTGGGTCGACCCATCGGGTCGCGGTCGATCCGGTAGAACCATACCGCATCCTCATACGAGATCAGTGATGGGCTCCAGGCTTGGGCCTATCGGCCCAAGCCCTCTGCTTCCATCACAGATCTCAGAAAATTTTCCATTTGGGTCGCCACCAAAATATGTCGGAATCAGGTCAATCTTCAAAACGGGTCAAGAATTCGAGACAAACTTAACATATTTTTTGTTGGAGTTTGGGGGGGGGGGGGGGGGTTGTGGTTTCTAGAAGGTTTGTGACTATGTAAAGCCATTGTGGGCAAGAGTACCCCTATAATGTTCAAGGGCTGTGCTCTGGGTTAATTGGTTCAACCTATAGTGGATGGTTCCTCTATGTACTACCCTAATATCTGTCATGAATAGCCTTCCTTTCCCCTTTCTATCTATTGGATCAGTAAGGAGATCTTATGACTGTCACTGGAGCTCTGGAGGGCACATGCCTATTGCTGACACCCTAAAAGAGGAGTCCACTCCAACTTCTTTTCTCACTCTACCAGTTTACCATAGTAACAAAATCCGGACTAGTCTTGTGGGAGGAATTGGCCAATCCTAAGAACCAGCCTCTTACTGGATTAAACTGGATGATCCAATGACATTGCTCTGATTTTGGTTCACTCTAAAGTTATTAAGAAACTGTTTGGACGACATTGTTCAGACTTCAGGGGCTGCAATGTTGATAGCAATTAGTAAAGTAGGGAAAGTTAATTTGGTGATTCTTAACCACATGAATTGTCAATAATACATATGATCTAGATTGATGACTTCATTGAAGCTGTTAAGCTAATTAATAGGGTTTTCTAACATTAATTGTATTATCTTGGAAGGATATTTATCTCTATGGTTAATGTTGATTTAGGTGAGTAATAGATGTTACTAATAGGTGTTCCTTCCATTGCTCGTTTGTTTAGCGGGGAGTTAGTGCGTGAGAATGAGGGTGCCAATGTGAGCCCCGGTTTTTGAATTTTGAGTCCTTTACTTGTGAGTGAGTTTCCAATAAACATTTAAGTTAAGTGGCACTCTTTGATCCTTGTTATCATATACTTAATTCTTTATTTGTAATAGAATTATTCTATATTTTCTATCATATTTGCATTTTCGCTGTAAGTTGTATCAATTTATAACAGAGTTCTGATGCTTGGATTGATTTGAAATTCAAGAAGCAAACTCAAAGATTGTAAATGTGGTCAACAATCAATTTCTAATTCTAATCAATTAGAACAAATTCGGATCCGACTCCTCTCCTAAGAGGTGATCGTCCAGGTTAGCCCATATCTATCTGGGCAATTGACATGTGTCCAAGCGATGATTCAACGACTGTGTTTCTTCCAACTAGAAAAAGAAACCACACAAAGAGCTGTTGGATTACTGCATGGACACGTGTCGATCGCCTAGATAGTTATGACAAGACTTTGGTGATCACCGCTCAGGAGAGAATCTCAATTCAACAAACTCTCAATATTTGATGAATTCTTTGACAAAAATGAAAACTCGAAGACAAGTTTTTTCCAAGTGGAGAGCAGCCTATGGCAAAGCATTAAATTCTATGCATCTCTCTCTCTCTGTTTATGTTTTCTCACTCCTAATGTCACGCCAAACAAGCTTTTGAGTTTATTTTATGAAGTAGAAATAGATTTATTAAGAGCATTTAACTTTTCCTCCCAAACACGCCATAAACATACAAGTTAGGGAACTTGACAGTTTATCAATCTAATACTCAATTGGACTTATTTAATTCAGATTGGACCAAAGCTTCCCCATGAATGATCCATGTGGATAGGTCTAAGAAGGTGACAATACTACACGTGCAAAACTTATCAGATCATACTTCCTAGGTGAGACAGACAGTCAAGCCCCATCACTATGGCCCATTTCACCACGACACACACATTTCACTGAAAATTGGATGGGACCCACTTACGTGGCTCAATCCTAAAAGCCGATTCTACTTTTGTAGAACTCTTCTTGGATCCTAATTTGTTTTAGCCTTTGTTCAAAGAACCTCAGACAATGAATAGTTTCTGTTTTCTGTTTTTTTCCTGTTTTAAGTCTTCTGTGTGTTTGCACCCACCATTAAAAAAAAAACAAAAAACAAAAACAAAAACTTTATCAAGATGACTTGTTTTTTTCATTTCATTCGTTTGGTTGTGATGTGGGTCCCTCACATTCCTAGCACCGGAAAACAAGGATTGATCACCAGCCTCCCCCTTACAATCCACCAGTTTGAGTGAAATCTGAGTGTATTTCAAGGCATATCTCTGTATGTGTCTTCTCTACACTTCTTTCAAGCCTCTAAGCTCTTAACCCAATAACCCACTTCTCTTTCTCTCTCTTTTCTCTCTCTGTCTCTCTCTCTACATCTATGTGTAAGTGGATGAATGGTTAAAGGGATGAAGAAGATCAATTTGATAATAAAGAAGTGCAAGAGTTTATCTAGGCAATTGGGGAGGTCTTCATCTTACAGTAGCTTGAGGTCCAAATCAACAAGAGAAGAAATTCATGGGGAAGACACAACAGAAGAGGAGCAATGTGAGACTGTGTTTGTTGGAAGCTCAAGGAAGCGTTACATGATCAGTTCAAAACATTTGAATCATCCACTAATAAATGCACTCATTGAGAAATCAAAGCAAAAGCCTGGTGGAGGTATCTCTGTGAAGTGTGAAGTGGTCCTGTTTGATCATCTCTTATGGATGCTTGAGAATGCAGATCCAAACATTACTTCTGATTCACTAGAGGAGTTGGCTGATCTCTATACTTACTGATCAAATTCCAATATGGGTCTGTTAGAGAATGAAAGTTTAATTTGATTGTCAATGTTCCTAACTCGTTGCCATCATTACTGTTTGGTCTAATTCTATGTATTGAGTTCTTCATGCTTATTTATGATGATTATGTTGTGATCACTCATCTGGTTCGTCAATCTTGGAATCAAAAGAATAAGGATCTTAATCCATTCAAACCTTACAATGACAATCAGATTCTCGTATGATTCATTTTACTGTATGAACAGAACTAATCTGCAGACTTGGTTGAGATCCAAAATTTCTCAAGTTGAGGTGACAATGAATCATGGAAGCATTCCTTCTGAAACTTACATGGAAGGACTTAATTGTCTTTATTGAAAAGGATAAGGCTACTGTTGACATTCAAAGTTCAAAATGTAAAACAGAGCAGAATACTTTATTGCAATTTAGGTCTTAGAATTCTTATTAGAAATGTGAATAACCATAAACACCATCATCTACTTTAAATTTATCAAAAAGCCATTTTTTTTCATTAATTGCAACCGTTTTGAGCTGCTCCGATGTTGAAAAAAGAGCAGAATACTGATACACTTAATTCCTCTTATGGGTAGTTTTAGAAAGTTAAAAGTTTTGATTATATGACAGAAAAGTTTCTGCAATTTTGCATTTTCTTGAGATACCCAGATCCCTCAATTGAGTTTTCTTCCATTCTGAGAGGTGGGTAAGCTATGAAGCTCCTTATGCAGCGAAATTTCATGGCCACACCTCCGAGATCATTCCGCAGGTCTTCTTTCTGCAACTCTGCTTTGAAATGGGAAGGTGGTGTTTCTATGGTGCAGGGAGCTTCAAGAGGAATTGGGCTTGAATTTGTGAGAAGCACTAGTAGAACATTTCCATGTTTTTGATGGATTTTTTCATTCCTATAGTTTATTGACAAGAATACACCCCCCCGCCTCTGGATTTTTTATTTTTTATTTTTTATAATGTATTCTTAATCTTTGAAGATTTTATTTCTTATCTATGGAATGCTTATACAACAACCGTTTCATTTTTTATTAATAATTTGATTTTTTTTTTTTATGAAATTGATATTCTGCATCACGTTTACCGCATTTTTATTATGGTTTTACTAAAAATTTTGAAATCAGTTTTCAACCCTTCACTTGATTTTTTATTTTTCTTGTTGCAATTTTCAAAGGTAATGTTTCACACTGAATTTTATATTTTTTAGAATAGAATATAGTATGTTGGCTTCCACTTATATGATCATTTTAATTTTTCTTTTGTTCCAACACAAATTCCAATTCATATGAATATGAATATTTTCTTCTATGGTTTAATGGCAACTCGAGGAGAACCATCACTCTCAAGAAAAAGAGCCAATTTACTTTTGGGTTTTACTATTCCGGAATTTGATGCTTAGATGAAGGAATGAAAGTGACACCATGAAATAGGTTTCTTTGACTATAATAGAACAGAAACAAATTAGATTCTTTGGACAAATGCAGTCACAATCAGTACTAATGCATAGCTGAAGTCAGATTTTCATAGTTCTTGTGTCATGGATGACCTAGATCAGTTTCCCTTTAGTTAGTATAATTCAGATAAAAAATTGACAGCCATAATAAATTCATTTCTATACAGTATCTCTAAAGATCAGATACTGACTCTTGTACCAACTCCATTAGTGCCTGAGTGCCCGACAACCTTTTCGATCATGACAAACTGCTGATTTGATTTTACCAGGTCCATGATCAACTCTTCAGAATTCTGTTGATTTTTTTCATTTTTCTTGTTTTTTTTATAAATTTTAAATTTATATCTCTTATTATTTTTTAAGGGCTCCTTTTGTGACAGAAACCATGAAATTTAGACTTCAGTTTATTTTAGTTCAATGCTTTCCATCTTACAACAGCAGTCAAAAGTATAAAAACATGAACAAGCTCTGTAAATACTAAATAGTAACTAAGTAGTTCCTTGAGACTTTTTTTTTCTCAGACAATTAAGAATTAGTAATCATCTTCATATCTTAAATGTTGTCAATTTTTACTAACTTAAAGTGAAATATTTCAGGTAATTAACAAATATTTTCACTTTTGGCTATTATGACTGATATTTTGTTTGCGAAGAAATTATCCTTGTTTCCTGATTTCTGTTAAATTATCCTTAAAGGAGGTTTTGTTGTTGATGCTGCTCTCACATGCTTTTGTAACTTATCTTTTGATTCATAGGTCACACAACTGTTGGAGAAAAAAGACAAGGGGCACGTCATAGCCACATGTCGCAATCCCAATGGAGCAACAGCCCTTCTTGATTTGAAAAGGAAGTTTGATGAACGCCTTAGCATACTACAGTTGGATTTGACAAATGAAAATACCATAGAGGTAACTTTGCTGTCTTCTTCTTGATATATTAATCTCTTTCCTTTTGGAAGTTTATTCAATAGAATGCCAAAGCGAAAACTGTTGGTTGCTTTATTTGTAATTGCATTTTTTTTTTTTTTTCATTTTAGTCTTATACAGACAGAAATCTCTATACCTATACAGAATGAACCAGTATATCAATAGGGCATATGGCACATGACAACCTGTTGAAACTTCTCCAAAAGGATTCATGCTGCAACTATAGTTTTAGAAATAGAAACTCACTAAACCTATACAAAAATGAACTTTTAGATCAATAATGTTCAATAATGTTGAAACTTCTCCAAAAAACATTTGTGCTTCAATGATGTCTAAATGAAACTGTAAAGGAATGTTTTGCTTTCAATGTCCCACTAGTTACAGCAAGAGAAAAAATATTTTACAGCTTGCATTGTCAACTTTTAGATGTGGTGTCTCAGGGTTGAATGTTCATAATGTCATCTTGGGATTTCCATGTTAATTAAAATTTTCAAGTAAATGAATTTTGGCTTTGGAATTTGCAAAGTTCATAGATTTCTCTCTTAAACTTTTTATGGTAGTTTGATTTGTTTCTTAATCTTAGTTGCTGGATGCTTGCTATTACATTACTCTTTGGTCTTGAGGTGCCTCCTAAGGTCAACTTGAGATCACCTGATATAAATCATATTTTCAGGCATCTGCGAACTCCATAAGAGAAAGATATGGATCATTGAACCTTCTAATTAATGCTTCTGGTATTCTTTCGGTACCTGATGTGTTGCAGCCAGGTGTGGGTTTTGGACTGTGCTTCTTGAACTTCAAAGTTTAATAGTCATAATACCTCATATACTAGCAAGAAATGGAGTTAAATACCTTTAACTAATTGATGTGAATTCTTGAACAATTTAGTCTGGTTCTTTTTTCTCCTCTCCTTTTGCAAATTTATGTACTTGTATACCCTGTACAGAAACAACATTGAGTAAAGTACAAAAGTCATCTCTGCTGTTCGCTTATGAGGTTAATGCAGTGGGGCCCATTTTAGTGATCAAGGTAAGACCATAAGAGACTGATTTTCTTGCATCTCATATGATTTGTTTATTGCCTCCTTCCATTTTAACTTTAGCATTGAATGAAAGAAGTTTTTAACTGCTCAAAACCTATGAAGATGATTCTTACCCAATTTTGTTTTCTTCTGCAATTAAACATAAAGATAATGATTGTTCAAAAACCTTCCTTTCTTGAGGGTTTTCTCCCTGAAATGTCTTTCAAATTCTGTTGTAGTTGTATTACCTCTATCCTTTGCCGTCATGACTATCATTGTCGAAGAAAACTAATCCGTATTTTGTGGGTCTTGATTAGCATATGTGGCCTCTTCTAAAAGTTGGAGGAGTCTCCGGAGCTGAAAAGGATATTGCAGTTGTGGCAAACGTAAGTGCAAGAGTAGGGTCCATCGGAGACAATCGGTTAGGGGGTTGGCATTCATATCGGTCGTCAAAGGCAGCACTTAACCAGTGTAAATTTTTTACTTAGAAACATCTTCATGCTGATTTACCTTTTTTTTTTCTTCTTTTCTTTTTGGTGTTTGTATTTTCAAGTTTTGTGACTGGGCAGCAGGAAAGGCTATTAGTCCT
Organism: Macadamia integrifolia; assembly: GCF_013358625.1. NCBI lineage: Eukaryota > Viridiplantae > Streptophyta > Magnoliopsida > Proteales > Proteaceae > Macadamia > Macadamia integrifolia. The sequence continues at coordinate 7,043,554 of NC_056569.1, forward strand.
CGCCCATCTGCCCTGAACCGGCAACACAGTCAAAGAATTTGAACAATTCAATCCACATGGCAAACCTGAGATACTGTTTTAGGAAGGAAGCTAAAGTATTATTTTTAACCATTTGGCAGGTCATGTAGGTTAGGTTTGACCTCAAGTATGATTGTCAAATCTTGTGATACATGGGGGGGGAGGGGGGAGTCAGGCCAAATTTGGGCTTAACTTTGAACCAAGATGACCCAGGTGGGTCTGTCTTGGGCTCAGTTTGGTTCAAAACTTATCTGTTTCTCCTACATAGGCCAACCCACCTGCACCCGTACAGTGATAATAATAAGCTGATTCTATGGCTTTCTTGGGGAAGAAAACTTTTCCTTCAGGTGTATATGGTGTGACTTTATGCCCAGGGTTCTATATATTCCAATTTAATATTTCAAAAAGTAGATAGCATTAGGAAATCTTCACAAGATTAAATGGTTTGCCACAGTTTATAAATATAACTAGAGCTTTGACTACAGAACTTGATGAAAGAATGCATTAGAGTCTCACCTTAGACCTCTAGTTCAAGATTGAGGTGATACGAGATGTTGCTGTATGAAATAACATGAATTTCCACTTAAATTTGAAGCATGAGTTGGTATATACAGAACCCCCCCCCCTCTTATAAATGACTCCATTTGTGTTGGTAACCACCTCTTTCTAAATCCTAAACTTCTGGACGTTCTCTAAAAGTTCAGAAGTAAAATCTAAATATGCCCAACCCCACAAGGCCAAAAAACAAACTGCTAAAGGACCTAAAAGTAGAAAGTAGTATCCTAGAATTGTTTTACCAACAAAGGAGTTGGACATATATAGGAAATATTCAAATCTCTTTCTGTTGATAAGAGGGCACTTGCGAAATTGGGCTTTTCGGTCCAGTTTGGTAGTAGTTCGTTTCTTTTTCGAGTATCAGATTTCTACATGGATGGAACACTCTTTTTGGTGATGGAAGGGAAGACAATATTTTTCTTGGAAATCAAGTTCTTGCTTCTTCGTTCTTTGTAAATATTGCAGTCTCAACTGCAGTACAATTCTTAGAGGTTACAGGTGGAATAATCATATTTCATTTGATTGGCTCATAACCATTAATGAATGCATGCTGCAATATTATCTAAGGACTTCATCTCACAATTTGAGACTTCTTAAAAATATTCCAAAATCTAAACAACGAATTTGAAGTGAGAAACCCAATGTTATATTAAGATAATAGATTTTATAGGTAGAAAATGGAAAACAGAGTGATGAAAATTCTATACCCAACAAGCAAGTATCTATTTCACTCTTTTATCTTTTCTCTCAATTAGGAATCCTTGTTTTAGGTTTTTGTCACTGTTTATCCTAGCAGTGACAAAAACTGTGTCAATGGAGTTTGCACAGAAGAAAAATCCAGTCATTTGTATTTTATTGCACCCAGGAACAGTGGATACAGATCTCTCAAGGACATTCCAGAGAAACGTTCCTGAAGGCAAACTCCTCACCAAGGAATTCTCAGTGCAGAAGCTCTTAGGCATCATTGACAATGTGAAGAGGAATGACAATGGAAAGTTCTTTGCTTGGGATGGTCAGGAGATTCCTTGGTAATTTACAATTTTTTTCTACCACTACAACATAATGTGGTTCTTTTATTCCATGGTTCCCAATGCCTCGAATTATGAGTAAAAGTTACATGGGTTTTTATTTATTTTTCATCTTATCATGGTTTTTTCTTCTTTCTGCAACTATTCCATTGTATCATTCCCACTAGTAAAAGTTCCATGGTGAAAGCAGGATAAGAAAACTTTACAAGCTTGTAAATAAGCTGAAGAGTAGAGTTCTATTGGGTATGTGTAACAATGGATCTCATGAAGGGCTAGTTGAAGTATCTCTCTGCCCCAGCTTCCAAACTTCCATTCAAAAGTGTGCCAGTGCCTCCTTTCAAGTAATGACATGCCCACTGCCATTCCAGGCAAGTAAACAAAGAGACCAGTTGGAAAATTCAGATTAGTCCATTCAAAATAAGTTTGCACCATCCAGATTGAGGCTTTGACCTTGATATAGAAGTTGACAAAGAAATATGCAATGAGTGGCAGGGGAGTGTGTTGCAATATTTCATTAATACAAGAAACCAATGAAGTAATGCTAACATGGCCAGCATTTTAAAGGAGCCATGTGAAGCATCCTGTTATAGTTACATCCTAGACTGAATATTTAGTCCTTGTAGATATCTAACTAGCTTGATTCTTTGTAGCATGTCTTAACATTTTACTCTTGGTGGACATTTTGATCTGTTTAGTTCTATTAAATAGCATTTTTTTTTCTAATTAAACTTGATTTTCCTGAACTAGACAGATGATTAAGGGCAAATCAGTTATTAGTAGTGATCCAGAAAGCAGGTTCGAAGGTACGGATCGACACACTGTAAACAAGGCATGATAATCTGTCTCAGTATACACCAGTGGACAAGCCAGTCCAAGTATTAAGAACCTGCTATCTGAATCTTTTCCTTTGGCTGTTAGAGTTGCTCTTAATTTTCAAATTTAATTTCATCATATAGGGCTTAAAGGACTTGGAAAGAAGAGATGAAGATGACAACTCATACGCTAAAGCTTGGTGCAAATTACATGACAAAGCCAACAGTAGGGTCTCATTTAAACCCTAAAACAAGGATTCCTAATTCTATTTATTCAAACTCTTCCCCACATTTCTCAAAGTTTTCTACTCCCATGCCACTGCAACTTCATGGCAGCTCAATGGATTCTACAAAATATGACTTAGAATCAATTGAAACTCTTCAACCAAACATTACAAGACAAAAATTGTAGAAACACAACCCTAAAACAATGCAGAAGATAATGGAAAACAAGAACAAGCAATGCACACAAATTTACGAGGTTCGGCAACATTGCCTACATCCCCTGTGAGATGAGATTTTGCTTCACTATCAACGGAGAATATGGTTACAACTCTCGTCCCTCACACCTCTCAGTATTGTTTGCATTACAGAGAAAGAAACTCTTGCTACAAATATAGCGAAAAACCCTAATCTAGAAAGTACACAATTGCCCTCAAATAAAAAATTCGAATGGGGGGTTGTGCCCCCTACACCCCCTGCTATGCAAGGGGGCCTCCTGCTCCCTTGCAACCCCCACGGCCTGCTAATTGGTTAGGGGGATCGTCGTCCTGCTTGTCGAGGCACTGCACCAGTACTCCCTGGATTAAACTGTGACGGAATATAAAACATCGTACACAACAAAAGTTACATGTTCAAGACCTATAGATCAAATATTCACACTTCACAGTACATGTTCATGGACACTGTGAACCCAACATTGATGTTGCAGGTTTAGGTATTGATCCTTCAAACTAGGAATCAACTTAGCTCTGGCCTTCAAGTACCGGCAGATCGCCTTCTTATCATCAAATGTCTTAACGGATTGAGCAACCTATAATACATGAAGCTGCCTTGGCATTGATGGTACTGCATGGTATGGCAGCTTCGCTCACGTAGGCAGTGAAGAAGAGGAGGAAGAGTTGGAGGAGGGAGGAGCATTGTTACTTAATGGTTAACTAACTTGTTAACTGTATTTAACTACCAATAGTTTCTCCTCTTTTGAGTGTTGGGTCTTGGGTGATGGTGCTGTTATGGGATGGTGGGTTTGGATTTAGCCTTTGGGTTTTGGAAAGTTTGGTTCTTCCAAAGTGATGTGGTAAATTCTGACCAAAAAGTAAATTCTTTAGGACTCTCCGCCTTCCCACTGCAAAGATGAATTAGTCAGCAAATGGGCACCAGCGCGGCCATAACGCAATCAAGGTTCAGGTAATTGTTGAGGTACCCCCCTTTTATCACAAAGCATTATGCTGCACAAGTTGCAGGTTATTTCATCAAGAGTAATTAAAGTTTGACTTGAGGGTTCCTGCCTGCCCCAGATGTGCATGGGAGCATGGGACACAGAATTCTGGCTCTGTGGTCTGTGCCTTCTATTGTGAATCCCAGGTTTCAAGGTTTAAGAACAATTATTGTTGCACCAACGAAGAGAATGGAAATAGCATCTAAAGGGTGTTTTGGTAAATATGAGGATGGGAATGGGCCGGGTCAAACTTGGAGCCCACCTCACCCACACAGCTTAATCAGCTCATAGTAATTTCAGAGCAGGAAAAAGCTGGATAGCCATATGTTTGATACGCTGGTTGAGCCTGGCCAAACTCCACTACATGTCCATATAAAAGGTTAAAAGTATGGGTATCCATGCCCTAGCCTATAAGATTCGATTAACTAAATGGTAGGTAATGTTACGGGCCTTAAATTGGTTTGATAGAGATTAATTAGACCTGAACAAAATTGGCTGGACCTAAGCAGTTGACACCCATAATTAAAAGAATTTGATGCAAAATCAAGCCGTTTTGAAACAAAAGAAAATTAGATTGGTAGGCTTAATGATTGAGATTAGTAATAAAACTTGAGATACAATCAGGGGACCTCAGCATCCAACAATTAAAATGATCAAATCAATCTAAAGATAGTAAAACATATTTACCATTGGCATGGTCCTGACCTTTGTATTGAGCCCTAGGGTTTTTCAAATCCAGTTTGGTTAACATAAGGGAGATGCCAAAGCCATATTAGTTTAGCCCTTTAGCTAGGTTGAGATAGCCCAAGTTAAGAATGAAGTACTCAATCTAAACCTGGCCCGTTTACTAATTGTTCTGAAAACACCAAACCAGATCTAATATTATCACGGGGAGTGTTCGCTACGACGTCAGTGTAATTTCTCACCAACAAGGGGTGTAAAAGCAAATCTTCTAGTAAGGGGTTTTAATGAGAGAGAGAGAGAGAGAGAGAGAGAGAGAGAGAGCCACTTAGGATCTGAGAGGGCGTGGCATGAATCTACGCATAATATCATAGAGAGATGATATCCATTTGAGCATTAGATGGATAAGACATGATCTACATTAATCACATGTCAAATTTTAGAGTTTAATTCAATCAAATACTCTTTCTTTTTCTATTTACACACACCTCTTGTATGTCTATGCATGTGCACCAATTTATTGTGCACGTCCTCAAATTTAAGAACAAACAATGTAAATTAAAAGAAATCATAAAATAAATTAGATTTAAATGTAATGGGAAATTGTGACTCGTCCAAATTAGCTATGATTAATCACCATGTGTTTGGGGGAGGGGTTGATTAAAAAAAAAAAAAAAAAAAAACCTTTTTTTCTAATAATGTTTTCAACAAAAAACTGAATAATTTAACAAAAAAAAGAAAATTTGAGAGGTTGGACCTTGTTCGATGGGTTGATCAGACCACAATGGTGGTTCATCCAATTCAACCAAACTTAAGGAGATACGCATAATGGCAGAACTTCAGTTCTATAAATAAAAATATGTTATATAAAATATAGAGAGAAAATGCAAAAAACTAATCTATGGTTGCGTGGCCTGCAATCCTCGCCTTTTTATACTTATATGCGTTTTGTCATTGGCCCATATTGACAGAGACTGCGCACTCAAGAAACATTCTTTACCACAAAGATGGAAGATTGCAGATTCACTCACCTGCTACTCATGCGAAAAGTTTCGACACGATAGAAATTTTCTTGGCCAAATAAAAGGTTTTGAGATTTCTCATATTACTCACAAATGTTTTTTTCCCATCAGACTAGTGCCAATTAATTGTCAGAGTAGTAATATTAGGTTTGTTTGGGAAAAAATAGGATGATCGAATGGTCAGGGACTCAGGATCAACAAATCACTGATCCACGTGGCAAATATACAAATATCCACTTGAGATTCCTTTCCACCTCCCCGCGAAACGGACCTTCGCCCATAATATAAATTTCTCTTGGTTTCTGCTGCTACTGTTTACGTCTGATCAGCAGCTATGCTTGAATTCTTTTCTTAAATTCTCTGTGGGCGCAGGCCTGAATAATATATTTTCAATTTTATTCAATTTTTTATGTTGTAAGAAAATTTTCTGATAAAATGGCTTCTTCCCTTTTAAGGAGGACATTTGTGGGACTTTGTTCGATTCGGCCCTCGATTGCTTATTCTCAGAAGTCTCAAATTTACAGTTCTTTCGTCAATGTAAGTTAGATACTCTGGTTCTCAATCTCCCAACTGTTCTTTTTTTTTTTTCTTCTGTTTGTGGGTTTTTGTTGATTGGGTTTTCTACTAGCGGATTGAACCCGAAAAGTGTTGATTTTTATGTGTAACAGAGGCTTTCTGTGGTCAATGCCTCTGAATTTTTCTGTTTTCTTCTGCGGGTTGTCTATTACATGATCGTCGTATCCTTATATGATTGGGTTATGGGTATTTGCTGATTATTACTGTCCTCTATAAATGATTGGTTTTTGTGGGTTCATCGTCTCTTTGATTATGCACAAAATTCTTGGCTTCACCCTTTTTTCAGAGTAGCAAGATTGCGTTATTGCAAGAGAGAAAAAGGATTCGAATACAGTGCCGATGGTGGGTGAGGTAATCCAGGACAAAAGTGAAGGGCAAGAACTGAAGATGAGCATTCTATACCTTAGAAACAAGAAACCCAATTTGGGTCTAAAACCCCCCAGTGTTTTGGTTAATTTTTCAGCATGGTTACTTCTTCCTTCAGAAATAGGAGAGTTCTTCTTAGCAAAGAGGGCCTTGACAAGGACGGCGTATTCTCTTCAATGAATAATATTTCTTTACTATGTTCCATCTGATTGCATATGACTTGAGCTTACCATTTAAATTGAGTCATCACATTGTGTTCCATTTGACTACATATGTTTTCCTTGTTTTTGCTAGCATTAAAAATAAAAATGAACCTAAAATATAATCTAATCTCAACTGTCAGATGATCATATAACTGATGACAAACAGGATTCACAGAATAAGGTTTTCGAAGGGGGGATTATCTTTTGGAGAGCTTGTGGTTGTATGGTGTCATAATGTCTGATTCTGATTGTTCACCCAGTTTCTTCTCAGTAAGAGTAGATGATTGCTTGTTTATCTGTTTTGTATATCATATTGTGTATGTACAGGAATATTATGCATACACATGGTTTGTTTAATGCTTAGAAAATGGTTTTGTTTAGGGTTTCAATGCTTTTGATAAAGGTGTTGCAATGTGCCAATTATCACCTGAATAGGCAATGAAAACCAATGCCTACTTCAGTGAGAGGGAATAATATGGTGTAATTTGGAAAAGTTAAAAGGACTTTAACGGGGGATTTTGGTTTTCTATTTTCTCTACTTCGCTTGCTTATTAATTCCTTAATGAATTTGACTATTAGTTCTTATATGACTTAGCTTGTGTTTGATAACTGTCTCAATATTCTTTCCTGGTTGAGTTTCTATAATTGGAGTAGAAATTTTGATTAATTGAAGAATGGATATTTTAAGACAATTGCCAGTTATGTTCCTCAGCAGAGTTGATAAAGAAATTAGATAGAGATATTCCTGGTTCTCTGCTTCCAGGAAGATTTGTTTTCTTAAAAGTAATATTTGCCTCTCTTTCCTTTATTTTCTTGGATGAGTTCTTAGGTTGCTTTATTTTTCTGTTTCCAGATGAATACATTTTGCAGAAGGGTTGACCCTTCTTCTCTGGCATCTACAACTTGTGGCTTGGTCCATTTGGCTATGGTTTTTTCAGCAGTTGGACCAAAAGCAACATTTGTCACGGAATCTGTGTCCCCTAGTGATCCTGTTGTTTCTGTTGATTGGCTTCATGCTAATCTTAGGGATCCTGACATCAAGGTGCTTGATTGTTAATTTCGCATTCTTTTATTTTAATTGGCATTTGACTGTTAGTACTATTTGACTGTTTTACCGCTTAAAAGTTCCTGAATTCTGTTTGTTACTTTATGCACTCTGGTCAGTTTGAAGTTTTCCGTTCCTCATTTTAAAAATTTTCTTAGCCTGACTAGTTTCCTTTAAAACCCCAACTGGGTGAACCATCCATTGCACCGACTATGTCTATCATTCCATACTTAGATTTAGAGAGGAAGAACATATCAACTAAGAAGTCACAAACTGGCAGAGTTTCAATTAAGGGGAATGGAGAATACAAATTTTATATTTGGATGGAGGCTCGTATGTGGAGGAAAAATCTATATATTTTGGCTTTTACAAATGCCAGTGAATGGTGTGTGGTTATAAAGACATCAAGGATCTTGAAAGTTGAAGTGCTATATCTTTTCTCAGATAGATAATGGGCAATCTCTATACCAGTGAAGGGACTGCTGGGGAACTATTCAATAGGATCTTACGTTTGAACAGTCATAGTTATCATGGTGACAAGGAGACCCAACGTGCTGGCCAGGTTCCTAAGCAACACCTAGGTGACCTAGGCACATGGTTTAAAGTATCTCAGATATCGATACGATACCCTTCAATACGTATCTTAAATTTATCCGACCAATACGATACACACCGATACAATACATGGAATTTTTAAAATCCTTTCGTATCGATATATATCCTACGAGACATCGATATGCATCAATGCACTATCGATACATACTGATACTCTATGAAAAATATAAAATCGAGGTGAAATATACATTTTGGTATGTGTCGGTACGTATCAGTGAGTATTTGTATGTTTCGATCGGTACGTATCGATGAATATCAGTACGTATCGATGAGTATCGGTATATATCGATCAATACATATCGATGAGTATTGGTACGTATTGGTGAGTATCGATATGTACCGATACAGTGCGCTACGGTCATATAATGGTCAAGATGGGTATTCTTTTCAGAAAACACGATTTTTTGAGGGGTTTTTGTTCCAAAGTTGCTGTCAGTCATATATCTCTCTAACTAAAGTGGAAATCAAGGTTGAGAACAAGGATTTTACATTTATGGGACAACTACAAACCTTGAATTCTTAGTGCGATACCCTCAATTTAGTGTTTATGCATAATACATGTTATCAATAGCTTTTTTTAATAAATTTTTTATGCAAAAGTGTTTAAAAAGGTGTTTCATATCCATTTATGTGCGTATCTTAGCATGTCTCTGATATACGATACCCTCAGATACGTATCTTAATTTTGGTCGACTGATACGGCGACTGATACCGATGCTGATACCGATACCGATACTTTAATCCTTGCTAGGCATGCATAATATATATATATATATATAGCTTTTCTATTAGGCCCTAAGCTCTTAAGCTTCTGGCAGAAGAATATTACGAACATTAACTTGATCCTCAACTTCCAAAAAATTGCACCAAAGAAAGATTAAAGCATCTACATAAAAGTAACATGTGGTTGATGGTATAACATAAAAACGATTAGCAAAATTGACCTAATCAATGGTTAATGGTAAAGGGACTAGCAGGACTAGAATTACCGGTTAGGTCCTATAAGTGCAGCAGTAGCAATGTAATCCAGACATTCGCACTGTCTTTGTTACCTGTCACACTCCAGAGCCTTGGGTTCCACCTCTTCAATCTTCTATTCCCTCTTCTTTCTTTCTTTTCTTTTTTTGTTTAATAGCGTGCATGCTATCTATCATGCTTGATAGTGTATGTAACGAATATACACAAGTCAATCAAAAGGTTAGAGAAAGCGTCAATTACTGTAACATAAATAATAAAAAATTGGAGACCAAGTCAACCGCCCAGGTTGGACAAGGCAGCCAAGGTGACACCTTGGATACCGAGGCGGGCACCTTTTGTGCAAAAGTAAGGCAATTACACGCCTAGCCTTTGAAAAAATGCCTTGTCGTGTAGGCAGTGGCGAGGCAACTATAATTCAATATTCATGTATGGAAAGCAAAACTTAAGGCTTAGGCTCTTGGTATGTAGTGAATAAATGTGATACTTGGGGGGAAAAACACATGTTTCAAGCAACAAACAAACAAGTAAAACCAAGTTTCAAGCTTAAATGTGACATTTGGCAAGCAAGAAAAACCAAGATTCTAGCAAAAAAAAATTATCTTTTTTATGTAAGAACTATATCGAACTGATACAAGGGCCAGGAACAAGAAGATTCAATCGGATGACGAATTCTTGCGTGGTCCAAGGAAATCAAAGGTCTGCTTCCACGATTTCATCTATATCGAATCAACTTATCAGAATAGCTTTTATAGTCATGATTCAATTCAGGTCCACTCATGAGCAGGTTGAAGAGAGCTCTAACAGGCCTTGGAGGACCGAACCCATGTATGTGGAAAAATACGGGGATGACTTGTGGCTAGGGGTGAAAGGTCAACCAAGATCGGATATAGCTGGTTTTCTGCGAAATCTATTTCGGTAGAGCGTGGCCAATCTTGCTACATCGATGTATATCAGAGCAGTATGTTGATATGTATCGATACTTGACACCTTGCATTGTTCTCTGAATAAAATGATTCTTATCAAAATTTTGACTTCTTAGGGAGGGAATTTTGGATAACCATATCTGGAGTTTGAATAGATTGTGGCATGATTAGACGGAGATAACTGGCTGAATATGTTCAATGGTTTTATTTTTGTTGCAAATCTTAATGTTTAGTTGTCCCTTGATGCATTTGTGTACATTCTTCAGCTTATGACTATTGAATTGTTTCTTCAGGTCTTGGATGCCTCCTGGTACATGCCAGATGAGCAGAGGAATCCAATTCAAGAGTATCAGGTGCAGATTATGAGTCTGTTTGAACTTTTCTTGATATTACCAATATTTTTTGCCATTGCATTGAAACTCTTCCATATCACTTCTATGTTTGCTCTGAATATCCTAGAATACTATTTCAGCTGCAACTCTGTTACAACTTGTGCTGGTGTCTAACTCTTATTTCATTTTTTCATATGCAGGTTGCACACATTCCTGGTGCCCTTTTCTTTGATGTGAATGGGATATCAGATCAATCAACAAAAGTGAGATTTCTATGACATCTTAAAACCTTCTTTCTTTGTGCATTTATTGTTGGGGAAAGGTTAAGCTACCAGGTCGAGCAGGCAAGTTTGGCAACATGAGTCCTTGATTTAAGCCATCTAGTTGATGAGTCATTCCGCTATCAGATTGATAGGGTACCCTCTAAATCATCCACATACAAATTTCATGGTCTACTGTACCTCAATGACTCAATTATATGGTGCATAGTATAATGGGCATTTCCCCTGGTATCATCAGCCACTGAATCATTTTTTCACAATGTGTAATTGTCAACCATATTCTAAAGCTTTGTCCTTTTTATCTCCATTGGGTCTAAAACCTACGTGTGTCAGTAGGGGGGATGTGAGCTGAAACTTCTCTCACAGTTTATGTGTGCCCCTTTCTTTATCTTGCTCAGTTTGCAATAGTAGATAAAATTGTCTCTCTGCTAGTGATCCTTTCCTTATCATCCATTATTGAAATTTCTCTTTAGCCGCTTTCTTTATCTCACTCATTTATTTTGTGATAGTAGATAAAATCTCTCTCTCTTGATGATCCTTTCCTCATCATCCATTATTGAAATTTCTCTTTCGCCCCTTTCTTTATCTCTCTCATTTATTTTGTGATGGTAGATAAAATTCTCTCTCTCCTGGTGATCCTTTTCATCATCCATTATTGGAAAGTTTTCTTTCTCATTGACACATTTGTGCCTTATTTGTTAATTCTTAAAGGCGTCTTGAGACATTGAGAGCTGATCCAATGTTGCTTGTAATAATCTGATTTATGCTGCAGTTGCCATAAACCGATTTGCTTGGTTCTGTGTTCCGAATTTTTGGTTCTGAAGTTTTTATTTCAAATGTAGGGACAGATAAATTAGTGTTAGTAGACAAAACAGAAGATGACACTCTTACATGCTAACTAAACTAGATGACGATGAGTTTATTTGGATGTTTGCCAATGCCTTTTATGACCAACAAAAAGGATTTGATTAACTAGTTGTCTGCAACCATCTAGATAGGTCGTCTAGAGGGTTGAGAGATCTTGCAGTGGGTGATCGTGCACTTTCTTCCCCTCTATCCTCTATCCTCTATCCTCTATCCTTTATCTTCTATCAGTATGCCTCTGGCTGAGAAGTTGCAGTCAATCTGGCTGGGACTTGTGTTTCTTTGTTGATGTTATTTTTCTTATTAGAAGATATCATCGTCATCTAATGGATACTCTATTCCCTTAATTTAAATAATTTGGATCAGTTGCCACACATGTTGCCATCGGAGGAAGCTTTTAGTGCTGCTGTTTCTTCGCTTGGCATCGAGAACAAAGATGGAGTGGTTGTTTACGATGGAAAGGGAATATTCAGCGCAGCTCGTGTTTGGTGGTGAGTTGCATGCTTGATACTTAAAAGCCAATGTCATTGAACATCATGAATCAGATACCACCTTCCTTGCTTAAGTAGCTATAACTAATTTCTTTTCTTTTTTTCCCTCCTTTTTTCCTTTTTCTTTTCCTGAATGGAAAGGATGTTCAGAGTATTTGGGCATGACAGAGTCTGTGTATTGGATGGAGGCTTGCCACAGTGGCGTGCTTCAGGTTTTGATGTTGAATCCAGTGCTTCTGGAGATGCTATTTTGAAAGTTAAGGCTGCCAGTGAAGCAATAGAGAAAATTTATCAGGGACAGACAGTAAGTTATTCATCCATCTAGACATGCTATTGCATTCTTTCTTTGTGTGTGATATATTCAAGGGAAAATTACTGCTATATGTTTCACCTAACAAAGTTATACAACATTAACTTTTGAGTTCCCCTTACAAACTACCCGCTATATGTTTCACCTAACAAAGTTATACAACATTAAGTTTAAGTTTACAAAACTACCCACTACAGTGTCTCTCCCTCCCTTACCTACATTATTTGAGATTTTTTACCCCTGATCTTGTCCCTTCCATCCCACATCTCTTCCCTGCAAACCTCGCATGGCCCCAGCCTCACCTGTCCCTGCGACCATCCCCTCTGTCCCGCCTCTCCCTTGCTGCAACCCCACCTTGCCATCCATTGCCATCCCGCCCCTGCTTGTCCTACGGAGACCCAATGACCACGCTGCAATCCACCCCACCCTGGAACCCATCTTCATTCCCATTGCCAAAACCTGCAACCCATCTTTAACCCTGCCCCTGCAATTGTCCAACCCAACCCCGCCCTAGTTTGAAAATTTCTACCTTTTTCTCTGTTCTTTTTTTCCTTAAAAGATCGGGTAGAAGTCAAAAGGGGGTTTGATCAATTCTGATTTGACCCAGGAAATCCTACTGATTTTTTATTCGACTCAGGCAATCGTCCAACCCAAACTGAATGAAGAATTTCACAAGGCTAATGGAGGTGCCCTTCAAATTCAACATGCTGCACCAGGAAAGAGACCTGTTGGACATGGACCTGCTGGCGGAGTTGGACCTCAGTGATGACAAGGTTCTGGTCATTAATATGGACACCCCCAGCCCTGTAATTCTCCCGCTCTCACTCACCCTGTCCCTACCCCTCCCTCCCCTGTTCTTCCTACCACCGGGAGACCGTGTACTTTATTGCCGATTCCAACAAGGAGAAAGAAGAGCGAATCAACTCTATCAGTTGCTCCATCATTCAGCTCTCTCAATCTGTTACCGATAACGAAGTTGTCATTCACAATAGCAGGCGGTGAGGATCAAAGAATCCGATCTCCATCCACAGTCCATGTTCAATTCTATGTACACTAGAGTGCGCCTCGATCTTGAATTTGTATCTTGAACCGTTTCTTTTTCAATCACTGCTACAGGACGAATCTGCATCCAAACATCTCACAAAGCATGTGAGCCTTGTTCCTTCTGTTGCCAAAGCTTCCTGTTCCTTTGCCCTGCCTATATATCAAACAAAATTCTCAAGTTTTCACCCTCGTTCATTTGGTTTGAGTTTTCTCTATCGAAGTGTTGACGAATCCTAAAAAGAAAGTGTGAAGGCTGAAGGGAACATAGACTCTTGCAGGGGTGGGGCGCGAGAGGTCATAGTTCCCCCTAATGCCTAATGCTCGCTGCCTTAATTTCCCCTTGCAATACCAGAGAACTATTGAATGGCAATTGTCAGTAAATCAATTAATCAATCACAAAATCACCTCAGTTCTTAACTGTATCGAATTAGTTGTGTGTGCATGTGGAGGGAGAAGTAGGGGGTAGGGATGGGCTGGGTGGCAAGAAGAGGGTAGGGCAGGTGGGGAGGGTTGGGTGCAGCAGAGGGTGGGGCCGCGTGTGCGCAGGGACATGGCTGGAGTAGACGGTCTTATCGGAAGAATCTAGATCAGTTAAGGGAGCTGGGTGGTAGAACCGTCAAACATGTCCTTAGTTGAGGGAGAAACACTGTTTTGGGTAGTTTTGTAAACCCAAACTCAAAACAGTGTATTAACTGAAACAATGAGTGCTTAGTTTTATAAGAGCAAACCTGATTTTGTGTAATTCTGTAATTTTCCTTATATGCATTCCTTAGCCTCTGGATTGCGGTTTACTTACCAGTCAGTAGGGATTGCTTTAACTGTTCCTGGTGAAAATTTCATAACTCAAATATTAAATGCATTAGAATCAAGAATTCCTTCTTGAGTTGCTTCTTTTTCCTCCAAAATTTCCTTCCCTCTCACCTTTTTTTTTTTTTTGGGGGGGGGGGGGTGGGTTGGGGTGTGTGTGGGGAGTAGGTGATAAGTTGACAAAGTATAAGGAGCTAAAATTGACTTGTATAGTTGTATGAAGATTTCATATCCAGATTTGTCCAAATCTGTGCTTATATTGGAACATTTGGATTGATGGCGAATATGTTCAATTGATTTAGCAAGTCTCCATGCTCACATGGAATTATTCAAAACTATAAGTGTGCATGTTTAGGAACTGCCTTCCACTGTTGTTGAACCTGACCATGGCCAACTGAGAAAAGAAAAAAGGTTACTGGTTACTAGTTCAACCACTTGGTTGACCCAACACAACTTAGATTTGGTAGGTGACAAACTTCCTTTGCCCAGATAGAACCTTCAAATGTACTTCAGTTTTTCTTTCTAGTAATATTTATCTTGAACTGTCCTCAACTCTTGGAATTTAAAAAACTTGGTTTCTAGCTTACTTATGTCATAATGCTAGATATAAATTCTTCTAACAACTAAGAACTTCTCTGTTTTTCCTGTCTGCTTTTGGTTTTATTTTTTACTTATTGCAGTCTTGTCTCTACAGGTTACCCCAATAACGTTTCAGACAAATTTTCAGCCACATCTTGTCTGGTCACTTGAACAGGTTTGGTTCTTCATTAGTTATTGTTTCTTATTTATAGAAACGTGGCATGAATCCTCAACCTATTGCTTCCTCAATGATAAGCAGTTTGTCTAAATTCTAAATATATAAACTGCAATTACAGACGTACAGTGGAGAAGTTAAATTAAGAATCAGAATCACATGCATAGTTGTCATAACGTCTAGGCAACCCAAGGCGTTGGAGGGGGGCCTAGACGCAAGTGAAACCAACAAGGCAACTAGACACCTAGGCAACACCTTGATAATTATGATCATATGCATTATTTGTTCTTTTAAAGCTTTTGATTCTTCTTGATGTCGAATTTGTAATCCTGAAGCAGTTGATCCTTGTGGATAATTGTTTAAATTCATTGGTTATTTAGGAGATGCATGTAAAATCTGGACACTGATGCATTAGAGAATCACTAGGGTACTTACTGTGACCTGTGTTGCTAGGAGTTGTAATGCAGTTAAATCACCTATATGGACTTATTTTATTAGAAATAAGCTTTGGGTTGGGACCACTTTAATGGACTTATTAAGTGTTTTAGTTAGGCTGGATGGCCTGGATTGGATTCTATAAGTTCAATCCTGTTTTTAGTAAGCTTCCTTCATTATTTTAGTTTCCTTGTCAGTTTATGTTATCTTATTAGTTAAGGATTGGTTTCTGCTTTTCTTTTCAGAGTTTGAGTTTTTTTTTTTTTTTTTTTTTTTTTTTTTTCTCCCTATTTAAGTTTGGGTCCAGCCATGTACTCGAATTTGATCAATGAGATTTTGGTCTGAACCTTTTGCTGCTGAGACAGTATGCTACTATGAGAGACAGTGACGAGTGAGAAACTCTTGGGATCAGAGAGATTCTAATCCAGGCCTATTGGTGGGAAATCAAAGGTCATAATGTCATATCCTTCTTCTCTATGCTTTTTTCTTCTTTAACTATTGATTTATCTATTATCTTCAAGCTTGCTGGAATCTTATTTAACCTGAGTTTGGAAGGGTTACTCTTCAGATGTTATTGCTGTTCATATCCTATTCATATCTAGAGTTAGATCACAGCATAGAATTTCCAACTAGAAGCTGGCGGCAGCCCTGTTTTGGCTCTATTTTGCAGAAGTTGGCATTGGTGATATAAGGGAATCTGGCCAGCAGATTACCCTCATCTCTCAGGGTGTAAAGGGCCTCCTAGTAGGCTCCTTCGACCAGGGTTGTGGATGATCAGACCTGTTGATCTGCTGTTGTGTTAATTCTCTCAAATTCTGGTTATGGGTTTCGAAATTTCACTGTTTTGACTATTCACCCATATCTGACTGTTAGAACATTGCTGTTTTTTGGAATTAACAGTTTTTTAAACATTGGCCAGAATCTGACCTCCATCAGATAAGGTTGACTTTGACCTTGTCTTTGACCTAAATTCTGTTTTAACCTGTAAAAGGGGTGTGTAATCTGAACCTAGGGTTCATCCTTCCTATCTACCCCCCCCCCCGGCCCATCAGTTGCTTTATATTCTACATCTCATATCCTAGCGTGACTATCGAATGGAAAGGGGATTTGATTCAAATGCATCTGTATAACTATATTCCTTGCAGATTCTCCTTGATGGCCATATTTGGCACATTTGGGAGGGTAGAAATAAAAGAATTCTCTGATAAGAAGTCCCATTGCACTTCGGATATTGCTAATAAAATGGAGATGATGGCCTGCCACTGGACTAAGATAAGTCATTGATACTTGTCTAATTTTGGGCAAAAAGAGGTGTTTAAAGGTGCAAATTTTGAGAGAGTAGGGGATTTTGGCTTAGATTTCCCCTAAAAATTCATTTTAGTCCTCAGGTGAATTCTTTCAATAGTTGTTCACATGCCAACTGGAGTCTTTGTGACGAAGAGGTGAGAGTTGCTCTTGTCTTTCTCATGTCATCGGAGTAGTCTGAGAAACTGAAGTTTTAACTCTCCTTAAAGGCCTAAACGTACTTGAGGAAGCTGTCTATTTACTTGTATTTTTTATTTTTGGGTGGGCGGGGTTTGCAGGGAATGCCACGAATGGGAGTTTTCAACTTCTCATTTTGGTGGGAGATTCTAGCAATGTTATCAAGTGGATCTCTGGGGAGAATAACAGTGAATCTATTGCTTTGACGGTGTCTTGCTCGTCATTTCTCAGATTGGCTAATGTTTTGGCAGATCCCCTGACGACGGATGGTGTGACACCTAAGAATACGGCAAGTACCGGACCCACCTGGGAGATTGGTGAAGTGTCCCGCCAAGAATACGGCAAGTACCAAGAGTTTTGGGATATCGGTGAGGGAGTACAAATTTTAGTCCCACATCGCCTAGGGAGGGATTGCTGGGCTAGTTGATAACCTCGAGCCTCCTCAACATGGCACAACGCATTTTAAAGCCTTGAGGCCCATGGGTCATAGAGGACAATATTATGCAAGGTTAATGGGGCCGGGGCATTACAGAAAAGTTGATTGCGAGGGTGATCTTTGATCTTCTTCCTTTGCTTTTATATCCACTTTCCTCCCCCCCCCCCCTTTTGAACCGAAGTCTCAAAGTTACTGGAATAGGAAATAAGCATCTCAAAATACAAATGTGAGGGAAGATATTTGAGGTTTCGATCCTGTTCACACTATACTGTAGTTTTATTCGGCGTAACATACCTGGTAACTGTTATTTTGGAGTATGTTTAATGATTATATGTGGTTCAGAGTGTTTTTTGGGTCATTCTTTTGAAGCACGCTTTTTTTGTCATTTGATTTTGGTTCTTGTATCATTACTTAAATTTCAATATGGTTCTCTATTTCTTCTAGATAAAAGTTCCAAATAACAAGTCTTGCTGCATATAATTTTTTTTCCTTTCGTGGTTGTAAGCATTTTCTTTTCCCCACCCTTTGTCCAGACCTCCCACATGGTATTAGCCAGAGTTTTTTTGTTTATGTTAGCAAGCTTCCTGTATATTTGGTTCCTTCTCTGATTCACTTCCTGCTGGGCATCTGACATGGTGAATTTTTTTATGGGGTGGAGTTGGGGATTGAGGTCTCAAGGGGATACTTCTGCATCATTCTGAAATTTTATAGTGGGTTGTCTGTCTGGTGACTGAATGGTCTAGTTTTCTGAAATATCTTTTGTTCAAAATAGGTGACAGCTCAAAAAGCCTGATGGATAAACCAAATTCCTTGAGAACTGGGCTGATAATTTTATTTCAACTCAATCTTAAAAATTAAGTTTAATAAAACTTGTTGAGGTCCTGCCATATAAAGGGGGAAGCATGATTGAATATCATCCGAAGCAGTGTTTGCATGTCCTTCATTCCTCATTCCATTTGTTTCAGGTCAGAAAAAATATCGAGGACAAAGAATACCAGCATATAGATGCTCGATCAAACGCCAGGTATGTAATATTCCTATTATATCCTTATCATATTAAGTTTTTATTTTTTTGTCCAGGTTTCTCTTGGCTAGTGTCAATCATGTCACTCTGTCTGTGTTTGGCTTCTTTCATGATTTAGCATGAAGTAGAGCAGTTTCAATCAATTGAGACTGGACTATCAACAGGAAGAAATCTGGCCAGGGTAGGGTTTGGGTCTTACTGTGTGAAGCTTTATGCTATATGTTGCAAGTTCTGTAGTAATATTCATTTTGATGATTTTATCCTAAAAATTAGTTG
This sequence comes from Macadamia integrifolia, assembly GCF_013358625.1. Classification (NCBI taxonomy): domain Eukaryota; kingdom Viridiplantae; phylum Streptophyta; class Magnoliopsida; order Proteales; family Proteaceae; genus Macadamia; species Macadamia integrifolia. The sequence goes on from NC_056569.1 coordinate 7,062,350, forward strand.
TCCTTGTATTGTTAATTGTTGAAACAAAGTTGCACTTCAAGCATGAATTCCTCTTCCATTTGCCAATTTATATTCTTGTCCAGACTTTTGCTCATTCTTAGAAGGTCTAATTTTGTCAATGATGAGGTTATGACAAGAATATTACCTCGACATTCAAAATGGTCAAACAACAACAACAACAACAAAGCCTTACCCGAACTTAATGGGGTCAGCTACATGGATCCAAGCAACTGAAGCAAGGACAAAGAAAAAAAAAGAAAGTAAAGATGAAAGGAAACAAATCACGAAAACATTAATGAAGTAGAACACAGCTAGATGGGGCTCGCTACATGGATCCTAGCCCTCCAATCCGCTGTATTCAAGATCATACTCTTGCCCTAATCTGTGCATGTATTTCCTCACTACTCCTATAGTCCTATGGTCATTTTTTGCCTGCCCCTAGCTATTTTAGATCCTTCTATCTGGATTAGATCACTCCTCCTTACAGTTGTATCTGCATGCCTCCGTTGAAGATAGTCATACCATCTCAAATGACTTTCTCTAAGCTTATTGTGGATTGGGGCAACTCCCAAATTCGCTCTAATGCTTTCATTCCTTACTTTATCTTTTTTAGTTTTCCCGTACATCTATCTTAACATCCTCATCTCCACTATACATAGCTCATCTATATGTCGCTTCTAAACTACTTCCGCCTATACATCATAGCCAAGCATACAACTGTCCTATAGAATTTTCCTTTAAGCTTTATAGGGACACATCAGTTGCACAAAACTCCAGACACACATCTCCACTTTAATTCTATATGATGCATCAGCCTCTTTTTTCACACAATTTAGGAGGATAACACTGTTTACTTGTCTCTTTATTTTCTGAATCTCCATTTGTTTGAATGGAAATATATTTCCTGAAAAACTATCTCTCACCTCCCCTTTTGTAATATTTTGCATGATAAGGATTCAGGAAAATAGTCAGCTATATGATATGATAGGGTGGCTGTCCTCCATGGGTGGTGGTTGTATGAATAGCCAGGATGCAGCCCCTTTTATTAATTGATAAGAACACTGGAATATTTGATTGTATGCTGTTTTCCTATTTTCTGTATTGCATTTCAGTATTGATTTAGGAGTCGGAAGCACAGCCTAGGTAACAAGGACTCGAGCACAGACATGGCACCTGCTGTGAAGTTGACAAATTTACAACAGAGTAGTGTAGTTGTCCAAAGTGAACATACATATGAACAATGTATTTCTGAAACTAAGGCTGAATTTTGAAAAACCTGAAGCTTGCTTTTTACCTTGATTTCAACTGTACAACTGAAGTTGGGGAATTCCTTTCGAGTGCTAAGAACCTTTCGAGTTCTAAGAACTACTGGATTAGCAAGGAAACAAATGCCTAGAAAATAAACAGGATTTCTTTAGGTCCATATCTTAAGGAATCTTATATTTGGATTTGATAGAGATGTTGTTGGTCCTTTTGCAGGTTTGATGGAGCTGCACCAGAGCCTCGAAAGGGAATAAGAAGTGGTCATGTACCAGGAAGCAAATGTATTCCTTTTGTTCAGGTGAAAAGCTTACCCTTGGTTTTCTTCATCGTTTGGCATCTGTTACAGCCACTTATCACAAAAGATCAAGCTGTTAAGTAGGGGTCACAACAATTGATTCAACACTCCCTCCCCCCCACCCCCTCCCCCCCAACACCCAAAAAAAAGACACTAATACACAAGGCTCTGATACCATATTACAACTGCTTATCCAAAAGCTCGAGTTATTAAGGGCCACAACACACAACAATGTATATCAACAAGATTTATATTCTTCTACAAAATGTTGGTGTCTACATTCATCAAGTTCTTAATTGTCCTATTTTTAGTTGAATCCAAAGTTCTAAGCCAACCTGTATTTATTTATTTATTTTGTTTTGTTTTGTTTTGTTTGTTTTTTTTTTTTTTTTTTTTTTTTTTTTTACCATAAAAAAAATCTTCTTTGGGGCTATCTTAGTTGCGTCTTCATGCCTCTCCAAAACTCTCACTTTCCCTTAATGCAATGATGAGTTTCCATCCAGATTTTATTTCTACATTCATTGGGATTCATCCTTTTGAGGAGATTTTGCAAATTCTAATGTCAATTGAGCCTGAAATGGGTGAAGGATAGAAAGGGGAAAGAATTGTAAAAGATATTAGTTCTTGTAGTATTCAATTCTACTAGGCCTTATCCCAACTAACTGTGTTTGGTTACATGAATCCTATTTGACCATTCAACTCAATTCAGTTATTACTTTTTTTAGTATAACCAAAAGTATACCATGTTTGAAAGGGTAGATCAAAAGATATGATTTTAACGAGCTAAAAATTTTAAATTTTGAGAGGGCTTGGTGGTTTACTCATGTTGCGCCTCTCAGAGTGTTGAGCCCCCTCCATTGTTTTGCAAATATCAGGACCGTGAAAACTAATCTAGTAGGAATATTTCACTGACTTGTATTATTTTACTTGCTTAAGGTGTATTGTCCATCTTGCATGCTTTCCTTAAATGTCTTGACAAAAATATACTTGTCAAGGGAAATCTTAATTTGTTCATCCATCATATTCAAATAAAACTTTACCTAATGAATTTATTCTATAACTTGTGTGCTGGTCCCTTGCAGATGTTAGAAGGTTCACAGAACCTCTTACCTCCGGATGAGCTTAAGAAACGATTTGAACAAGAAGGTCCGACCTGTAAATTATTTGTATGATCCAACTGATTTTTTCTGTTATCTAGATACGGAGATTCTCTGCAATGTGGCTGATATATATATATATATATATATTTTATAATTCTTTGACAAGTCATGAAATCTACCGATTAATTATGGGAAAAAAAAGGCCTAGAATTTTCCGCTAAAAAAAAAGTATCAGTTGGTTCTAAAATCAGGAAGCTGTTGATGCAATGCCAAACTTGAACTAGAAATATCCAGTGGGAGATTAGCTTGCAACAGGATCACAGGTATTGAGAAGAACCAGGTTTGAGAGAAAACCATATAACTCAATTTGAACAATTCTGATCAGCCTGAAATTCTGGTCGAATGAACATACAAGAAGTAGATTGATGTAAAATATGATCCGAATCTGATAGATAAATTTGAGGCAATGAGACAGTCCTTCTAAAACCCAGAAAATCTGAGAATTCAATGGCAGAAAATTTTTATCTCTTGAAGCTCTATATAAAATTGTGGGGAAAAAATTATAAAGGAGAAAAATAGACAAGATATGATCAGGAATCGCAATGTGATCTACAGGATAGAGGTTGACCATAGGATTCAAGAACTTCAATTTGAGAAATTCGAACTTTCCTTGGCTGTTTATAATCTACACCCTTTTCTTGGGTTTTTCCCCTCTTAGCATTTTATTCTTATCAATTTTTTCAAGTTATTAGTTGTTATTTGCCTACCGTAGGAGTAGGGATGGTAGTGTCTTTCTTCTTTTCCTTTCTTATTATTTATGGTTCTTATGTTATGCTGTTAGTGAAGGGCAGCTATGCAATTTCTCTCTTATAAGCTTATTATTAACAGACTTGTGTTGTATGATACGGCTAACAATCAAGCCTATCGTCAGTGTCACTTGTCTCTCTCACCGACTTTTTTTCTCCTCATGTACATTTTATTTCCCATGTATCCTTACAATCACATTCCAGCCTATTCTAGCATATATTTATTGGAAATTAAGGGTGGATGGTCAAGAATAATGAGATCTCATGGCAATTGGACGGTACACACACACACACACACAATATATATATATGGCAAGTGTTTTCTGTGCAAGAGCGGCTCTGTGCCCAGACACATGGGCGCCCCCCCCCCCAAAGGAGGGGCATGGTGGTCATTGCATGCCCCCTTGTGTTTTGGCGCAGGGCCACTCTCGAACAGAAAACTGTCCCAAATATATATATATATATATGTAGAGAGAGAGAGAGAGAGGAATATCATTCTACAGGTGTTTTGGCTGATGTGATGCTTACAATCGACTCAATCTGGTATGGGTTCATCCTTCTATGTAGTTGGGATATAGTGAAATATTATTTTATCCTTTTGTATATTGTGAACTTGCTTTTGCTGTACATTCTTTATATGTTTATCAATGTAGTCCCAGAGTTCTATATGTTTACATGGTCATAATTAGGTTGCAATATTTTTTTGTTTTAATGAAATTTCAGTGGATGTTTGGTCCCCATTCCACTTTTATTATGTTCACCATATTTTGTTTGCAGGTATCTCTCTGGATAAACCTGTGGTCACATCTTGCGGCACTGGTGTCACTGCTTGCATTCTTGCACTGGTGAGTTTTTCTTTGGTAAAATGAGAGATTTGCTAAATCATATTCTGGAATCTGGATTATGGCATTGGTAAAGAATGCTTACACTCACATTCCAGGGTCTCCATCGACTTGGGAAACCTGATGTTGCTGTTTATGATGGATCTTGGTCTGAATGGGGAGCTCAAGCTGACACACCTGTCTCCACTTCATAGGTCATGCAGTACTACAAAGGGTTATTCATGAAGTATGCCCTATTATGCAGATTTTCTTCAAACCCAAAGAATTCATGATGAAGCTGGTTGTACTTAAAACGGATCAAATACATCTGGGTTGCTTTTATTTTGAATCTGTTATAGAACATCAATATTTTTGGAGCGAGGACTGTCAAATTTTAGAACGACTAACTGACAAATCAGATGTCCTTAAAAGAATGTGATTGATTAAATTATTAGATTCAACCTGAACTTGTATTTTACACATACCCAAAAAAAAAAAAAAAAGAAGAAAAAAATTGAACTTTGTTATGGTAGGGAACGGTTTTTGAGATTGAAGGAAACATGAATCTCAGTTTTCAGTTACATTATCTTCTTGGATGTGACTTTTTTCGACAAATACCATCTTCTACTCATAATCTTCCAATGGACACTGGAAAAGGGATTGAAGAAAAGCAGAACTTGATATGGAATTGGTGTTGCGTCTTATTGTTGATTCATACTAGGCATTGAGATGCTTCCAAAATGTTCTCCTTAGTTCTAAGCCATAATGCTTGCAAGGTTTCCATGGATAAACAGGTCGTCAGATTTTCCCTTTCTTTCTGAAATTAATCATGGTGAGAAATTGCAATCAGATTACCTACCTAATATATTTCCTTTTTGGCACTTACCTAAAATGATTTGTTTTGCCATAGGGTTACATTCATTGCATCGGTGTGAGCTTTTTATGGGAATTGATATAATGAAGTGGAGGGTAGTTCTCTTCCACTGAGACTGAGTTAGCAAAGATGAGCTAATTGGGTCCCAGCATTAATGTTTATACCAACGATCAAGCACACATTAGTGATGAGCTCAGGAAAAAATTCAAAGCTTCAGAGCAGCTCTACGGTCATGGGAGTTGTAGCATCAAAATAGATATGATAGGCCTTAAAAGACAACAATAAGCATGTTCTTTGGGGTATCGGTTATCCTATGGTGACTCACTAATATTCAGGAATCATGCTTCTAATCATTTCATTTCCCAGGATTCAAGTCCTGTGGTGCCTCTTTTGTTCCATTGCATCTCTTCTTGTCCCTCTTCTGTTTAACCAGGGTTTAAAAATCCAAAAAATTGGAATCTGAATCGGTCCTTTCTGATTCAGATCTGAATTGGATTAGAATCGGTCAGGATGGGTGGTCAATCGGTAAAAATCAGCCAAACATAACCTTTTTATCACAACAGATAAAATATAAACGGAGGGTGAGATCCGCCTAGGCCCTATGGTTGTCAATTTCTAGCCCGAATCTGTTGGGTCCGTACTGACCTTTATCGGTTTGAGATTTTATGAGATCGGTAGGTATCGAACCAGATTGACTGAATGGGCCAACCAAAATTAAAATCAATATAAAACCCGGACCAAAACAGATAAAATTGATAATAATAAAAAAACTATTATCAGTATTTTTTTAATGCATATATGTATTTGAAAAACCGAAACCAAATGGGGTAGCTAACCGACAACAACCCGATAAGAACCATCACGTAATAAAAAATAAAAAAATAAAAAAAATCCAAATCAGACTGCACCCAACCGATAGCAAATCACTAAACATCAATTTTTGCCAAGTTTTTGCATTCTTATTTTATATCTTGCAATATCAACCAATATCAACATAAAGAGGATTTCTTGGAGCTTCAAGAAAAACCATTTTTTCCTCAAATTTCTTTTTTTGTTGAACATAGTAGGGTTTTTTCAAAGCAACCGTGTGTACCACTTTTGTGAGTGATTGACTCAAAGTAGGAAATCTCTATGTCAAAATTGGGTTTATCTACAACTCTAACTAATAAGGATTTTAGTTGGAGATATACATGGACTCTAAAAACCAAAGCAATAGAGGATTCTAATTCTCTCCTCTTTTATATAGTCATACTCGTCTCCCTCTCTCAGACACGCTAAATCCCTACACTAGTAATTGAGTGGGAATTAGGGTTTTGTGAAAACCTTAACTATTGATGAAGAGCTTGGACTCAAACGGAACACAAAGTTGTACATATGAGAAGGACTCACTGCGAAAGGGCTAAGATCGCATGGAGGCTCTACTCTTGTAGAGTTTCAGATAATGATCTAAACCCCTTTATTAATGGTTGATTGAATGTTTGACCCTACCAGTGGAACGATCCAAATCGTTTCTGCACCTTCAGTGGTATCTCATAACCACTAAGGCTTTGTTTTATATTTCATGTGGATGATTATTTTATGATTCCGCGTTACATTTGATGTATGGTGATATTATCACCCTATTGTATTTTTAGAAGAGATGACTATTCTCGTTTCTCTTAACTTAAAAGCAAGTGTGATATGAAAAACTCTAACTGCTGAGATTTTCATGGCCTCCCTTAGTTGGTAAATGTAGAGGTCACAGTGATATACTTTTGTAGATACCGATAGGATAATGCTTGAGTAGTTCTCTAAGACAATACTTCGATAGTAGACAGTAGTCCATAATGCTATGATTCACTCTGAAACAAAGGGTATACACTTGACTTGAGTGTATGTTAGCCGATAGGAATGGACATGACACTCAAGTGGCCAAAAAGTATTGTAAGTCTTCGAGACGGACAAAATAGTCCACTCAACAAACATGTATATGATGAACTCCGATAAGCTAAGTTATGTGCGTAAGGGTTGAGATGTTCTAATCACACATCATAGCTAAAGGGAAGTTTAAGGTGTGGGTAATCGTTGTATTTAGACTTGCCCTTTCTTTTCAACGATATCAATCATGCTAATTTTTCCTTGTACATCATGTAGATATTCAATATGTCAAACCAAATGAACTATGCTACCCTCATTAAAGACCATATCCTGACTGAACCCAATTATGTTGACTGGAGGAGAAACATTAAATTGTTCATAATTGCAGAAGGTCTAATTTCTGTCATAGAAAATGAAGAACCTTCATTCCCTGACATTATGGAGGGCGAGGAGAAAGTTGCTTATGAGTTATTTCGACAAAACAATTCTAAGGCCAAGTTCATTGTTTTGAATTCAATAGACAAGACCATTAAGGATTCTATAAAAGATCTAAGTTTTGCAAAAGACATGTTGGAGGAGTTGAAGAAGTTGTATGGTAAACAAAACAAACATGCACATCATCAGCTTGTCACTCTCCTCCACAGCACTAAGATGACTTCAGGGATTTCAGTTATCGATCATATGATGAAATTACGAAATTTATTCCAAGAACTAGAAGCACTGGGGACATCCTTTAAGCTGAATTATAAAACTGATGTCATGCTCTACTCACTGTCTCAGAAAATCTATGGATCTTTATTTGTAACTGCAATATGAATAAAATTTTCGTAGAGCTTCCAGAGCTAGGCAATATGTTGTAAGAAGTAGAGGCGGCACATAAGTTGCAAAAGCTTGAGTTCTTGTCTACTGAACAGAAGCCTTCTTTCTCTAAAACCGAAGGTAAGAAGAAGAAGAAGAAGAAGACCAATAAGGGTAAGACCTTTAAGGTGGCTAGTAAGTGAGTGGAGAATGGCAAGAAACCTAAGAAAGGACCTTGTTTTTACTGTAAAAAAGACGGACATTGGAAGAAAAATTATCATAGATACCTGACGACTCTAAAGAAGAAGTCAGATGAAGGTATATCCGAAACATATGTCCTTTATGAGTCTAATTTGTCAGAAGAACCATCTAATACGTGGTTGGTTGACTCTGGTTCGACCACCCATATTTGTAATATGTTGTAGGGGTTCGGGATGACAAGAAAACTCAATAAGGATGAGGTTCGTCTCAAGATAGGAACTAGAGTTGAGGCCACAGTAGAGGTCGTAGGAGAGTTTATTTTGCATTTTGAAAAAATAGTTTTAATTTTAAAAGATTGTTATTATGTTCTTTCTTTTAGAAGGAATATTCTTTCTGTTTCTAAACTAGTCGTTGATGGATATTCATTTCAATTTGGATTTAAACTATCTATTCGTTTGAATAGTTTATTTATTATAACTGGTTGTTTACAGAATGATTTGTATTTCTTGAAACCTGTTTTAAATGCAAATGAATTTTCAAATTTAACTTTAAAAAGGAAATTAGCTCCAGGTAATTTTACTTATCTTTGGCACCTTGGGTTAAGTCATATTAAAGTAGATAGAAATTACAGGTTGGTCAAGGATGGCCCTTTGGAAAGTCTAAAGATAGAACCTTACTGAACCTGTGAATCCTGTCTACAAGGAAAAATGTCCAAGAAACCCTTTTCATCTAAGGGTAAGAGGGTTGAAGACTTGTTGAAATTAATACACTCTGATGTATGTGGTCCCATAAATGTTCAAGCGAGGTATGGTTATGAATATTTTGTAACCTTCACTGATGACTATTCTCGATATGGATACATTAACCTAATGCACCGAAGATCGAAAACCTTTGAAAAGTTCAAGGAGTTCTGAGCTGAGGTAGAAAAATAATTGGGTAAGTGCATTAAGACCCTTTGATCAGATCGAGGAGGAGAGTATTTATTAGATGAGTTCAGGGACCATTTAAAGCAAACTAAGATTCTTTCTCAGTTGGCAGCCCCAGGGACACCTTAATAGAACGGTGTAGCAGAGAGACGAAACCGTACCCTATTAGATATGATTCGGTCTATACTCAATTATTCAGAATTACCTACATTTTTTTGGGTTTTGCCTTGGAGACCACCATCTATATTTTGAATATCCAACGAAATCTGTCCCTAAAACACCCTTTGAGTTGTGGTATGGGCGAAAGCCTAGCCTACAACATATTAGGGTTTGGGGTTGCATTACACATGTAAGGAAGTAACAAACAGATAAGTTGGAATCCAGAACAAATAGATGCTACTTCCTAGGCTACCCTAAAACAACAATTGGCTATTACTTTTATGACTCTGTTGATAAAAAAGTCTTAGTTAGTAAACGTGCGACGTTCCTTGAAGAGGATCTGGTCACTTGTAGATCGGATCCAGTGATCATAAAATAAATATCTAATGACTAAGAACCTTATGCACCTATTGTACCTTCTATTGACATACCCACTGGAGTGAATCAATCCCAAGAGCCTCAATGGAGTGGGAGGTCCATCAGGAGTCTAACTTATTTGACACTTCTCAATGAATATGATCAAAAGGTGAAAAAGTTCCACATGGTTTCTGACTCTTCGGAGTCAGACCCATTTTCTTACAAAGAGGCTTTGAAGGATATTGAATCTGTTCAATGGAAGAAAGCCATGCGCTTTGAGATTGACTCCATGCATTCCAACCACGTCTGGACTCCAGAGGATGTACCTCAAGGTGTTAAGCCTATGGATGTAAATGGATCTTTAAGAGGAAGAGATGTGTGGATGGAAATGTGGAGCGTTTCAAAGCAATACTGGTGGTAAAAGGTTACACCTAAAAAGAAGGGGTGGATTATAATGAAACATTTTCACCAGTAGCGATGATTAAATCCATTAAGATTTTATTATCGATTACTGCATACTATGACTATGAGATATGACAGATGGATGTACAGACCGCTTTCCTTAATGGACATTTAGATGAGGTTATATACATGCATTAGTCAGAAGGGTTTGCTTCCCCAAGGGAAGAAAACAAAGTATACAGGCTTTTGAGATCTATCTATGGTCTTAAATAGGCTTCTAGAAGCTGGAACATACGTTTTGATCAAACCATCAAAAAGTTTGGGTTTGAACAAAATATTAATGAACCATGAGTTTACAAGAAGTCCAGTGGGAATATTATTTGTTTTCTTGTCCTATATGTGGATGATATCTTGCTTATTGGGAATGATGTGGGATTGCTTTCATCTGAAAAGATGTGGCTATCTAAGACATTCTCAATGAAGAATCTTGGTGAAGCCAGTTACATCTTAGGAATAAAGCCTGTGATGGATAGTAAGAATAGGATGTTAGGCTTGTCACAATCCACTTATATTTACAAAATACTAGAAAAATTTAACATGCAGAATTCCAAGAAAGTGAGTGTTCCCTTCAGGCATGGAATCACTCTATCAAAATGACAATGTTCTCAAATTATTGAGGATATTGAGGCAATGAAGGGAATCCCTTATGCTTTGGCTGTAGGGAGTTTCATGTACGCAATGTTATGTACTAAACCAGACATTTGTCATGTAGTAGGGATTGTGAGTCGTTATCAATCTAATCTAGGACAGGAGCATTTGACTGCTATCAAAAGCATCCTCAAGTATTTGAGGATGACCAAGGATTATTTCCTTGTCTATGGTATTGACCAATTGTCAGTTGTGAGTTATACAGACTCAGATTTTCAAACTGACAAAGATGACAGAGAGTCTACATCATGAATGGTATTTGTTATGGGAGGTGGTGCTATAATTTAGAAGAGTGTCAAATAGAAGTCAACGGCCAACTCCACTATTGAGGCTGAATACCTGACAGCTAGTGAAGCAGCTAAGGAAGGGGTTTGGCTCAAGAAATTCTTGACCGACCTAGGGGTGGTCCCTGAGCTCGTCGAGCATTCCATCATGTTGTATTGTGACAATCGGGGAGCCATAGCACAAGCAAAGGAACCAAGAGCTCATCAGAAGAACAAGCATGTGGAACCAAAATATTACTTGATTCGTGAGATTATACAGTGTGGTGATATAGCCATAACTAAGGATGACTCTGCTCAAAATTTGCCTGATCCTATGACTAAGGATTTGTCGCCTAATGTATTTGAGAAACATGTTGAGGATATGGGCATTAGGTTTATGAGAAATTGGCTTTGATGTACAAACTTGTTTATTTAAATTTAATTATTTAATTTAAGTTTTAATTAGCATGACTATTTATTGAGCTCAGTTTGTCTATAAGTTGTTAACCTAAAATTGCTCACCACTAGGGGCTAGATTGGACACCTTGTCTTTATGGTGGTCACATTGTGTCTACCTAGAGATGTTGATTTCAGGGCACAAATGTGAATGTACATACTGTGTCTATATTGGACTAGATCACTTAAGATTTTCACATGTGATATACTGTCGGTTTATAAGAAAATGAAATTCTCTTAAGTAGTTTATGATCAATCTTTTGACCTGATGGGTCCTCATCGATGCAGACATGCACTGCGTTGTGCCAACGGTTGATGTCTCTTTGACTATATATCGATACGCTGGACTCGTAGTGTTGGCTCGTATTCAAAAGAGATTCCCAACAAGGAATCCACTGCCCTTTTTGGAAGAGCATCAAACAGAGAGAAAGTTTGTATTTGATTGGATAAAATCTAGATCCGGGGGTATTTCAATAAAATATTTTTAGTGTTTGAAAATTTTATATAAATTATTATTTATGTTAAAAAACATTATAGAAATGTTTTTTTGGTCCAATCAAGTATACAAAATCTCTGAAATGGTTTTTCGGTTCATTGGGGATTTGACAGTATTTAGCGCATGCCCTGTAATGAACTATGTGATATTACTCAGTAGAGGATAGATGCATAAATAACTATTTATTTTGGGTAATGATTGTTACATCTACTTGGCAACATATGTATTAAGTAACCTTGTATTGTGAATACAATACTGTTAAGATACATAGTATGCTAGGTGAAATCCCAATGAGATCCTACCATTTTCATATAAGTTCAACCCATATGTACATCATCAGATGATCTTGGATTCTTTTTCATGATCTAAGATTTTGGATCCTCTTATGAGATATGATTTCATAATAGAATGGAGGAAATTGTTAGGAAAAATGAATTATTATATTACTTATTATTTAATATCTTATCAATAATGGTAATATTGGTTTTGTGAGTGTTTGACTCCAAATAGAAAATCTCTATGCCAAAGTTGGGTTTATCTACAACTCTAACTAATAGGGAATTTAATTGGAGATATACATGGACTCTAACAACCACAATAATATAGGATTCTAATTCTCTCCTCTTTTATATAGTCATGCTCATTTCCCTCTCTCGGACACACTAAATCCCTACATTAGTAATTGAGTGGGAATTAAGGTTTTGTGAAAACCCTGACTATTGAGGAGGAGCTTTGACTCAAAGGGAACGCAAAGCTATACATGTGGGAAAGACTCACTGCGAAAGGACTAAGATCACGTGTAGGCTTTGCACTTATGAAGTTTCAGGTAATGATTTAAATCCCTCCATTAATGATTGATTGAATGTCTGACCCTACCAGTGGAATGATCCAAATCGTTTTTGCACCTTCAAAACCGTATATGATTACTTTTAATACGCTTTTGGAAGCTTTATGTAAAAAAATTGACAGGCTTTCTGATGGAGAGAAGATTTGGGCTAAAATATTGAACACTAAAACCACCAATTGTGCTCCTGATGATAGAAGTTTTGCTACGAAATTGGATGGATTGATTCGTGGGGGAAAGACATCGGTGGCGGTTGAGCTATTGAAGGAAACCACAACCATGGGATTGAAACCTAAATTGTATAGTTTTAATCCTCTGATTATAGGGTTTCTGAAAAAGGGGAATTTAGGATTTATGATGATTTAGCCAAACAAGACTGCATCCCAAATAAAATGAATATGGAGGAAATCATATATTGCCTCTGAGAGAAGGGAGACTTTGATCTAGCTTTTAGAGTTTGCAAGGATGGTCTCAGCCATCAGCGCTTGGTGGGTGCTTCACCCGAAAAAAGAGTGCTTGATAGATTCTTATTACTTGAGCGATGTAGTGGATGGATTGGTCAAGCAGTCGAAGCTTGATGAAGCTAAAGAGCTTGTGAATCTTATGAAGGGAAAAAAAAAATACTTCCCCTATAAATTAGCAGACATGGAAAGGACAATTTCCGAAGTAAAAGATAACTTTTAATAGATGTAGTTTTATTCTTTTGTTCGAGTTTTATGGTTATAGTTTGATATATTTAGGTTTTGCTGATAGTTTCTCTATGTAACGTATCAATCGATGGACATTTAGTTTTATTAGATTTCAATTTTCACCTTCAGCATTGAGCTTTGAACAAGGGAGACGATAGGATTTGGGGTTTTTTTTATTGAAAAAGTATAAAACATACTGAAGTTACCTATTTACCATTGATTTTGAGTAATGAAGTTACCTATTTACCATTCATTTTGAGTAGTTTTGCATTAAGATAACAAAAATCAACATAAATTATTTGTTGCCATAAATCACAAATAGTTTGAGTAATTTGTGATTTGTGATTTATTCTAGTTTATTATAAATAGAAACTAGGTGCTATAAATTATATCAAACACTACGTCAGCGATTGTTTATTTGATTATCATTAAGTTTCACTTCTTATGTAATTTGCTATCTAAAGTAAGGCACCTTAAATCTCATGATAATGAAAAATCCACAAAAACTAATGATAGAACCATCTCATTTCCATCCGTTTAGGAATCCCCAGGTTTATCCCATTAACTAAACATGACGGTAATGGTATTAACACCTTTGGTATCGATATTGATACAAACCCATCTCGAATATCGAGAATTGTCCTGATTAACCCGGGTGCATGCAATCATCTTCACTATCTTTGTAAAATAAGATTAAGGGGCGTTCTTTTTTCCCTTAGAGCTAAATCAATGTTATTCAAAGATAAATCTGCTGGAATTAAACCATTCAAGAGTTTCTCTATCTGGGCCATATTTTTATCCCAAAAGAGAAAAAATAAAAAAAAAAAGAGTGGACCACATTGTTTAATATTCCTTAATATCGTGACGGTGTACGACCGACACCAACCGACACCAAACCTATACCCCAAACCTGTGAGAGAGAGAGAGAGAGAGAGAGGCTCTGGTCTGGAGCTCTAGATTATCTGTGGCAGTCCATTTCACTTGGGAATACAAAACACGGAATCGGGATCCAGATCAGTCTCGGTCTGGATCGGATTGTATCAGTCAGAAATTTTTTATATTCTAATTTTTTTTAATGGTAAAAAAAAATTTGCATATTCTTTGCATCTAGGTTTTTTCAAGGACTGGAAGAGCCGGATCAATCGGAATTGGCATCGTACCACTTCTATCCATTCAACTCTAACAACCGTTGGATCGTCTACAAAAGAAAAAGAAACCGTTGGATTAAGATAATTAATTCACATAGGATTCTTGAACGACAGTTAAAGCACTCCTGTGCTGTTGTCCCGTAGAATACTGCACCCATTATACATTGCTGCTCCAGGATAACTGAAATACCGCGAATCTCTGGAACTGGAAATATGAAAAAAAAAAAAATATATATGTGGGGGACCCATTAGCTATGGGTTCAGATGTTTTATTATAAGGCACGTGTCCAATATATGCATTTTGATGAGCGAAATCCAAACTATGAGAACCATATGATTTTGACAATGGGACCCAATGGATATTAGTGCATCGTGTCGACAACCGGATTGGAATAAAAAAAGAGATAACCAAAAATTACATGCATCCACTAAATTATAGAAGACTGTTTGAAACCGAACCAAATTAAAAGCGGTTCAGTTATGATTTCATCAATTTCAGGATTGGGAATCGAACTGAATTGGTACTGAATTGAATGGCTAGAATTGAACCAAACTGAACCGGTTGACAAATCAGACACACCCCCTGCACACCAGCACACGGGAATCACCCAATCAACGGATTTTCTCTTTTTTATAATGTAGGCTTTCAAAAATATTGCAGCTGGCCAAAAGGAATCTCTACATATGAAAAGATTGACGGTTGAGATCACGCATAATTTCTCATCTTTGACACGTGATTACCTTCTATACGGACTTCCGTGCACCAATGCGTGGGTCCCAAGCATTATAACTGTTTTTCCGTTTTATAAGTGGTATAGCTTCCTGGTACTTCCCGGGAAAAGCCGTTACGAAAATTTGGCGCGAACGATGTACAGATTGACACGAGGATTTGACAGTTAAATAGCCGCCATATGAAAGCCGCATGTACTTAAAAGCGGCCGCTGGAAGGACGGCTCAACTTTTCTTTCCATTTCCATCCTCGTTTTAAACCGTCAGTAACTCCTTGTGCTCGTTAAGATTCCATAATTATTAGAATAAAATGACTAAAATGCCCTCATGCTGATATACTACTAGGTTATTTGTCATCGTTAAGACTTTTAACCCTACAATTATTGCTAATCAATGCACAAATCATAGTTCTCATGGGAGTGTCCTCGTTGCAACATGTGGGGCCTCCTGGATTATTGTGGGGATCAGATTTAACCGTTGAATGGGTCCCATAATATCCTACTTGATTGAATTGAATTTGATTCCAATCTGACCAAAAAAAAAAAAAAACAATACCTCATGGTGATGATTTACTCATTAGTTAAAATGTTGGGGATTTGGCTCCTCTCCAACGACTGCACCTTCCAATTACCCTCCAAAGATCCATCTAAGGGTTGGAAGGGCTTGGACACATATGTCAACACTTGCCAACACCTGGGGATATGTGTCTAAGGCTCCAAACACTCTCAACCATTGGATGGATCATTGAAAGGTCGGTGATGTTGGAGAGGGTCTTTTTCCAAATGTTGGTGGGAGCTCACATGTGATACTACTAAAGATAGGTGAGAATGTATGAGTAACCATGCAACTGAGATGTACCCAATCATTTAATTCTCCTCTATCGTTGGTTATTGCACGAAGCAATTAAGAAAAGACAGAAGAGTAACGGTTTAGTGAAACAAAAAAGTAATGAGAGAAGGGCAAGGGCAAGTTGGTAAAGTGAATGGAGAAAACCCTAGATTTAACCAGTGCGTGCCACGTGTGACTTAGTAAATCAGCCTACTTAACTGTTCACCCTTACCTGTACTCTTATTTATCCACCCAACAGTAACTCCCACGTCTCTGTCTCTCTGTCTCTCTGTCTCTCTCTCTTTCCTCTATTCTCTCTCTTCTCTCTCTCACTCACAGAGAGATCAAGTCGGAAGAGAATCTCATTGGGTCCACTTCGGTTCAACGGAAGAGAGCAAATCATTCGCTCCCTCGAAATCTCCTCACCCTTAGGTATCTCTCTCTCTGTTTATGGTTGGTTCTAAAAGATTTAATGTCTGTCTGCTTCTGGTTATCTTCTAGTTATCTTGTTCTAAAGGATCTACCATTATGTTTGTCTGCTTTTAGTTAACTTGTCTTTCTATGTACATGAATGTGCATGAGTCTCTCTCTCTATATATTGCTCTCTCTCTGTTTCATTGTGTAGATGACTCTGTTAAGTTTATGGGTTCTGTTTTCTTACTCTGTAACTCTATAAATTCCAGCATCCATGGCTATTTCATGCTAGAATTCAGAAAGATTCTTCATTTCTCTTTAATTTTATTTTCTGCAACTACTTAATTTAGTGTTTCACTTTATCTCTTTCTCTCCAGGTTCCAATTTCCATGGCATTAAGTTTCTGTTCCAACTGGGCAACACTTCAGCAACTAACTCCAGAGATGAGTACCTTCCAACAACGGCAAGCAGAGGTAGCAAGACAGGTCTTAGGCCTCTACGACAATACCTTCGTCGATCCATTATTTGATCCCGACGAGTTCCTTTACACAGACAATTGTGCTTCCCTTCCATACTTCTCTCCTCCTCCTTCAAACCCACTAGTTTCCCTCTCACCTGAACTCTACCCAACCTATGATTTTGATTACTGTGACTACCCAAAACGCCAGAAAAGCTTTGAAGACTTCTATTACCCTGATTTTGAACCCAATTGCTTTGATGGGTATGGACTGAATTCTTATTATTCTTGTAATTCTTATCCTGTGCCTGATTTCTTGCCGGAAATGGGTTTTCCGGCGACTGAAGTTCCGAATCCGCCCGTTTATTCGAATGGCAGTGTTGATAACATGAAGCCCAATGGTGGTGGGTCGTCGGCGCAGAGTGTTGCCGCTCGTCAGAGGAGGAGGAGGATCACTGAGAAGACTCAAGAGCTTGCAAAGCTTATTCCTGGTGGGAATAAGCTTAACACTGCTGAGATGTTCCAAGCTGCATTCAAGTACGTGAAGTATTTACAGGCTCAAGTGGGAATTCTTCAATTCATGGGGTCAATTCAGGTAAAATCGCACTTTTAGGATTATGAATAATTAAAATGATTTATGGATTTTATGTAATTAAGATTGTTTTTAATTTTGGTTTATTACCCTTTGTGCAGGAAGGTAATAAGGATGAGAGCAATGTGGAAGGACTAGGAGTTGTTCTTGCATCCCCAAGAATCGAAGAGAAGCTTTACTTGGAGGAGAAGTGTTTGGTTCCAAAAGGGTTTGTAGAAACCCTAGCTAAGGATCAAGGGATCAAATCAAATCCGACGATTGCGAAAAGTCTCAATAGGTTGATCCAATCAGAGTCTTCATGATTGGATATTAGATGCCAACCTTAATTAACCACTAATGGAGTTTTCATTTTTAATTAATTTTTACAATTTTTTGTTGTAAATATCTTAATTTAGCTGCTCTGCTAATTTTGTTGTTTTGCTTAGTTAGTTAGTTAATCTTTTTCTTGTAAATATTATCTAATTTTACAAGAAATAGATTAGTGTTGTGTCTTTGTTAGAAATTGTTGGTTGGTTAAGATGTTTATTTTGGGCAAATGTAATAAGAAGATGTTGGGATTTGGTCCAATTGTTCAAGGAATTCTTTGGTCATAAATCAAATTATCCAAATCATTTATTCTTAATATCAAATTCTATATTATTACTTAGTTTTTTTTTAAAAAAGAAAAAAGAAAAAAGAAAAAAAGAAAAGTGGAAGGCCATTCACCCCATTTCATTAGTTTTCAGTTGCAATAGTCTTTTATTCTACTAAGTGTTGTTGGTCAATGATCAATCTACTGGGCCCATGCCCTACTTGTAGTAGGGTCAACAACCACCTACTGACAAAGTTCGATCCCACATAACCTCCTCCCTTGGGAGTTTCGTGATGTGAAGCAATAGTCACTTGTGTATAAACATGGGGGGATCTAGATACCAATCTGATGGCGAAAAACATATGAACTAATGTGCTTAAAAACCATGAGATTAATTAGCATAACAATTTTCAGAACAGACCAAATGATAAAACAAGGTTTAAACCAGAAAATAGACCAGTGACCTTTCCGGTTCAGAGAGAGAGAGGGGCGGCGGGGAGAAACCGTTTGTCCGCTACTGCGTTAATGCCGAAGAAGATGGAAGGGAGATTTAGTAGGACCCACCACCTACGAGAGATGGGGGATAATGGTTAATGGGTGGGCAGTTAATTACTTAAGAAGAGAGGGAGAGAAATTAGGGCACGATTAAGTGCTCCTTGGTCAGGTTTAATGAGGGTGGACAGCATGTATCAAAGTTGATAGGTAGATACCAATCTCATGGCACATAAAATCCTTTGAACATGATCTACTATAGGCCATTAGATTGGTATCATTCTCTATTCGTTCTTATGTTGATTCCAATCTGATGGTACATAAGCTCTTTGTTTGTGAGGCGGAGAGATTCATGATAATACAGAGATTGGCTGTAGATTCCAATCTGACGTTGAACATATTCAAAGGGTTGAACACCTCTGGTGATGATAATAATGATGCTCACAAGAAGGCGTAAGATTCCAAATCAACGAATTTTATAAAGGGTCTATGATCTACACATATACCTTCCCAGTTCCCAACCGTTTTTAAGTTTCAAAATTTGAATTTCCTCTTCCCCTCCTCCTCTCCCTCCCTGTCTCTCACAGAAGTTATTCCATGGCTTCCATCTCTGCAACTTTGCTTCTCTTCAACCTTATTTCAATCTCTATTTCTCTATCCCTTTCTGCATCAGTCATAGAAGATTTAAATAACCTAAAACCACCTCCAGATTTCAACAGAACAATCTCAAACAACTGTATGAGAGACCCAGCTTTAAGATACTGCAATTATATCTCCATAGACCTTGAAGAAATTTTCAAATCCACAATCGTTGCAGCCCATCTCTGCAACGAATCAAAGAACCCCAATTGTGTTGAATCCTTCCCAAAAATCGATCTTCGAAGCAGCCCAAGGATTGCGCCACTGTACTTGTCCTTCAGCTTCTTCTGGAAGTATTGCCCTCTAACCATTCTCTCCATTGATCTCTCCAGTAACTCCATCCAGGGGCCTTTCCCTTTGGAAATTCTCAACTGCTCTCAAATCCAAGCCCTTGATCTGAGCCATAATCAACTCACTGGGGATCTCCCCATACAAATCTTCACTCCTCTGACTAATCTGACTCTTCTCAATCTCTCTTACAATCACTTCTCTGAAAGTAAAATCTCGGATTCTCAGTTCTTTGCAAAGTTCAATTTCTCAAGCTTTCTTCACTCGGGTTTGCTTCCGGACCATAAGGGATTCAGAATCAAGGCTGTGGTCTTTCTCATCGGTTTCCCAATCTTTATTATTCTGTTAGTTGGTTGTTGGGGTTGGCTCTGCTTCTGCCGGCCGGATATCTTGCCATCAGTCTTCCGGCAACGGCACAAATTCACGCCGTCAATGCTGAAAGCAGCAACAGAAGGGTTCTCAGAGAGAAACTTGGTGGGGAAGAGCAGAGGAGTTAATATTTATAAAGGATTTCTTAGAGATGGGACCGAAGTCCGGATTGAAATCTATACAGAGAAGATTTCAAGTGAACAGCGCAGAAAATTTGTGAAAGAATGTAAGGCTTTTGTTCAATTGAGCCACAGGAACTTGGTTAGAGTGATGGGTTGTTGCAATAATGGTGGGCTGAGGGCTATTATAACGGAGTGGATAGATGGGGAGAACATTGAGATGTGGCTATCTGAGTCTCCACCATGGAAACACAGGTTGAAGGTCATGATGGGGGTTGTGGATGGAATGTGTTATATGCAGGAGCAATGGCCTGAAATTGGGTATGATCTCAGGACTAATGGTGTTCTGTTATCACAGGAACGTGGGCCATTGATTTCAAGGTTTAAGGTTGGAGAACAAAATGGAAACACAAAGAGTAAGGCTCCATTTATGTTTCTCAATGAGGTTGATTTTTTTTTTTATCTATTTTATCTTCATAGTTCTTTCATGAAAACCTGGAAGATTAAATAGCTTGAAGCTATCAGTCATTATCGGGTTCTATTTGGTAACAAAGCTGAAGTTCCATGGTGAAATTTGTAGAAATCATTAAAAGCTTGTGAACTGATAATTTGTGTGATGTGGTTTCAGAGATATACAGGTTTGGAGTATTTCTCTTGGAGATGATAACGAACAGGCGGCCCCAGGAAGAGTTTGAGAAGGGTGAGAGAGGTTTCATTGAGTGGGTAAGTATGCACTACCCTGAAAACACACACAAAGTAATTGATGAGGGAATGAAGAAGACAGGAACTATACATGAACAAGCTATAGAAGGAATTGGGATAGCTTTGATGTGCACAGATCTCTTGACGGAGCATCAGCCAAGTTTGACTCAGATCTCCAACATATTGAAAACATTTGAGTCCTCTCTGGTTTCTTCTTCCAATAATAAGAAATCCCAGAGAGAGAGGTGAAAGTCACAGACAGTGAATTGGCTGGATGTATGGAGATCCACACTCCTTGTAAATAGAAATGCGCATTCCAGATGGTGCTTCATTTCTCTCGGAGGTACGGTACGTAATGGGGCAAGTTTGACAATGCCTAGTAGGTTTCATTCAGTGAACCATGGTAGCTTGGTCTATATGCATCTGTGATTCTGTAGCCCATATATTGAATAGTTTCCTTATGCTTCATTACTCTTTCCATCAAATTTATCTGCACCTCTCCTGCTACAGCCAAACTCGCTCTTCTTCTTCCCTTGCCTTGTGACACCTTATTTTCCGGTTAGATTGGCTTCAGTTATAGCAGGGTTGAACTCGTCTACAATTCCGATCTCGTACAATTCCGTGCAATACCACCTTCAGGCGTTGACATGTGTATTGATACCAATATAATGGTCCAGATCTGGTATAACTAATAAAACATTAAATCAGTGAAGAGGCATTTAAATCAGATCTAGACCATTGCATTGGTATCAATACACGTGTCACCCCCTGAATGTGATATTTCATGAAATTGTACAAGATCGGAATTGCAGACGATTTTTGTCCGTTATAGCAAATTCCTGTACCGGAATCTACCTGTTGGCAATGTTAACAATAACCACAATCAGATGGGCCGTGCAGGAAAACAGCGACTGGCCTCATTCCTAATGGATACACTGCAGATATGTCTTATTTATGTTATGTTTCTATTCCTTATATTTGTCTGCTAACACAAGTGAACATCAGCTAAAATAGTAACAGCTACAGGTTGGGGAAGTGCATCTAACCTAAAAAGAGTGAAATTTGTTTCTCCATCTTGTGTGAGGCAGATTGGATATGTAAAAGGATCAAGAGTTACAACTTTGATGAGATCTACCTAGGAGATGATTCAACTCACTCCATGTAGTATTATTTGATCTGTGATATAATTTTGAACACTCTTCATGAAATGGTCATATGGTTCATTCGAGTTCAATATGTCGCATTAGCTTCAGTTGCATAAATTAGATAAATGAAGCTTTAGGGAACTAAATCAATGTATGTACATTAATGTTGCAAGTTGGCAAATTGGATGGTATAGGAGACGGGAGTAGAATCAACTAAGCCTAATTTGTACTACTGCAGTCTGCACATGAACCTTGTTCTGCCCTTCAACTGACTACTCAATGATAGCACAGCTCCATCTCTTGGATTCTTGGAGAGCAAATTCATCCCTTGATGATGGCAGGTTTATGTGAATGCACTCTGCTGGGTCTGCTACGTTTTTTTAACATGTCAGTGGTTAGTGCGTACATCTTCACCGCAAATAATTCCTCCGGAAATCCCTTTTGATCCTGAACCAAATAAAGGTATAATTCAAAGCAGGAAGAAGAAAGTATGTAATATCTAACAAGGATAATTTGATCTTTGGGGTGGGCTGGGGAGGATGTGGTAGCAAAAGGCAACAGAATGGTCTGTGAAGTCATAATAATGACACCCAATCACAAGGTTGGGGTTTCGAAACTGAGGCTTCTAATTGTGAAAAAATGATTTCAGTTAATTGTAATAAATTGGCAACAATGGCTTTGTCCATGGAGATGTACATACCACTTAGATGAGATCAAGAAAACTAGGGCATGTTCTGAAATTTAGGTGCTTTTAAGCATTGCTAGAATGAGGCAATAACGGTCCTCAATGAATTTTATGAGCTTGTATAGTAAATGCATGCTTTCTTTCTCTGTTAATTTTTTTTTTCTGGGATATGTCACTCTTCATTAACTTATCAATCAATTAATTGTCAGTTCTGATTTATAAATTCCATGTGATGGCCTAATGGAGTGCCAAGATATGTAATACTATGAGCAAACCTTTGACTTGTAGAGATGCAGACCACATCGATTGAAGAGCTCCTTGAAGTACAAATCAGACCTTGTAATGCTTTTGTCATCCTTGTCCAACACAAATCCTGTAAACATGCATTGATTAGTCAAAGTAACTTTTTGCTTGGACTGGCTCACTTTTCTTTTTATTTTCATTTCCTAGGAAGTTCTGTGAGTCAGTCAGAGCCAAAAACTGAGTTGACGCAACTAGGACTCAATAAAATCTTTGCAAGTGTTGAAGAAATATATTAAACTGTCAAACCCTAATCTTCAAAGGGCTGAACATTGAATCAACTACATGTTTCTAGCTGATAAAAACAAAGCGAAATAACTAAGGATTGTTAGTATCATGCTGCAAATAATGTTCTAATGTATATTCATAGGGGGTTACCTCAATAAAGATGTTTTTCTTTCTTTTTTCTATCCTTAAAAATGTTCTTCTATCAAGGAACCCACAGGAAAGGGGAGGGCTATTGTATTGCAAGTTCATAAAGCATTCTTTTACTGGCTAATGTTTTCTTTATTGGACATCAATAATGAATGCATCTACATTACTTGCTAGTTGGTACATGAAATTTGTATATAATTGTTGTAAATTTTGTGTCCAATGACTCTGATTTACTATGAACTAGAAGATAATCAGATGATACATACGAGCCAATTTTTGGGTCAACCAAATATTACTCCTATATGCATATCCACAACTAAGCCTATGTCAATCACCCTAGAGTTTCTCATATTACAAAAATAAGAGCAGGTAAGCAGAGACCTTAGTACCAGTGTACCACTCTTGACCTTACGCTATGTTTCATGAACTGAGAGGAAAGAACCCAAGTATATTTATCTCAAAAGAGAAATGGATTCTCAATATTTCAATTAGTGAGTTCTTAAATCAAGGTTTTAATCATGGTTCAATAATTTCAATCAACAATAGCCAAACAAGGAGGGGGAAAATAAGCTGAAAAGGGAAGGACAAATATATCCAAGAGAAAAAGTTATAAACAGAAAAAAATAGTACAATTAAAAGGCTTGAAAATGTAGTATTGAGCTCTAGGTGAAGAAGCTGAAATCTGTCTCAGCCTGACAAATAACCCTCCTAGAACAGGGATCATGTTGCTCTCCACTTGGAAATTCCAAGACATTACTCTCTTGAAGACAACTAACAGACATGCATATAAGATTTAACTATACTAAAATGCCAATAAGGCAACAAATTTAATTATACATGGATGCTCTACATTTTCTTTAAGGATTGAGACCATAACATCCAATAATAACTGAATGAAGCATGTCCTTACAAAAGATGACACCTCACAAAGAACACTACTCCCAAGCTGAAGCATAGGACTAATGACCACCAGCTTAGCCAAATGTTGGCCAACTCATTAGCTACCTTTAGGTATTATAGTTAATGTTAGCTATCTTCTTCTGTTTTTCTTTTCCCTGTTTAAAAAAAACATTTAGGCTCCGTTTGGTTGTAAGGGGAATTCAAGGGAAATTTTTAAACTTAAAAAATAAACTCTTTGTAATCATTACCCATGTGATTATATCATTAACTCCAAATCATTCCATATTTGTTTATTAAATTTTACTTTACTTAGCATCCAAAACCCTTTGCAATAAAATGTAGAAGAAAAACAGGCAGTGATTTGGAAATAGGCTTCATCGACCCCTTTGACCCTCTGCCTAAAAAAAAAAAAAAGCACTTTACATGCACAGAGATGAACATTGCTTGCTTATTCTGGATAGAAGAGAAACTATATGCTTAAAGGTTCGCAAGTAGACAAAGTTTGGTAATAAGGATTTAGCACATAGAGAAAGGGATGCTCCGGTAAGGGGTTTCCATCTAAAATGGGCAATCTTTATGTCAGTCCATGAAGATAAAACTGCAGAGAAATAACTATTGTCATGTAAGAAAGGAACATGGACCATTATTTATACTTCGTAAGTGGCCTAGTTATTGCTAACTTCTTAGAGAACACATAAGAAAAGCTTTGAAATGCATGTTTACCAACTTTATAAAGGTGCAACTAATTTTTTAAATGAGATGTATTACAGTTATATTTTTTTTGTTTATTTTGATATCTTTACAGGCAAACTACAACAACCAAGAGGGAAAAGATGCAAGAGAGAGATGTACCAGATTTTGCGATGTTCTCCTTCAGGACAAAAAGACCACCAGGTTTCAGACCAGCCTGAGAGGTGCCAAGTTAATCAGGATCAAATTGAAGACCAAATGAAGTAATAATTAATAATTTGAATTAGCAAACAAATTTTCTTCCTATTAAGAATCTTATTGCTGTTATGGGCTATAGACATGAGTTTATACTAGGGTTCAAGAACTCAAATTGGGATCCAGGTCATGGAATCGGGCTGAATCGGTTAGGAATTGGCTGGAATCAGCCATAACCTGCCCTAACCTAGTTTCATACATGAATCAGCCAGAATCGAATTGGCCGTGAAACCATTTTTCCTCATATGGGGGTTTTTCCCCAGGAACCCAAAGGAACAAGTCAATAACTGCTAGCATTGATCTAGACAAATGAGACATCCTCGAGGAATTTCCTTAATAATTTTCAAGGTTCAAGCTGCCCTTGTGGTACTTGGTCTTATAAATTCCTTGAAAATAGCTTCTATTCCGGGAAAAACATGGAGGGAACTTCAACTAGTGTTTGAAAGAAAAAATGAGTACGGTCGAATGAATGCTTATGCTGATCAAAGCTTCAGAAACTTGAATGTTCCTGAGCAATAAATTCCCCTCTTTAAGTTGGAACCTTGAACCAAGTACTTCAATTTTTTTTATCATGGCTTTCACAGAAACTGAAATCATCCTTAGAAATCAAATTGTATGTACCATAGCTTTTCTAAAGAATGACACAAAATCATCATCTGCAAGCTGCCCAATACACCACTGGACCCATATAACATCATATCTTCCTGTTTCTGGAGTGAATTCCTGCAAGAAGACAAAGTAGGTTATCCACAATGTTGCAACTGAAATTCCTATCAAAGGGCGTAGAACTACTTATCTCTTACTTAAAAAATAAAGGCTTATAGGTAAATGAAAATACTCAACATATATAAAGCACATAAACTGCAGTTAAATCACCTTATGTGATACTCTCCTCATATAATACCTGAAGTGGGAGGCAATAAAAGTTGGCAGCCTTGTGCATATCCGAGACTGTACCATTCTCAGGAGTCAAACTTTCACGAGCAGCTTCCAGAAAATGTGATACTGGCTCAACAAGATCAACCTATATTGAAACATGGTGAACCAGAATGAAGCAGATAAAATGAAACCACAGAGATACAAAGCATTTCAACGCTGTTTAGGACAAGAAATTATGACATGACAAAACTATCCTTCACAGAAAGTCTGTTTTGGATATTATGGTGCAACCATAATCCTACCAAAGAAACAAGGTTTCGAAGTGAGATAGAAGGGAATGAAATTCTTCACAATCAATGATAATTTGCAGCTTCCAAGTCATATTGCTCAGATATGAGATTCTTTCTACAGTTTGAGAAGTTCAGAGAACAGGTCAAGAGCCTAAATCCCTCCACATAGGGTGGGATCCCGACGTCACAGTAATTATCAAGTAGAGATCTCATGGTGTAAAAAAAAAAGAGGCTGAATTCAGGAAGAGGAACATTGAAGAATTAAACATGAGGAGTCCATGATCACCGCAACATAAAAATAAGTTATTACTGGTATTTCTGTAACTTGTTCATTTCATTGGTGTCGTCACGTAAGGTAAGGTCCCATCAGTTTCAATTGAGTATCGAGTTATAGTAGTAATATCCCTTGGAGTGTTGAGAAAGCTGAAATAATTCCACATGTTTTTGGTAGTTATTCCCAAAATTTTGAAACCCGATCATTCTATGAGCCATAATGGTCACGGCGTCGAAGCGACCCAAGGTGTTGGAGGGGCCAGGAACATCAAGGCGACACGAACAAGGCACCTTGACAATTATATTATGAATAGTGGAGGGGGCTGGTTCCGATTCAACGAGTTGGACCCAGTTTTAGTCCTTCAGACTGCAGTTAAAAAACTGATTTAGAAAATCGTTGAAAAAAGAGAAAATTTAGAAATATCTGAGAGTGGTGGTTAAAACCTAGGGTGGAGTTCAGAACCAAGAAATGTATAGAATGATTGGAAGAGGGTGATGTATTCAGATTGAATAGCTATTAAGTATTTTTTTATAATTCTGTGCTATATAGGAGACCATTCTAAGCATTTGTGTACAATTAATCTATATCTACTGAGTTGTTTAGCAAAGAAAAAATTTATGTTCAATGATTAAACTGTTTTGGAGGATCTATCAAATCCCTTAAAAACTTAACAATAGATTCATTATTGCTATAGAAGTCTCATGAAATTGCTTCTTAGGCAACTTTAGTAAATATAACATGGAAACAAATAACCAATCAGAGGTGGAAATCTTTATGTACCTCATTAAAATATCTTAGAAGAAGATTCTTAGTGACTCTTCCTATTCCAGAACCACAATCTGCAATGACTTTGATATGTAAGAATTCACGATGCAGCAAATTTCACAACTTTGATATGTAAGAATTCAAGATGCAGAAAATTTCATAGTCAAGTAGCATTCTTCAAAAATCATTAGACACATTCTTCCAGCTTAAAGAAAAAGAAACCCACAAAAATTAAAAACACAGATGCCATTACACTTCCATGTGGAGATGTATAATCTGCTCCTAAACCTACAAAACTCCAAAGGATTACAATAGGTTTAAAGTGTTTCAGATCACACTGTATGATATGGAAGTCACCTTCTTTTCTTCTGGTTGAGATGAAGAAAAAAAAAAACCAGTGACACAGGCAGATTAAAAGAACCTGCGTGTATTATGCCCATTCCATATGATTTGGCTATTTTTATACCCTTTATAACTGATTAGAAGTTTTGGATTGTAGTGGGATTACTGCAGTTTGTTTCTGTTTTCTCTTTCTGTTCTAATTTGGGGTGCCCTTTCCTGCTGGTTGTGGGCTGTGTTCTACTCCATTCTAGTTTTGTCCACTTGTAAAATTGTAACTAACAGAGAATAGAAAAAAGGTGCCGAATATGTTTGGGTGTAGATACATGTCAATTATACATTGATAATATACCAACTAAGTGAATATATAAATACACATATAATACAGAATCCCTCATGTTTTCACACCCTCAAGGCTCAGGTTCAAGATAAAAGACAGGATACTCAAGTTTTTAAAAGGAAAATTCATCCATACAGGGTATTATAGGTGAAGTCACTATCTACATGATAACATGACCAATCAAATAATGCATCCAACTCCCTAGAGAGAGGGAGAGGGAGAGGGAGAGGGAGAGGGAGAGATTATACCAAGGGCGACGAGATGACGATTCCTTAGATCAGAACCAAAGGAATCAAGCAACAGAGTCTTGAGAAAAGCTTCACTGCCCTTAATATCCGTACCATTAACATGCCCATATCCCCCCAATACTCCATCTACAGATGCCTCAATACCCTATATAAAAACAGAACGAATATAGAGCTTCAGAACCAAACAAAAATAGCTCCAAACTTCCAACTGCAAAAAACCCAAAAGCAGAAAACAGAAAAAACTTATTTTTAAGGCACTGGGTTTAATGTTTAGGGTTTTAGAGAAGAAAATCTTACTTCCCAGTACCCGACGCCTTTCTGATACCACTCAGTCTTCTTCTGTTGATCTCCTTCTCCGATTTCTTCTCTCCACATCTCCTCTGCGTTCTTGAATTCTCTCCCATCGGAATCTGATCCTGCGACCCCCATCACAGCCGCCTGAGTTACATTCACTGTGAGACCCAGTTGGAGGAAAAGCCAGAGAGGGTTAAATTGGGAAATTGATAACGTTTCTATTGTTTTTTTTTTTTTTTTTTTTTTTTTAAAGAATTGATAAAAACATAAATTTTCATTTCTAAAAATAAAAACAGAATTGAAAGTGTTTGATAGTCGTGTTTTTCGAAATCAATAGTAACCAGCAAAAAGAATGGCCATTTGTCGAACTTGTTTCACGAATTTGTTTCACTTGTTTCGCCTAGGTCGTTTCTTGAACCATAAATAGGTAAAAATTTCAATTTCTCTTTTTATGAAACGAAACAGTTTTATCAAATGCTTTTTCTTTCATTTTTGTCTAGAAATGATAGAAATACGTTTCTTGAAAAGTTATCAAACAGGTCCTAGTGTATAGCTGAAAAGGTTCTACGTATTTTGAAATGACCAAGATGACCTCTTTATTGACAAAATTGCCCTCGATGTCTACCGAAGAGATATATATAGTGAAAATAAGACCTAGAAATTAAGAAATTTGGATGGCGGGTAAGGTTCAAAATGCAAAGTAAGGTAACCCACTTTGGAAATCTCTTGCAGACTTGCATAGACAAGAAAGCCCACCTCATTGGTAAGTGTCTTCAAGCTCAGATCATCGTAAATGGACTATTCTCAGATATCTTTCTTTCCAACAGGCTCATTGAGTTTTACTATAAGTGTGGCGATATTGGTTCTGCCCGTCATGTGTTTGATACAATGCCTGGAAGAAATGTATATACATGGAATGCCATTGTCACTGCTTTCTGTAAAGCTCGTAACTTGCAGGATGCACTTCAGTTGTTTATGGCAATGCCAGAGAGGAATGGTGTCTCCTGGAATACTGTGATTAGTTCACTCGTTCGAAATGGGTTGGAGAGTCAAGCCTTGGATTACTATTGTATGATGCATAGGGAAGGATTTGGGCCTTCCCATTTCACTTTTTCTAGTGTTCTGAGTGCCTGTGGTAGTTTGATGGATATAGGACATGGTAGGAGATGCCATAGTACTGTTATCAAAGTTGGCCTAGATCATAATAAGTATGTGGAAAATGCTTTGGTGGGTATGTATGCTAAATGTGGGATTATTAATGATGCAATTCAAGTATTTGGTGAAATGTGTCATCCAAATGAGGTTTCGTTCACAGCTTTGATGGGTGGGTTAGCGCAAACTGATCATGTTGACGAGGCTTTGAGAATGTTTACCAAGATGCATAAGATTGGGATTAGAATTGACCCTGTGTCCTTATCTGGTGTACTGAGTGTTTGTGCCAGAGGAGAGAGTGAGCATGGGGTCCAATGTTATGTCCATGGACTGCAAGTACACTGTCTCAGTATCAAACTTGGGTTCGAATTGGATCTTCATGTGGGTAACTCGCTGATTGACATGTATGCTAAGAATGAGAACATGGAGACTGCAGAGATGCTATTTGCAAGTTTTCCGGAGGTTAACAATGTTTCTTGGAACATTTTGATTGCTGGATATGGTCAGATGGGCAGAAGTGATAAAGCCGTAGAGTTGTTGGGAAGGATGCAAAGAGATGGTTTTGAACCAGATGAGGTCACATATATTAGTATGCTTGGTGCCTGTGTCAAGTCTGGGGATATGGTGACTGGCCGTCAGATGTTTGAGAGGATGTCAATCCCAAAGGTAAGTTCATGGAATGCTCTACTCACTGGGTATTCCCAGAAAGGAAATCATAAGGAAGCTTTGGAGTTCTTCCGGAAGATGCAGTTTTTGAGTGTGCAACCTGATCGCACTACTTTGGCTATTGTTCTTAGCTCATGTGCTGGAATGGGATTTCTGGAGGGTGGAAAGCAGGTGCATGCAGTCTTGACCAAGGCATCTTTTCAAGCTGACATTTTTGTTGCCAGTGGACTCATTGACATGTATTCCAAGTGTGAAAGCATTGACCTGGCAAGGTGCTTTTTTGACAGAATGCCTGAAAGGGATATTGTCTGTTGGAATTCAATGATTTCCGGTTTTGCTCTCCATTCTTTACACAGGGAAGCTTTTACTTTGTTTCAACAGTTGCAAGAGAAAGGCATGAGACCTTCTCAGTTCTCTTATGCTAGTGTACTCAGTTCATGTGCTAGACTGGCTTCTGTGTCCCAAGGGAGACAAATACATGCTCAGATAGCAAAAGATGGGCATATGCATGATGTTTATGTGGGGAGTGCTCTGATCGATTTGTATTCAAGATGTGGTGATGTGGATGACGCTCGCCAGTTTTTCAATGAGATGACCAATAAAAATACTGTTTCTTGGAATGAGATGATACATGGATATGCACAGAATGGATGTGGGGAGGAATCTGTTGACCTCTTCCAAGACATGATTCTATCGGGTGAGAAACCTGATAGTATAACTTTCATTGCTGTTCTGACAGCTTGTAGCCATTCTGGGTTGGTTGACGAAGGGTTAAAAATTTTCAATTCCATGGAACAAGATCATGGGGTGGAGCCATTGGCAGAGCATTACACGTGCATCATTGACTCTTTAGGCCGTGCTGCTAGGTTTGGTGAAGCAGAAGTGATTTTAAATAAGATGCCATGTAAAGATGATCCAATTGTATGGGAGGTTTTGCTTAGCTCTTGCAGAGTTCATGCTAATGTCAACTTAGGGAAACAAGCAGCAGAGCAGCTTTTCCGCTTGGACCCGCAAAATCCAGCTCCTTATGTGCTTCTTTCCAACATCTATGCTGCTTTAGGAAGATGGGATGATGCATCAGCTGTTAGGGGGATGATGGGTGGCAGAGATGTTGTAAAATATCCAGGTTACAGCTGGATTGAATTTAAGAATGAGGTGCAAGCTTTTATGGTTGATGATGATCTCAGTAAAGTCGATGATGGGAACCCCCTTTCTTTGGGGATGATACAAACTGTCTCAAGAGGTGGAACTTGTTCTACATGATAAAGGAGTTGTAAGTATTTAGTGTGGAACAGCTCTCTGGCATCTCTGGACACCTGATCTAACCTGTCTTGAGGTGAGTGTGATGCCTATATGATGGCTTGTCTTTTCTCTTTGCCACCCAAGGAAGAATACCTCGTCTGTCATGGAGGCATTCATCAGCAATCATGGCAGAGACTGAGATCCAACTTGGTCAAACGAGTGATCTTTGTCATAAGAACACAGCATTCAGATACAAGGAAGTTTGAAAATATGCAGAATGCGAGCTGTGGAGGCTGCCTTGGTGAGTCAAATTTGGAGATTCATAAAGAGGAGGACCTGCAAACAATTGAGAACAGTGGGTTTAGTTTCCCAAACAAGGTTTGTGAAAGTAATGAATTCATTTTGGCATCATTAACTTTGATATAAATATAGCCATAAGTAATTGAGCCTGAAGGAGGCCGGAAGCTTTACAAGAGATGGGATGAACAGGACAGATATGCTACAAAACTCATTGTTCCTGTGGTATAGGAATGGAAAGACTACAGATGAGAAAGAAGCTGAGGTTTTCTTGGTTATGAGGATTCAAGTGAGGTGGAAATTACAGATTAGAGCTATATTACAGGGAATCCAGTTGTTATGATTAGGAATTGACTCTTATTGTATTAAATGGGCTGAAGGAATGGTGCAGACCTGCTAGACAAATGACTATCATGCAACAATCCATTTTTGGAGAAACTGAATGTGGGTTGACTACCTCTGAAAGCCCAATCAAAATAAACCAGAAGTCTGGAAGCTGCAGTTGTCTGTTTAAAATTATTTTTGATGTGGATCAGATTGTTCCAAGGAACAGACGTTTGGGGCGAACAACCATTCTTGTTCCCAAGGCTCAGATGCAGGAAAGAGAAAACCTATGGAAGCTGTTAGGATTTGAAGAGGTTTGAAGATACAGAACCTCCATGGCGAAATTTTAGTCCAAAACAAGGTTCTAAATTTCGGGTTTCGATAAACCAAAATACAGGTCAGAATCTCCGACATTTTGGAGAAACAAGGTACTTGTCTGGGTTGTGGCCTACCCCCGAAAGTGCTTTTTTGGTCTAATTTTTTGTTTACAGCCTACTTTTGACCCTTTAAAGTTAATCCACAAGCTATTTTCACAACACCCAAAATGGTATTTGTGTGTTAACCCGAGTTTATTAGTTTCCGTTCAATGATGTTGTACAATAGCCTTGTTAATTTCTTATTCACACTAGGCCTACATATAACTTGGACAATAGAAATGTGAATAAGCTATTAAAACAAGCAAAAACGTCAAACTTAGATAGTGAATTAAGCTTGGATAGGAAGGCATAGAGGACTTTTCCGAAAAAAAAGAGAGAGAGATAGACATAATTCCAAAAAAAAGAAAAGAAAAGAAAAGATAGACATAGATCTGGACATATCGATGGCCTACCTAACCTTTTTTCTTTTAAACGAATTTTACAATTTTATATATTTTTAGGATTGATCCCGAGTCCCTGACCGATCCCAAATATAGCACCTTTTAATTCTCTTGACCAAATTATTGTCAATTTTGATTGGTATCAAATCATCATCGGCCAAGGCCGATCCTAACTGAGATCTTAAACATGATTGCAAAACTTTGCCATGACAAGGTGATGTTGTAATTTTTTGACAAATGTTTTCCTAAGTGAGACATAGGAGCCACTTCTAGACACCGCGGCATAGATGTGCCTCTCTTGGAGGAGGTATGGCCCCTATGTCCCACCCTTAAAACTTTGTACCATCTCTTCTTCTTCTTTTTCTTCTGTTTTTTTTTTTTTTTTGGAAAGAGAACACTACCTTACTGGCATAGGTACACACCAACACTAGACCAATATAAGGGTTTGCGGAAGCATCTTCAGTGCAAGGGGCAACGCAGTCTTTCTACACCTGCTATGTCTAGATGTACACACACACACACACACAAGAGGGTAGCGTACTTTCTTTTTTTTTTTTTTTTTTGAGAGGGAAGAGTGCAGCTCCTACACTTGCGCGAGGGCCAATGGAAATACACTAAAAAGCATCCACAAAAAATTCATTGTCCCTTTCATGGGGGTGGACTGATCATTCCCCCCTCTTCGGCCACTGCTAGGGTGCGAGGGCCACACTCCCCCATAGAGAACATTTTTTTTTAAATAATAAAAGAAAACTTCATTAAAATAAGCAAATTGGCAAAGTATAATACATAGCATTCTAAACCGAAAAATAAATAAATACATAACATTCAAAATAAAACTCAAGGGGCCCGCGTAGCTCACTTGGTAAAGACGGGGAAAAAACAAATTAAAATCAAAATGTTGTTTTTCTTAGCCCTACGTGCTTGGATGATGGGCCACAAAAATTAAAAATGTGTCCTTTTTTAAAATTAAAATATTTTAAAGTCAAAAGAAAATCCCTAATATCCATCCGATATGAAAACACCTACCACACACATTGGTTGGGTAAGTCCTTTGAGCACTCACCAGATTTCTAACTCGTATACCCTGCTTGCATAACCAAAGCATAAGTACGCATGTATACTCAAGTTTAAATTCGCCACTCATTTTTTAGTAACTTAGTATTACATATTGTAACAAGAGCAAGTGATGTGCTAATTTTAATCCTTGGATAAATAAGATAAAGGGTTTATTTTGTGATTTCAATATTAGTTTCTTCTCACCGATTAGTTATCCATCATTCCATTGATTAGGTTATTTGTTTTTATCAAAAATAAAATAAAATTTAAGTCAAATAAAAAAAAAAAAGGTCAATTGTAGGCAACATCTGAATATGTAGATTTAGACATCCTGATTGGGGAGGCAATCACCATTCGAATGGGCAGCTCTACTGCTCATGATTTGGGTGTCTTTCATCTACAGGTCGAGTCAGGTTAATTGTGAGGTGATTCGTTGGCTCTCTAACCCCAGAAGGTGATATGTGTTGCTCACTCCCTTTTCCAGATGGCCATGTATTTGCCAAGTAGGAAACTTTGGCTAATATCTACTCGTTGGCTCCAGGACCTGTGTGTCTCTAATGCCTCAGTGTTCCCTTGGCGTTCTCAATAAAGCTTTTATTCCACCCCACCCCCCCCTCCAACACACACACACAAAAAAAGTTTTCCCTTAACGATGATTAAACAATTATTTAATTCGTCACAAGGATTACGTTGGAAATGTCAATCGGTCATCTAGTCAAGCTTGGCGAGTCTATACCTTTGCATCATGACTTGTCTATTTAAGAAATAAGTCGATCTTGATCGGTTTTGTATTAAGTTCAATCAGGTTTCAGGCTTCTCCTAATCGGATTGATCGGGCCTAAAATAAGCCTTAAACGGTCTTTAATTGTCTTAGATTTAAGAAACTTAATATATTTTATTAAAGCAAAAAAATTCAATAAAACCTTTATACTTAATTGCATTCAATAATTGATAATATATACATATATATATATATATATATATCATACTGCTATACTATACTACTATTAAAAAGTACGTACTCCCCGTCTTTGGTATACATTTTCGAAAAGACAAAAAAGCCTATCAACATCTTAAA
>NC_056569.1:7097443-7107647 GCF_013358625.1 Macadamia integrifolia
TATAGATTAATTTAAAAAAAAAAAAACATGGAGAGCAAAAAGGGAGAGTAATTATTAAGTATTAAAAAGGATAAAAAAAAAATGACACATAATAACCCACAAGAGGCGTGGGGAGAAAAATAGGGAGATTTACAAAGGTAAATATGGAGAGAGGGAGAGAGAGTTTTTTCATCAATCTTCTTTCATCAATTTTAATGGTGAAGTGAAAAAAATAATTAAATAAAAACACCATAGGGAGCAGAAAGGGGGAGTAATTATTAAGTATTAAAAAGGATAAAAAAAAATAAATGGCACATAATAACCCACAAGAGGCGTGGGGAGAAAAAATAGAGAGATTTACAAAGGCAAAAATATGGAGAGAGTTTTTTCACCAATCCTCTTTCGTCAATTATAATAGTTTTTCCGGTATGAAATTCCTCACTAATTACACTATTATTTCTCTTTATATATCTCCTTTCAAGTTTTGTATTATTTCTATAATAGACTATAGCAAGTCTCTCTCTCTTAGCTCTTAAAATCTCTCATTCTCCTTTAAAATATCTATCCTTTCTTATGGTAGTAACGTTTATTTCCATCAATTGCTAGGGAAATAAAAAAGGTTTCTCTCAATCCCCTTTCATCGCTTTTAAATAGGGAAATAAAACATTGAGCAAAAAGGGGGAAGTAATTATTAATTATTACGTATTATTATTTTTGTTTCTCTCTCTCTCTCCCTCCATAAATTTATGAAAGCCATGGTGTTTCAGTATGATCGAGGCTCGGTTGTTTGATTGTTTATGAGGAGAAAGCTCATAGGTTAGGGCTTCCATCTATTTTTATTAGTTCACAATGATACTCATTTGATGAGGTATTGTATATGTTTTTTTTTATTATTATTTTTTTTTTATTTTTTTAATGGTTCTATGATTTGGGTTTATGTTTTTTTATTTCCTCTTCTGATTTTGTCCAATTTGCTTTATTGGATATGTAGTTTGAAGGGTTTTTTTTAGATTGATTGTTATGTTCTGTGTTATGGGATGCCACTGATTTGGATTCATAAGAAATTTCTTGTTTTTGAAGTTTAATCTACAACGAAATTGCTTTTTAAAAGATATGTGATTTCAAATTGGGTTTCAAAGCAGTAAGAGTTCAAATCTGAATTTCCCAATTGAGAGAAAGAGAGATT
This sequence comes from Macadamia integrifolia, assembly GCF_013358625.1. NCBI lineage: Eukaryota > Viridiplantae > Streptophyta > Magnoliopsida > Proteales > Proteaceae > Macadamia > Macadamia integrifolia. The sequence continues at coordinate 7,098,609 of NC_056569.1, forward strand.
TCTCTTATAAATTTCCTTGATTTGTTTAATCTATCTTTTTTATTGATGTTTTTTTTTTACTTTTTCTCATTGGCAATAGAGGATTAGTGGTTTATCATATTAATAGATGAAGATGGGGTTTTGAACCTTGCAATGATTCCACATTCAAAGAGTTGACCAGGAAATGAGAAATTTTTTATTTACTCTGTTTCATCCGTATTGAGATTCAAAGATATAAGATGGTATGTATATATTTATATTAACGGTTCTAATCCTCTATAAAACCTTTGCATAGATTGGAGGGATTTCTATTTTTTTTTTTCTTCTAATAATTAGGTATTAGAGGAACAATTGTGAACTCAACTTGAATAATGATTTAAGTGAGAACAACATAACAAGGGTAACTTGAATGCGTGGGAGAATGAATGAATCATCAGCCAACTTATAGTTTATTATTTTGATATATACATATATTTTACTTCCACTTATGTGATCAAGATCTTTACCCAGTATAAACCTATACTAAACCAAAGATGGTGTCTTTTTCATTATTGCTTTATAAACTACATATACATGAACACAATATATATATATATATATTGTGAAAAAATACATCAATTCAAACTGAGACGTTTTCATCATAACAAATTCTGCTAAACGTCTAAGCTGTTGTTTTTTCGTTCTGAAACTGTTTATGAAACAGGTTTACCAAACTCATTTATAATGCAAAAAAATAATTTTTTAACACAGAAATGGAAAATTCTAGTTTTGATACGAAATGTCGTTCCTAAAACAGAAACATTACCAAACACAACTTCAATATAATCAACTAATCAAGTATGACTAAGGTATGGAACACAAAAAACCCAGGGTAAAAGAGAACTAGAGGAATAAAGTAGATTGGGTAATGTGTAGTATTTAGTTGTGCCAGTTGTTCTTCTTATGTCTTATGGTATCGCTTCAAATTTTATCCCATAATTTTTTAACATCACTTGACTCACAATGAATAATTATCATTGCAAAAAGTTTACGAACAATCCTTGGCATTTGAAAGTGAATTGAATCTTTCAAACATTATTGCCTTTGAAAATCAACTAAAAATGGTAAAATGTGAATTCACAATTGAAGTTTGGGTATTTACAATCATGATGGTAATAATCAAAGGAAACTTTCTTGCCTTTGGAAATCAAATAAAAATGGTAGAAATTTTGGATTCTTCAAGAAGAAAAACTATTGAGGTTTGATTATATATATATTGTAGAAATTATCTAGAATCATGACATGATATTATGGAAAAAAAAAATTAACTTGCCTAAATCAAATAAAATTGGTAAATATGGGATCCCAAGAAGGAAAACTACAAAGGGTTGGATATTTACATCATGATATTAAGAATATAAAGCAAACAAAGAAACAAATTAATCAACACTTTGACACTATGGGGTCAATAATATTTAAAAATAAGGTTGCAATTTTACAAATTAAGAGATGTCGATGCACAAAGCCAGGGTGCTTTGCCTTTCTAGAAAACACATTTTTTTTTTTTGTGGGGGGGGATTCAATACCAACATCAAAATGAATTGATTAACTTGATAAAGAAAACAGACATAGTGAAGGGTGAAGTTTTTCTCTAGGATACCAAAATTTGTAAGTGGATAGTAACAATAATGAACAGTAATGCTCCCCCTCAATATATCATACTAATGGTTTCCAAGATGATTTGTTATTGAATGTCCTTGTATTAGTTATAATTCTGATGGGTAGAGTATACACGTGCATTTGCACATGCAAGTTTGCTAGTATATATATATATATATATATATATCAACATATGCCCAAAGAAAAAAACATATTAATGATCGGGCCAAATGTGTCAGGGCGAGTTGGGCTTGTAAATGGGTCAGGCTGAGTCCAACCTAGTAGGTTTTGTTGGGCTGGATTATTTTTAGTTATAACTTTACCCAATATATATATATATATTACTTATCCTTCCTTTACAATTATTTCTCCCTGATCTTATTACATCATGAACAAATTAAATCAATTTCCTTATTCCTAATTGTTTACCTATTTGACATGGGGAAGATAATTTAAAGTGTTTCTCCTGATATTTCCTCATTATAATTTATGAATATAAAATTTCGTTATGGTTCAAGCTCGAAAACAAATTGATCTAAATCGATATTTGATATTAAAAAAAATTGAAATATATCGAAAGTCATACCAGATCAAAACCAATTGAAAACCAAAGTTTTTTAAAGGTTCGATTTTGGTTTCACTCATTATCAATCCAAAATCATATCAACCCAACCAAAACCCTGGCCAAACCAACCGTTTGACACCCCTTAGAGTGTGCATAGGAGCATCAACATCAATGTAAGTAGTAATTTCACAATGAATGGACAATAATTTCACGTGCTACTGTGTCTGGCTCTGGCCAGAGGGCCATGCTACCATGCAGCTTTCTTTCTTCCTTTTATTATTAGTTAAAAAAAAAAAAAATCAAATTAGGGATTTTCAATAAGAGGAATAAAAATCAATTAAAACCAACCGGTCTGTTTCAGTTTTAGGACCAAACCTAAAAGGGCTCGGTTCTGGTCCGGTTTTCTAAGACGAGTGGCCTAGCTTTCACGCGCATTAGATACCCATAACGCTAAACGCGTTTCTATAAGTAGCGAGGGCAGCGCCCGCGGACGCTGAGATTGTCGATTCTTCGCTGCAGCTTTTCTCACCTTCCTTTTAGCTCGTCAAACCCTAGCTTTGCACTCGTTTCAGGAAAAAAATTTCTGGTTCCTTCAGATTGCCAAATTATTTACCAAGGATGTAAGTGTTCTTCTACTGTTCTTTTAGTTTGTTTGATCTTCGCTGGATCATTCTTCCTTTTGATGCTTTAGAACTTTACCGTTTATATGGTTTTGTTCTCTGTTTTGTTGAAAAAACCCTAGGTTTGTATTTCTCGCTTATTTTGGGTTTCGTTTATCCTATTGAAATGTCCCATTAGGGTTTCCTTGTTATCTTTATATGAAAGTTTGCAACTTTGTATTTTCATGCGCTAATTGATTGATTTGAAGATTTGAGTCGCTCTATCTTTGCGGGTTTCTTAAATCTTTTAATGTTGATTTTGTATTGCGTCTCCTGAGTTGTGCAACCGTCTCGGAAGGCGGCCTGAGAGGGTTTTGTTTAGCTCTGCTCCGTGCTGGTCTTTTGACCCTTTTTTTTTCTCTGGTGTTGCCCTATATTTCCCTTGGCTGGGTATAGAGTACGTTTACGCCTGCTCGTCTTTAGCTTAATTTAGATTAATTATTTCTTGTGAAGTATTTTTTTTCCTTCTAATTTTTAGGCCTATGCAACTTGTTGGTTAAAGTATTGGAAAAACTCATCCAGCGATTCTAGCATTTCTTTGCCTTATATTTCTGAATTTTACATTCCATTACTTCGATATGTACTTATATGTATCACCTCTGTGCGGGTTTTTACACATCTTTTTATTAGTAGATTTGTGACTTAGCTTGGGTCAATTTTTTTAGATGGCGGCAAAACCATTGACCAGTGAAGCAATTGCTCTCACAGAGAAGAAAATGGACATGGCCTTAGGTATGTTGGCTGTTGTATGAGATTTTTTTAGAGTTCTGACCATAATTAGGGGGTTCCGTGACCTTTTGTGTCTATGATTAGTGCAGATGATATCATTAAAATGTCCAAGAAATCAAATACCAACGTTAAACAGCAGAGGGTTTCGGTGAGTGGCTTTTCCCTTGAAAGTTAGCATCACCTTCTCATATTTTATATTGCTACATATTATTTTATTTGTTCATTATCTTACTAAAGGGATGTATGCTCCGCAGAATAAAAGCCAAAGATTTTCGAATGCTGGATCTAACCAAGGTAATGCATCAAAGATGCGCTGTTTTATGGATTCTAGATCCTCCATGAGACAGGTACTGCATTTAGGACATTTGATTTTCAAATTTCAATGCTTCTATTTTAATTTTGTAGCTTACTTTTATGGGCAACATTTACTAATATTGTTAATTCTTTGTTGTTGTGTGATTCATATTCTGCTTGCAGGGGGTTCTTGCTCAGAGAAGGTCAAATTTTCAAGCTAATCAGTTTCCTATGACAACTGAGGCTGCCAAGAAGGCTGCAGCTGCTCCTATTCGTCCCAGAGCTCTTGGTCGTAATCGGATGGTTAACTGGAATAAGCCAAGGTACTCATTGAGCCTTTAATTTATTATTGTGTTAGAAATCTTAAATATTTTGGTATTGAGGAAAATTTATGTTAGATAATAGATATATTAATGTTGGGGAATATATTTCCCATCTATTTGCAGGTAAATTGTGGTCCCTTCTTATCAATGATGAGATATCTGCTATTTGCTTCGAGTCATAAAAATGGCTTGTTCTAATGGAGCTGTTAAGTAATACATGGTTCTCTGATGTTTTGTTGGCTTTGGGAATAGATTTTGAGTGGGGCACATTATTACAAGAAATGTAGTTTCAAGTATTGGCCCTTTCCAGTTCTTGTGGTGTCTGAATACATGCACCTCTTCCCTTGTCCTAATCTTGCAGAGGGTGAATCATTAGGTTGAAAAGTGCATGTTGCATTTAGTACTGGCTAACTTACTCTCCAAATCATTGTAGAATGTTGCTTGGGCTGGATTCTTAAGTGATGGATTATCATTGTGGTTTTCAGAGATACTTTCGAAAATGGAAAAGTGATGCATCACAGAACTGGTTTGGTGGAGGCTTGAGTAAAATGTAGTAGACACACTCTTTGTTGCAAAATCCATAAATGCTAGGCTGCTGTTTGCAACCTAAGATGATAGATCCACTTTTTGTTCCAATGTTCAACTGGGTGGCGATCTTGTTTGAGTTCCTTATGGTTGACCTGATGAGGAACTATATTGGTTCATATTATGAATGTTTGTTCTTTCAAGGGTTGTTCTCATGGATCTATGGATGGTATGATGTTTTTTGTAGAATGGCCATAGGAGAAACCTGCTTTTTCTTAATTAAATAGTCAGATTTGATGCACCTCCAATTCAGTCATTCTTCTTGGGGCAGTTAAATTTTCTCAATCGTCTCCCTCACTGCAGCCATTGTAGCTTCTACATGTCTTGTATTGATAGATTCCTGACTCTTCCTATGCATCTGGGAGAGATTTTACTCCAGATTCTCGACCCACATTGTCTCGTGCATTTATTAGTGTGATTATGCAGGAATCTTGTTGCTGCAGGGACTTGGCACAAGTTTTTCTTATTCCCCTTGGACTGTGATCTTAGTCTGCAGAAATTCTGATGTTGGGCTTTTTTGAGATTTAGCACACTAAAGCAACAAGTGAGAGTTAGTATATTAGAAATGAAATGTTAGATGCATTTTTTTAATGGTGTGATTTGAACATGGGATTTTTTAATCTGGCAGTCCCCATGGAAAGGAAGCATTTTGACACTTGAAATAGCCATACGGGTAATAAGTTGGAGAAAAGCTTGAATTCCTGGCTGGAGAATATTATCTTTGGAATATTGATTCCCTCGTCTTCCATTACAATGTGTTAGTGAGCAGCAATTATTTGATAGAAATGAACCGAAGGTACTTTGCTCGGTTGATGGAAGATCTTTTCCAGCTATTATGCCTTGCTGAAGCTTTATATTTTCTTGGATTTCCTTTATGATAATTCATGGTGCAAAATCTGACTCTGGGGATTACCTAGAAAAGAGAAATCGACTTTTCTTGGACTGTCGGGGAAGTATGGCTTGGTTGCTGGTGCTTGTGGGCCATGGAGCATATTTTTCTGAAGTATATCGAAGTTTGAATATTCCTGTGTTTCTTCGCCAAAGTGATATGCCGTTGTCTTTGACATCTCTAACTACGGATCATATTTCTATTTAATGGGAGCTCCTTCATGCTTTTGTGAGAACTCCATTGGGGGAAGCAAATCTCTAAACATCCACCATTGACATCACTTCTAAATAATGGTTTGTCTGAACTTTTTGTTAGTGTTAAAAGCATTAGGGTGCCCGAGGTAAGACCCCTCTATTCCCTGATGCAATTGGGATTTATAATAGCCAGCAGATTTGCCCCAATTTATGCACCAAAATATTTTTCAACATTTTTCTTTTGACCCTTTTTTCAAGTGTACTCTACTTTTTGTTGCAGGATTGGAGCTGCAGCCCCAGCTCAGAGGAGGGTTGCTGAGGGAGGTTTTGCGGGGAGGAAGGTATGTTGGCACTAACCTGGCACTAAAGACAGAGTTCAATAGTTAATGTCTTCTTAGCTTTTAGCTGTTTGATATATGTTACTGAACAGTGAGCAAATTGCCACCTTTTTCTCTCTTAAAATGTGTATGATAGGTTTGCATTTTGGTTAGTTCTGGAGAAGCACTTGAGTTTTCAAATGAGGTGTTACATACAGATACTAGGAATTTCAGAAACATAATTCGTAATAGGACTATTTTCTATGAAAGGTTAGAATGTTATCAATGATGGTAGAGACCCAATGAGAAGTGTCGCTAGAATTAGAAATTTTGAAATGCTTTAATTAATCATCATGTGGACCTCTATGCAAATATCTTTCATCTCTCCCATTTGATTTTAGTGATGAGATGGGAAGGGAACAAGGCTGATATCAATAAATGATTATTAATGTGCAGCAACAACAGCAGCCGCCGCAGGCCAAGGTAGTGCCCAAGCAGAGGCCGCAGACTTTGGACTCTCTGTTTGCAAACATGAAGGAACAGAGGATGAGGACATTGTCTCAACAGATGAATGTACGACGTACTGGTGGATCCCAGCAACACCAGCGAAGAAGGGGTCAATTTAACAATTATTCCAATTAAGTAGACCTATGTTCTTCATGCAAGGAGAAATGTGGAGTCACTTGGTAATCGAATGTCTAGCCCTGCCATGTGGTGCGAATAGGTGGATATGTCTAGCAACCAACTCTGATTACCAGCAGGAAGCAGCCCTTTTTTTCTTTTTCTTTTTTTGTTTGCCGGTTCACTTTTCTTCTGTATCCTGACCATCTCCAATAGAGGAACTTGTAGATATTTTTAGTTCTTTTTTCAACCTGAGATTTGGATTAGTTTGTCACATCTGGTGTATATTTATTAGGAGGGTGGTTAAATTCGGTGGTGCCCATTAGAGCAGCTGATACACGTTTTATGTTTTGCTATTTCAACTTCTTCCTGTATCTTAACTGGCTTTAGTACCAATTAGTGGTATTTTTAGCTCATTTTCTCTTGGCACTGTTTGCTATATTTTGTTCTCTGATTTTATGCCGCATTGATTCCTCGAATGAAAAAAGAGTAATCACAAGGAGGTTTTCTAGTGGGTCTTTTGTGATGCATCTGTGCCTCATCTATGTGCAGCTTTTGGCTTAGTTTGATTCGTTTAGTCCAAAACAGCTCTGAATTGATTTCTTTGTATTTTCGATTAGTAATTACTAGTAATACTGCTGGTAATAAAATTCTTATTTAATCAAGCTGATCCTAATTGAAAATGTGACTTGATAACCTAAGGTGTATCATTTCCTACTTTTGTGTGGGAATTAAACAACTAGGGTTATATTAGGTTTTCTCTACCATTTTCTCCAACCCTATTTGCTCTCGTTACCTATTAAACCATGGATGTTTATAGATCCACGGATGATTTAGTCTCTTTCTCCTAATACATCCTGAGTATTGACTGCTACCAGCCCCGTCCCTAATCTCAGTTGATATAAAGATGTGAATGTAAAACTGAAGCTGTTTATCAAAATTGAATCGAAACATTTATACTGAAACCTTGAAATCATTTTTTAAATGATTTAGTTTTAGTTGTAAAAGTTGAAACTGTGATTTGGTTTTGATTTTAAAGTATAAATCGATGGAAAACCGTTTAAATAAGCTGTTAATCGATTAACTTATACCTAGTAAGTTTTTAGTTACTCAATGTTAAGTTTACATACATTTCAATAAAAAATTAAGTTTACATTAAAAACTATTAAAAAAAAGTATATAATAATAAACAATTCAATTCAATGTTACAATTTACATCTATTTCATCAAAAATTTTAAAGGTAAAGAAGTTTGGATAAAAAATTAGAAAACATAAGACAATCGTTTAAATCGAAATCGTTTATAAATGGTTTCGGTTTTAACATATGAAACTGTTTATTAAGTAATTCGGTTTAGGTTTTATCTAAAAAATCTTGCATCGAACTAAATCGAATTGTTTGTACCAAAATCGAACTGATTAACACCCTTAAGTTGATATGAGCTTACACGTAAGGAGGCAAAAGAAAGGCGTGGACCCTGGGAGGCTAAAAGAAGGGAACGCTACTTTTGAAACAAGGGGGGCTGTAAATTAAGTATGGATTAAATAGATATCTGCAAGTTTTGAGTCCGTATGAAGTGTGTTAAGCTCCTTGAATTAACACTCCTATTAGTGTTACCACAGGATAGTAGCACAGATTTTGGCAACGCATTCTCCATAATACAGGCAGAACAAGTCTGCTTTGGTAATCAGTTCATATAGGTTAGTAGTTGAGATCCTTCTTTGACAAGCTCCTAAGGGCAATGCAACAGCTTCAATTAACTCAAAAATTTAATTAGAATTGACCTAATGTGTGTTTTCATTAGGTTATATGCTTTTGAGCTTTTTAGAGCTTACTTCTATGGAAAAAGTTTTCCATGGTGGGTGAAGGAAAACCTATGATCTACAGTCATAAATATTCCTTGTGGGATGAAGTTGAAAATGTCCCTACCCTCCTTATGGCTCATCCAACCAACATTAATACCCAGGGTTGAAGGGAAAACTTCCCTTACTCTTATTATTCCCTATTGCCAATGTGATTGTGTATTTTTGATAGCTTATCCCATATTCATTGGCCAAAGCAGCATTGAACAAGTAAATAGAGAGAGAGAGAGAGAGAGAGAGAGAGAGAGAGAGAGAGAGGTGTAAAATTGCCTTGTCTATTCTCAATTGCTCTTCCCTCCACTCTGTCGTTCAACAATCTTCTGCTAATTTTGTTAATATTTTTCTAAGAGAAGGCTCTCTGAAAGGTAGCGCGGCCCTGCATCAA
>NC_056569.1:7107667-7115979 GCF_013358625.1 Macadamia integrifolia
CTTTTAAATGAATGTTGTGAAAACATTTTTGGATGGAAGCATGGAGTAATATTTATAATGAACCTTTTAAACGAAAAAAAAAAAATTCTTTTGATTCTAGAACAATGCAATTTTAGAAAATAAATCAAAACATACCTCGAATAAAAAAAAATAAAAAATAAATAAAATACTTTAAAAGGAATGTCAGCATAAAAATATTTTTGGATAGAAATTAGCCCCTAAATTTTATTGAACCTTTAAAAAGGAAAAATAAAATTCTCCTGAGATTCTAGAATAATACAATTTGAGAAAGTAAATCAAAGCATGGTTATCCGCTAGCTCACCGTAAACCATTTTTTTGGTAGAAAGCTTACCGTAAACCTATTGTTTGAGAAAGTAAATCAAAGCATAATAGAATAATACAATTTTGAAGAGGGGTTTCATGGCATAATAGAATAATACAATTTTGAAGAGGGGTTTCATGCAACCCTATTCAATAAAGTTTCCCCCTACCAAAAAAAAAAATTAAACAAGGAAAACTATGAACTCCTACGTATGGACCATCCACATAAAACAAAAGAAAATAAAATATTATAATTTATCCAAAACAACCCTTATCGGGTCATGCCGGAGCAGCCATGCGTAGGGCAATTGCAGTGGGTTGGATTGTACTTTAGGGTTAACCAACCCAATCATAATCCGTATTTGTGATCAATTTTTATTTCTAGGGAGTGGGGCCATGTGATATCCTATAATAGGTCCCATTTTTCTACCATTTCTTTGGAATCGATGACTAATCATATCTATTATCTGGACATCAAAGAAGAGTTCGACCCAATACTTTACTTTTGTCCTAATTGAAGCCATTGATGTACACATTCGGGAACACGGAACGCAAAAGGGGGCTCATTTCCTTGGAAATGAGGGTGAGACAAACACAGGTTTCGGCACCCTGCCCATGTGCCCGTACCTTTCCCTTATTTTTAGCAACCTGGCCATTGCCCCAGTACCAATCAGGGTTGCTGTTGAGTGTTCAAAAAGATTGCCAACGGAACTCTATGAGATCATCATAAGCCATGAATCTTCAAACTTTCGGCAATAATCCAACATCAACTAACTCTAGACCTTATTTTTGGCCTTCTATAACACAATGCTTTTGATAAACTTCAGACACTAGGGTTTTGGAACTGTCTAAACGTTGTAACCACAATACCCACCTGCTGGTAGTCCTGAAGCATAAGAGAATTCATGGCATTAAAGTATCTGACAATGTTGTAGAGTATATCCCACACCGCATGCATAGACCCGTCTAAAAGTTTGGTAGATGTTCTTCTGGTTGGTACCAGGTACTTAGGTTAGTTGGGGCTAAACTCAGAATCACTTGAACCATCCCAATTATAATTTCCTTTCTAACTATTAAGTTCCATCATTCTTGCCAACTAAGGAAAAGGCAATAGAAACACTCCATTACGCTTGCTACGCAGGGTGTGAATTAGCAGCGTTTAACAGATTCTAGTGCAAAAAGGAGGGTTGTACCATCTTTGAACAGGACACACCAAAAAATACTAAACACAAAGCTGAGAAATCAAACATTAACCTTTCTGAAGTATATGACCAAAAACCCCCTCAACTAGTGCTTTAAACTGAACAAAAAATCAGCCAGCATGCAACTTCTCCCCAAAGGATAGGAAGATAGGGAGAGCAAGTCCTTGTGACCGCAGAAGTATGTATCAATAGAATCAAGTCTATGCTATCTTTGCCCCTGAGAAGTCCATCTCCGGATGCTGCATTCAACAAAGAGCAAAGGCAATCAGATCCAATATTAGACAGAAATGTAACAAAATTCCGTGAATGTGTGTGTGTGTGTGTTTCTTTTTACCTCAGCCATGAACTTCTTGAGAATCTCTTGCTTTTGTGTCTCATCACTGGTAGGAAGACCCATGGATTTCTGTCGCTGATCAAACTGCAATACAGGGAACAGCATGAAAGCAAATAATTAGGTACCAGATAGAAGAGAGAAGATAGACAGAAGTTGAACCACCAGTAATATGTAAACTAAAATAACTAAAGCCCAACAAATTAAGGACTCTACAACAACTCTAAAGTTCGAACTCGATTGGACTAAATTTAGATTAGGGCAAGGTGTTATCTAAAGTTCCCAAGTCACGCCCTAAAATGTAAATCTGGAGAGGGGTAATCTAGATTTTCCATAGCCTCATCTGAAAAAAAAGGGAGAGAAGTACCATTAAAAAAAAAAAAAAAATTTAAATAAAAAAAAAAACACAAAAATAGAATCGAGTGTTAGGATATTACCATCATCTTTTCCACAGTTTGTCGGGTCTCAGGGTCTAGGTCAGACAGCTTGCTGTTCTCAGGCTCCACTTTCTGAGTATCAACTTCAGGCTCGCCTTTCACCACACACTTCCACCACTCCATCTCCTTTTGCTTTGTCAAAAGGACAGAAATAGACTTCGAATCCTCTGGGGGAAATATAATTGGTGATGAGTTTGTTTCTAATAGATATTTTTTCTGTTTCTAATAGATCATGCGTAGTAGAGACAACTTTGTTTATAACAATAGTGAAATTGTATCCAAAGAATGCCCAAAAAACTTCATGTGTCAAAGCTATCAGACACGTGCTATGTAACAGATGCTTAAAAGTAATGCACTTAGACACTCAATGACTATTTCAACACAAATAGCCTTTTTTTTGGGTAAGAAGCAAAATAGCGATTAGAGTTGGGCATCAAGACTTGATACTTCACAGAGTTCTGGCAAGAATACAGCATGGTAATGGTTACATACCTATACTCCAAAAACAGTCATCAACCTTGACAGGTTGGTAAAGGTCCCCCTGTAATTATTTGGACATTCATGTCAGAGTACAAAAAATAAAACATTTGGCACAAAAAATATAATCCGTATTTAACAGAAAATAATTAGTCTGACTAGCACAACAGAAACAAATCACGAACTTACTTCAATTATGGGAGGTTGGCCCTTAAGTCCAACCTTCAGGTGGTTTTTCTTTATCTCACAAACAACAAATCTTGATTTGGTTCCAGTAGGAACTGGAACATTGACTGTGACCTCTTGTAAGGTTTGTGTCCAGGAATAATTCTCAAAATCCAAACCATTTCCCTTGTTAGGTTCTGCTCATTGTTCACAAGAACGAAAGACATGAGATGCAGTGGTCATCTTAATAATACCAGATAAAGGAATGTGAAACATCAATTGCTACGTTTAAAACAGCAGAATGGTGGAGAACATAGACAGCGGTGCATCCAATGGACTGTTTTTACTTGAATTGATGAATCTCAATGACAACAACTCCTTGACAATGAAACATAGGAAGGAGTTGGGACATTCTGATACACTTTTACTATTATAGAATGTTTTTTCACATAACAAATTGATTCCAAAAGCATTACAGCCATAGAAACATAGCAAACACCCCAAAAATAAATCAAAATCAACATTAGAAAAAAATGATGTCCACTGGCAGCATCATATTGGGTCAAAAATCGGCAGCTGATTTGAATCAGAATTGACCAACCACAATTCTAATTATGCCATATTCTCAAAGATCTTTTTCGAAATCGGCCATGAATGCACTTAGATCTTCATTTTTGACATTTTCCATTCTTCTAGTCAGTTGATAGCAGAAAATCAATGAAACTTACCTTTTGTAGTTAGATCTACAAGACTTCTGAATAATAAAAATAAAAATAAAAACTAAAGATCTATGAAAATCCTTGCTTCTACATCTTGATACCATTTTCTAGGGTTTCAACCAATTTGAACCCATTCCAATGAATCAAAATTGATGCAGACCACTCCCGCTCCTGATTCTGGTTTTAAACCTTTCCCGCTATTAGTAATTTTAGTACGACCAGCTATGTTATATGGGGCATAGTGTTATGCAATTAAGAAGTGGAATATAGATAAGTAATGTGTAGCAGAGATGAGGATGTTATGATGGATGTGCGGCAAAACTATAAATGAATGAACATAGAATAACTGATTTGGGAATGACCCTGATTGATGACAAGCTACGAGAAAGTCGTCTGAGGTGGTACAATCATATTCAATGGAGGCTTGAGACACCCCAGTAAAGAGGAGTGATATGCTAACAATTGAGGGTGCTAAAAGATCATGGTGCAAGCCTAAAATGACCATAGAAGAAGTTGTGAGGAATGACATGCGCAGACTAGGTCTTGTCCCACGTATGACCTCGGATAGACCCTATTGGAAGGCAAAGGTAAATGAAGCCGACCCCATTTAGCTGAGTTTCTCCTATTGTTGTGCCTCTTCCCTCTTACTATCATCTCTCTGTCATTTCCCTTTATCATTTCCTTTTATTTTATTCTTCATTTTTGCTTTGCACGAATCCTTGTAGCCAACCCCCTTAAATTGGGACGAGAATGAGCTTCTAGTGACCTGAACGCAAGGAGTTGAGGTGGGGGGCATGGACACAGGAGACACCATCAAGGTGCCCACCTTGGTGCCTTGACAAATATGCTAATTTTCATGTGATATTCTAAGCTAATGACTTAATCCAACCAACAATCAGGGTTCAAAAACCCAAGATCAGACATGGGATCAAACTTCATCGCTTCCAATTCAAATCATATGGCATCAAAAAAAATTCCACCAAGTCTTTATTTTTTGGAGTTTTTATTCAGAGTTCTTGTAGATCAAACTACGAGAGATAAGTTTAATTGATTTTCTACTATTTTACAAACTAAAAGAAGAAAAGTGGCAAGAAAATGAAAATCTAAATGCATCCATGACTGATTCCAAAAAGGGATTTGAAAATCAAGTTCCAATGCAAATCGGCTGATTTCATCGATTCTGATCTTGACTTTTTAAACCTTGGTAAATGGAATAGATTCAGGCATTTCAAATCACTTATAAAAGTTGTCATATATGAAATCATAGTGGTCAAGGCACCTAGGAAACAACAGCAAGTGTACGCCTAGGCAGGCCCCTTGCCTAGACACCGTGACAACCATGCATGAAATAGCCCAATATGAGTTAAATAGTAAATAGTCTATTGTGATATCCAAGGAATATCACAATAAAGTTATTTCTCTCTCAAACCTCTTGTTTCCTATACCTGTCCCCTCATTTATTTTGCTTAACAGATTGACACTAACATTCTATTCTCAGGCCAAATTGAGCCTTCAGAGAGTTAAAACATAGCAAGTAATAATGGTCCACCAGTTTTGTGTTTGAGAGGGATCATTGGCTTCCTACTTATGGAACTCGGATGCAAAACACAAAACACTCTATTTTTAGGGTACCACAGAGAAAAAGAGATAATGCACGTACATACTAGCACTTAAATTAACAGAGTACAAAAATAGAGATATATGCTGTAATTCATTTGTTCACATATGCAAAACCCTAAATCAAGTTAATACTTTGCAGCTAAAGTTCCCCCTTTTAACAGTGAAGTAGTTACTACCAATATTATACCAAAAATAACGAAACAGAGTCACAACAAGTACAACAAATATGCTCAATATGAAAAATACAACATATAAACTATCAACACACCCAACAAAAAATAAAAAACCCGAAATACAGTGACAACAAGTACAACAAATATGCACAATATGCTAAATACATCAGATAAACTGCTCAATCAACAATCTGCACAGTGCAAATAAGTGAACACAGCAAAATAAGTAGCAGAAAGTCAATCCAAAGATAAAATTCCCATTGAACATCCTCCACAATGCAAAACAGATGACACGGTGAACTAAATTCCCCCATGCCACTAGATGAAGATTAATTAATTATTCAGAAATACAAGGTATATCATTAAAGCGAAACGAGCTTGTTAGGGTTTAACAGTCATAAATTGATTACATACGAAAGAAACATATAAATTTTTTGAAATAGAAAGAAACTACCTCGCACGTTTCCGTTCTCCTTTTTGCTCTCGGCCTTCAATTCCTGTGCTGATTCCTTCTCTTTAGAGTCAGCTTTCTTTTCCACTTCCTTCAAACGCTTCTCCGCCTTTTCAGCATCCTTCAACCTTTTCTCCTCAGCCTTCTTTTTCTCCTCTGCATCCTTCTCTTTCAAAGAAGAAAGAATGGCCGAAACCTTCTTCTCCACTGCTTCGTCCTTGAACAGATCCGATTTCCGACGAACGAAGTCGACAACTGTCTCCATTAGACCCAGAGGACCTTGTTTATCAAGGATCGGTTTCAGGACATCATCGTATTTACCTGCAGAGGATTCTGAAGGGGAAGAGGTTGAAGCCTTTTGGGGTTCCTGATCTTCTTCAATGTCGGATATAATCGCCATGACCAAAAAGTATCAGAAGCTACGAAGAGTACTGGATTAGTGAAAACTTTCTGTGGTAGGGTTTTTGGGATATCCGGGAGAAGCAAGGAGAAGTGAACTACGGCTTCTGAAATGTGGAGACGGAGCCTTTAAATAGAAATCGAGGAGAGACTCTTCGAGAATCTAGAAAGCCCAGAATGAGAAGAAGTCGGAGTCTCGGAGAGCTGAGGTCGGTGATTCCAGTGGGTCGGGTTTTAGTCGGGTTAACCGACCCAATCATAATCCGATACAACTAGTACTTAACCCGAGCTTAAGGTTGTTGGTCTAACAGCCTAACCTTAATATCTAGAGCTCCAATTAAGCTCAAATTCCGGAATTGGATTCAACACCTCATACTTTGGTTTTGAGGCATTGATGTTTGGATAGACATATCTAATGGGTTTGGATGAGTCTAGTATCTTAATTAAGATAAAGGTGATACCTTCACATATATGATTTGGGAACAAGGTTTAAAATCTCAGTATCAATCAAGGCTTATAATGATCTAGATCGCTATGGATCAAACCGTATAAGATGGAATTACCCCTTTTTTTTTTAATAAAAATATTTGTTTATTATCATTTTGATATTATGTCTTACCTGTGGATGATAAAGATCTGTCAAGGTTGATACCAGCCAATATGAACAATACCAACCAATTTGATCCGAGTTTTAAAACCATGTTTGGGATCACCCGCACATCTTAAGGGATCTTAAAATTGAGTGAAAAAAACTTTATTTGCATAAGATAGTCTATTTGATCGTTCATTATAGCAACTTATTATCACTATAATATGAGTTGTGTAATTCTTCTGGGATTCTTATTATTTGATTTTATTATTCTATGAGTATATTATATTTTTTTTTTGTTTTGTATTTTTGTATTTTTTATTTCATTTTAATTGAAAACTAGTTGATTTGTTACATTGACATTCCATGTATATCATTGTTGTCTCTACTGGGCAGATGTGATGTAATTTCATCATGTTTATAATGTATTCAGATCCTATTATTCAATCTCTAATTTTCCATATTTGTTATCTGATTTTAGCTATATATTTATGCTTTTTTGTCCTTGTATAGAATAATCTATAATTTCATTCATTTTTTATATATCAATTGTTAAAAAAAAAAAAAAAAAAAAGAGAAGAAGAACCATATATTTATTAGTTTATTGGATTCTCATATCAAAATGTTGATTTTTTTTTCATAGGTTTAAAATCATCATTATGATGTTTTTTATTTGTAATTTTGGCATCGCACCAATATTTTATTTTCCATTATTTTATCTTTAACAATGTTTTAGTAAATTAGGATATTTTTACTCACGAATTTTGAAATATTTTTATTTTTCTTGATTGTGTTATTTGTTGTGATCTTTGAAATTGGTCAAGTTAGAACTTGAAATATGTTTTTTCATCCTAATATATATTTTTAAATTATTTATATATTATGCTAGATTTGACATGAATGGGTATTTTAGGAGTTTCTCTCTATATTTATTTTATTTTCATGATTTTATGATGGAATCATGTAGATTTCATTTATATATTTTCTTGCATCCAATTCATGTTAGGGTTAGTTTATTTTCCTTTGTTATCATATTTATGAACATTGAAACAATGACATTCTTGTAAATATGTTGCTTTTCAATCATGCCCCCAAAAGAAAAAAAAAAAAAAAGCATCACAAATCACGATGAGATGGATTGCTATATTTTTTATTTTTATTTTTCAGGTAAATTGATGGATTGCTTTAAAATGCTCATCATAGTAGGCGCTCCAATGACCCATGACCCTATTAATGGTTGAACCATTTTTTGGGCAAATGGTTGAATCGATTGACTCCGGCCGGGATTAAAACCAGGAATCGTTTCTCCCGAGAGAGATCAGAGAAGCCTTTGGGAGGAAATGCAGTGAGGCACAGTGAGCGAAACAACCCTAACAAAAAACACCATCTGCTTACTGCTGTATCCGTTCTCTGTTATCTCAAACCAA
>NC_056569.1:7115999-7145399 GCF_013358625.1 Macadamia integrifolia
ACACTCAATGACTATTTCAACACAAATAGCCTTTTTTTTGGGTAAGAAGCAAAATAGCGATTAGAAGTATATTATTGATGTTGGGCATCAAGACTTGATACTTCACAGAGTTCTGGCAAGAATACAGCATGGTAATGGTTACATACCTATACTCCAAAAACAGTCATCAACCTTGACAGGTTGGTAAAGGTCCCCCTGTAATTATTTGGACATTCATGTCAGAGTACAAAAAATAAAACATTTGGCACAAAAAATATAATCCGTATTTAACAGAAAATAATTAGTCTGACTAGCACAACAGAAACAAATCACGAACTTACTTCAATTATGGGAGGTTGGCCCTTAAGTCCAACCTTCAGGTGGTTTTTCTTTATCTCACAAACAACAAATCTTGATTTGGTTCCAGTAGGAACTGGAACATTGACTGTGACCTCTTGTAAGGTTTGTGTCCAGGAATAATTCTCAAAATCCAAACCATTTCCCTTGTTAGGTTCTGCTCATTGTTCACAAGAACGAAAGACATGAGATGCAGTGGTCATGTTAATAATACCAGATAAAGGAATGTGAAACATCAATTGCTACGTTTAAAACAGCAGAATGGTGGAGAACATAGACAGCGGTGCATCCAATGGACTGTTTTTACTTGAATTGATGAATCTCAATGACAACAACTCCTTGACAATGAAACATAGGAAGGAGTTGGGACATTCTGATACACTTTTACTATTATAGAATGTTTTTTCACATAAATTGATTCCAAAAGCATTACAGCCATAGAAACATAGCAAACACCCCAAAAATAAATCAAAATCAACATTAGAAAAAAATGATGTCCACTGGCAGCATCATATTGGGTCAAAAATCGGCAGCTGATTTGAATCAGAATAGACCAACCACAATTCTAATTATGCCATATTCTCAAAGATCTTTTTCGAAATCGGCCATGAATGCACTTAGATCTTCATTTTTGACATTTTCCATTCTTCTAGTCAGTTGATAGCAAAAAATCAATGAAACTTACCTTCTGTAGTTAGATCTACAAGACTTCTGAATAATAAAAATAAAAATAAAAACCAAAGATCTATGAAAATCCTTGCTTCTACATCTTGATACCATTTTCTAGGGTTTCAACCAATTTGAACCCATTCCAATGAATCAAAATTGATGCAGACCACTCCCGCTCCTGATTCTGGTTTTAAACCTTTCCCGCTATTAGTAATTTTAGTACGACCAGCTATGTTATATGGGGCATAGTGTTATGCAATTAAGAAGTGGAATATAGATAAGTAATGTGTAGCAGAGATGAGGATGTTATGATGGATGTGCGGCAAAACTAGAAATGAATGAACATAGAATAACTGATTTGGGAATAACCCTGATTGATGACAAGCTACGAGAAAGTCGTCTGAGGTGGTACAATCATATTCAATGGAGGCTTGAGACACCCCAGTAAAGAGGAGTGATATGCTAACAATTGAGGGTGCTAAAAGATCATGGTGCAAACCTAAAATGACCATAGAAGAAGTTGTGAGGAATGACATGCGCAGACTAGGTCTTGTCCCACGTATGACCTCGGATAGACCCTATTGGAAGGCAAAGGTAAATGAAGCCGACCCCATTTAGCTGAGTTTCTCTTATTGTTGTGCCTCTTCCCTCTTACTATCATCTCTCTGTCATTTCCCTTTATCATTTCCTTTTATTTTATTCTTCATTTTTGCTTTGCACGAATCCTTGTAGCCAACCCCCTTAAATTGGGATGAGAATGAGCTTCTAGTGACCTGAACGCAAGGAGTTGAGGTGGGGGGCATGGACACAGGAGACACCATCAAGGTGCCCACCTTGGTGCCTTGACAAATATGCTAATTTTCATGTGATATTCTAAGCTAATGACTTAATCCAACCAACAATCAGGGTTCAAAAACCCAAGATCAGACATGGGATCAAACTTCATCGCTTCCAATTCAAATCATATGGCATCAAAAAAAATTCCACCAAGTCTTTATTTTTTGGAGTTTTTATTCAAAGTTCTTGTAGATCAAACTACGAGAGATAAGTTTAATTGATTTTCTACTATTTTACAAACTAAAAGAAGAAAAGTGGCAAGAAAATGAAAATCTAAATGCATCCATGACCGATTCCAAAAAGGGATTTGAAAATCAAGTTCCAATGCAAATCGGCTGATTTCGTCGATTCTGATCTTGACTTTTTAAACCTTGGTAAATGGAATAGATTCAGGCATTTCAAATCACTTATAAAAGTTATCATATAGGAAATCATAGTGGTCAAGGCACCTAGGAAACAACAGCAAGTGTACGCCTAGGCAGGCCCCTTGCCTAGACACCGTGACAACCATGCATGAAATAGCCCAATATGAGTTAAATAGTAAATAGTCTATTATGTAGATCTACAATGCCTACACATCAGTGTAACTCATCCAAGGAATATCACAATAAAGTTATTTCTCTCTCAAACCTCTTGTTTCCTATACCTGTCCCCTCATTTATTTTGCTTAACAGATTGACACTAACATTCTATTCTCAGGCCAAATTGAGCCTTCAGAGAGTTAAAACATAGCAAGTAATAATGGTCCACCAGTTTTGTGTTTGAGAGGGATCATTGGCTTCCTACTTATGGAACTCGGATGCAAAACACAAAACACTATTTTTAGGGTACCACAGAGAAAAAGAGATAATGCACGTACATACTAGCGCTTAAATTAACAGAGTACAAAAATAGAGATATATGATGTAATTCATTTGTTCATGATATAGCCAAATTGACCTCTCGGTAGGGCAATGACATGTGTCGCCTCTGAGACACGTGTCCTCCGCCAGACGAAGGTACCAAGAAATCACTCACGCTCAAGCAAGCTCAATCACTCAGGCACGCTCACAAAAATCACGCGGGATCACGTCGTCTGCATGAGGGGAATATTCCCCCACAAGGACGACGGTCGTAGGAGAGAAGGACGGGGGAAAAGACAAGAAGGAAACCCTAGTCCGAAGAAGGATATAAGGAGGCCGAGAGGAAGGAAGAAGGTAAGCTTTGATACCCTCACCATTACTCCTTTATTGAACTGTGCCGCCGACCCTGACTTGAGCGTCGGAGGACTAACCCCGGACAAAGTTCCGGGCCTCCGTCATCTGTGTTGTGTAGGTTCGATTAGCGGGGTTTTTTGGCAGCAACAGATTGGCGCCGTCTGTCAGAACCGACGATAATGGTGGGGAGAACCTATAACTGCAAGAGGACAAGAACGACGTCCAACATAGACATGGGGGAAGAACCTTCAGGGGAGCTTCCTCCCTCGGCGGAGATAGGACGGGAAAGGGCAATGACGACCGGGAAGTGTCTGTCAGGTACCAGCATTCGGCTGGATATTCGATACGTGAAGGTAGTGATCATCAGCCTCCTGCAGCCGAGGAGTACGTGACGAGGCAGCAATTTGAAAACCTCCAGGACAAATATAACCGGATGGCCGAGACTATGTGGGCGGAAGCCGAAGCCCTAGCGACGATAACCGAAAAGAACATAAGGGACTTCTTCCAAAGGGCGGTAGTATATAGATTTGGAATCCCCCAGGTTGTGGTGACGGACAATCGAACTCAGTTTGCCAATCCAACTTTCGACGCGTTCTGTGAGGCCCTCGGCATCGATCACAGGAAAACTTCCGTCAGGTATCCACCGACCAACGGGCAAACAGAAGTAACCAACCGTACACTACTCCAAGGAATAAAAAAGAGGCTAGACGATGCCAAAGGACGGTGGGCAGACGAGTTGCACCATATCCTCTGGGCTTATCGCACTACTGAGAGGTTAGCTACCGGAGAAACACCCTTCATGTTAACATACGGCACTGAAGCTGTACTCCCAGTGGAGATAGGGGCCATTACCCATCGGATTCGGTACTACAACGAAGGCGAAAACGACGGAAGGCTCCGAGCGAATTTAGACCTCTTGGCAGAAACCAGAGAAACTTCGCAAGAAAGGATCGCCGCTTACCAGCAAAGGGTCGCGAGGCACTACAACACTAAAGTTCGGAAGAACGAGTTCAGGCAGGGCGACCTCGTCCTCAAAAGGGCGGAAGTGTCGGACCCAAGACATCAAAGGAAGCTAGATCCAAATTGGGAAGGGCCCTACAGAGTCTCGAGGGTAATACGACCAGGGTCCTATCACCTAGAGACTACGGGGGGAGGAAGGGTACCCCGATCGTGGAACTCTCAGAATTTAAGAAAATTCCACCAGTAGTGAAGTGGCGAGCGCGCACTCTTTCCGTTTGTAGTTTTTTGCAATTATCGCCCTTGTGCATCTTTAAGTTGTAATTCTTCATCTTAAATTCCGGAAGATTTCATTCATGGACAATACGAAAGCTGGTTTACGGCAATTGAGACCTTTAACCCTGTCGAACGGCTGACTGAAGGTCCACGCCTCGGTCGAGGCACGACCAAGGCCGGGTTGGCCTGGCCGAGTCCCCCCGACGGTTCGGAGTTCGGCCAAAGCCGAACAGACCTGACCGAAGGTCACCATCGACCTGAGACCTGACTCAGGGCCGAAGGAACTTACTAAAGGCAATCGAAGGGTCGTCCTTCGTCCAAGTCATAGATCCATGCGTCTGACAGACCCGTCGGCTGGAGCCGAAGGTGGACACTTGGTAAAAATTGCTTGGTGATTGCAGGGTCGACCTCCGTCTGACTATCAAAGGGTCGTCCTTCGTCCAAGTCCTAGATCCATGCATCTGACAGACCCATCGGCTGGAGCCGAAGGTGGACACTTGGTAAAAATTGCTTGGTGATTGCAGGGTCGACCTCCATCTGACTATCAAAGGGTCGGCCTTCGTCCAAGTCCTAGATCCATGCGTCTGACAGACCTGTCGGCTGGAGCCGAAGGTGGACACTTGGTAAAAATTGCTTGGTGATTGCAGGGTCGACCTCCGTCTAACTATCGAAGGGTCGGCCTTCGTCCAAGTCCTAGATCCATGCGTCTGACAGACCCGTCGGCTGGAGCCGAAGGTGGACACTTGGTAAAATTTGCTTGGTGATTGCAGGGTCAACCTCCGTCTGACTATCGAAGGGTCGTCCTTCGTCCAAGTCCAAGATCTATGCGTCTGACAGACCCGTCGGCTGGAGTCGAAGGTGGACACTTGGTAAAAATTGCTTGGTGATTGCAGGGTCGACCTCCGTCTGACTATCAAAGGGTCGTCCTTCGTCCAAGTCCTAGATCCATGCATCTGACAGACCCATCGGCTGGAGCCGAAGGTGGACACTTGGTAAAAATTGCTTGGTGATTGCAGGGTGATGTAATACTGAAATTGAGGAAGCTCAAAACAGTACCAGGGTAGGATCTTTTCTCAGAGAATAGGGAATTCTAGATATGGAGAATAGGATATTGCTAAAACTTGTTGAAAGATGAAAAAAGATGGAACAATAAACAATAATATAACACCCGGGCTTCACACCGCAAGGTGGATCGACTGGATCAAACACCAACCTACCTTGATCAAACACAAGGGATTTCTTGATCAAACACAAGAGATTCTTGATCAAACACAAGAAGAGAGTTGCATAAGCAAACTTTGATTTCAAATTCTGAGTTTTTTTTGAATGCTTACAATTGATCCCTATTTATAGGACCAACTCAACAAAACATTACATACCCAACTTCCAACTAACAATAGTAGAAAGTCTTCACTTATTAAAGTTGGGGTAGGAAAGTCTTCACCTTCCAACTACTAAAGTTGGAAAAGTCTTCACCTACCAACTACCAAAAGTAGAAAAATCCTCACCTCTTAAAGTTACAATGGAAAAGTCATCCCCCAACTACCAAAGGTGGAAAAGTCTTCATCCCCCACCTACCAAAGGTGGAAAAATCTTCATCCCCCACCTACCAAAGGTGGAAAAGTCTTCATCCCCCAACTACCAAAGGTGGAAAAATCATCACCTCTTAAAGTTGGTATGGGAAAGTCTTCACCCCACCATTACTTACAAAAGTGAGTTGATTCTCCTCCCCCTTTTTAGAAAAGTAAAAAGTAAAAGTAAAAGTAAAAGTACCTTCTAAACATTTATTGACCCCATGACTGGTTCAACTAATGAACCAAACCACTACTAGACCAAAACATGTAAACCATAGTAACTAATCCCGTATGCATACCTATTACCATGGTTTAGACTCATTAAACTATTAAAGTGGCCTATTACACTAAAAAAACCTTGGACTAAAGGCCCAACATGCATACAACCCAACCATAGGCTTATTCCTAAGAAAACAAGTCCATTTTGGTGATAAATCTGCATCAACTCTCCCCAGCTTGAAAAAATTCGTCCTCGAATTTTGTAGTGATGAGGGGGAAACCACATGTGAGTAGCAGCTTTGACCATTCCCAAACAAAACTCGAGTGATGTAGGAACATTGGGGATAAAGTCTTCAACGTGTGGAGTTCTCTCTTCAAAGAACCATGGTGGCATAATGAACTCTACATGATCATCCTCTGAATCAATATAGGTTGTGAATGTTGAATTTATAGAGTCCTCAACATTGGTAATCTCCTTGGCAAAGACTTGAGGCATAAGCTCCAACTTTTCAAGAACAATGTCTTCAATGTCGATTTCTTCCACATGAGTCTTAGTGATGGGATCATCATTGTCTAACCCCTCTTTGACAGTAGAAATTGCTGGAATTTCTTCCACACTAACCTCAACTTCTGACTTTGGTTCGGTGATGGGAGGTGTCTTCTCATGTTGCTCCTTTGCATATTGTACAAGAATGGCCATGTGGTCTGTTAATTCTTTCATGCTCTTGTCACCAGTGGGTGGTTTTTGGAAATCTAAAGAAGACTTTAAAGGGGACTCGGGTGGAGGGAAGTACATTCTTCGTTCATGTTTAGATAGGCACATGCCCGCCAACTCGTACTTCATTTCTTCCCAAGTAATGGGAGATCTACCATGATCTTTTAGATCCCTTTCTTTGGTTCTCCACCACTCGCGGGCTGACCCAACTAGCTTAGTATGCGCTAGGTTCATCTTGTGCGACTCAGATAATTCAAACCGGTCAAAGTAGTTATCTAAAGTAACCAACCAATCAAAAAATACCTGGGAATCATGCTTGTCGCTGAACTCCTTTAATTCAAGCTTGACCTTCTGTGATTCATCAGCACGTCGACGGGGTGCTTCAAGATCACCATTGAAATAAGATCTTACATGCTCCTCAAAGGTAGGTGGTGCTGTAGGGGTTCTTTGTTGTGCCCTTTCAGCACTTCTCCTATGTTGACGATGCACAGCAGATTGTGGTTGATACCTGTCCTCCCTTTCGAATGGTACATTGCTACCTTGTATTGGAGTAGTACTTTGATTCTCAAGTGATTGCAACCTCGCACTTATGATCTTCTGTCCAGTAGAGAGCTGTTGAAGCATCTCAATGACTTTTGCCATTGGATCAGGTGGAGGCGGCGGCCACTGTGACTCATTCTCTGCCATGCTCTGATACCAATTGATGTAATACTGAAATTGAGGAAGCTCAAAACAGTACCAGGGTAGGATCTTTTCTCAGAGAATAGGGAATTCTAGATATGGAGAATAGGATATTGCTAAAACTTGTTGAAAGATGAAAAAAAAGATGGAACAATAAACAATAATATAACACCCGGGCTTCACACCGCAAGGTGGATCGACTGGATCAAACACCAACCTACCTTGATCAAACACAAGGGATTTCTTGATCAAACACAAGAGATTCTTGATCAAACACAAGAAGAGAGTTGCATAAGCAAACTTTGATTTCAAATTCTGAGTTCTCCTTGAATGCTTACAATTGATCCCTATTTATAGGACCAACTCAACAAAACATTACATACCCAACTTCCAACTAACAATAGTAGAAAGTCTTCACTTATTAAAGTTGGGGTAGGAAAGTCTTCACCTTCCAACTACTAAAGTTGGAAAAGTCTTCACCTACCAACTACCAAAAGTAGAAAAATCCTCACCTCTTAAAGTTACAATGGAAAAGTCATCCCCCAACTACCAAAGGTGGAAAAGTCTTCATCCCCCAACTACCAAAGGTGGAAAAGTCTTCATCCCCCAACTACCAAAGGTGGAAAAATCATCACCTCTTAAAGTTGGTATGGGAAAGTCTTCACCCCACCATTACTTACAAAAGTGAGTTGATTCTCCTCCCCCTTTTTAGAAAAGTAAAAAGTAAAAGTAAAAGTAAAAGTACCTTCTAAACATTTATTGACCCCATGACTGGTTCAACTAATGAACCAAACCACTGCTAGACCAAAACATGTAAACCAGAGTAACTAATCCCGTATGCATACCTATTACCATGGTTTAGACTCATTAAACTATTGAAGTTGCCTATTACATTAAAAAAACCCTTGGACTAAAGGCCCAACATGCATACAACCCAACCATAGGCTTATTCCTAAGAAAACAAGTCCATTTTGGTGATAAATCTGCATCAGCAGGGGAGGGGAGAAGAGAGATCGCAGGGAAGAGGGGGGGTTAAGGGAGGGGAGGGGGGAGAGAGAGAGCAGCCACACATGCCTTTCACAACTTTTTTATTCTTCATTAATCAACTTCCCAATTCCTTGGGTTACAGGCCTTACTTATATTAATTCAAAATGAAAAACTCCTAAGACTGAAGTAGAAAATCTTAATTGCACCCTAAATTAAAGTCTAATAAAAATAGAAACACAATAAAACTAAAATTGAAAATTTCTACTTACCTAATAGCTACCCCAAAATAACCTAAAATAAAAGATAACAAATATTATCAAGTAAAATAAAATCCTAGAATATTCTAATAATCTTAAACCCAAATCAGTAATTTGGAACCCAAATTGGATCTGGTTCTTGGTCTGGGTTTGGGTCGATCCATCGTAACGCTGCTACATCAATATCAAGTACAACAAATGCACTGGATAGAAGGAATGATATTTTACACATTAGAAATGTTAAGACAACATGGAGAAGGCAGGAAATGTCTTGGATTGGAGTCACAAGCACAGACATAGTGTTCATAATTAACAACGGATTTGGCCTTGCATAGAGTGATTGGAGGCACATGTTCATGCGGCTGATGTCAAGTAATACACTGAGCCAAATGATTGACCACACTAAAATCAATGTGAGCTCAAGGTGTCGCCTAAGTGACAAAGTGTGCCTTGATACCCAAGTATCCAGACCTACAAGATGAAGGAAACATACCTGGATAAAGAAAAGAAACCTGTTACATGGCAAATATACCTGGAATATGGTAGTCACTTTCTGGGCCTTGTACTCACCAAGTCATTCCTGAGGCATAATGATGCAGATTCAAGATTCAGGTTGCAGTACAGGAGGAAGAAGACCAGAACTTAGCTTGGGTTCCGGATTGGACCTGGTTTAGATCAGTTTTCCAGAATTACTTAGGACCTAGTTCACCAATGGCCTGTAGATAGGAGAATCTTTCCTACTTTGTTTAGATTTCTTTCTTTTCATGTTTTGTCCAGGATTGATTCTAAGTGGCTCTCAGCTTTCCTAAAACCAGTTTAAATCAATCTTAATCAAAGTCTTTCAATACATGTAGAGGGCTAGGCCCTCCCTACAATTTACAGTTGAATAGAATTGGCTTTTGTCCCTAGCTCTGCGACATTCAGAGCAATAGTTTTCTGTGAGATGCAGTAAAGCCTTGGTGGGATTCCTCAATCACTTATCTCTTTCTCTTCTTTTTTTCTTCCTTCCATCAAATCAAGTGATGAGAGGGAGATGCAGCGAACCCTTGGTGGGATTCAGCGCATGCTTTTCTCTGCTCGTTTAATTCTGTTTTGCTTGATAATATCCTGCAAGTCATCTTCTCCTCCTGAGTTTTACTTCTAGTTCTGATTCTATTTTCAAAAACTCATCTTTCCATTGATTTCAAAGTCATATTTCAAGCCTGATTTTTTAAAATCACTCTATTTTTAAATATTTTCTGAAATCTGGTTTCAGATTAAAATTCTACTGTTTCTGCTTAGTCTTTGTTGCTGTTTATCCATAACTCTGTTCTCATTGATTGCTATTCTGAATCTTCTAAACTAAACAATCAAATTCTAGTTCTTGAGCTATCCTATCTCAAGTAGGATTCTCAATATCTTGGAATCAGACCATTGGATTACCTTGATATTTTACTTTTCTGCTCTCCTAAGTAAACTGAGCACTCGACCTGCATATTGGCCAGATCAGACCCACTTAAAAAAAAATTGATTCTGACTCATTTTAGACTACCCACTAGTATTCTGATTCATAGTTCCTCACCTGCATTTCTGGACATTCCTTGAATTTATGAAACTTAATAACCCTAGGTGGCTAGAAACCCATTACATCATGGTGGCTTGGGCTAACCTTGGCACTAAAACAACCACGCTTCTTACTAATGACGAGCTCCTTACCACTTCTCTGCTCGTTATGGTATTGAAATATCCCCTATTATGCTGCACCAGACAAGAGATGCTCAACTCCTTTCCATTTGATTATTTACTTCTTTCTTGCATTTGCTTTTCTCTTCAAGGAGGAGAAGCAACAGAAACAACTTTATTCACATATTACCTATAAAAAAAAAACAATTTTATTCATAAAATGCTATTAATTTACATAGCTGTCTGCCGGAGGCCGTGTCTTGGAATTAGTGAAGGTAATTAGCTCATTCCATGATGACATTATCTATCAATTAATTATACCTATCTTAATAAGGACATGCATTTTTTTTCCACTTGTTTTCCCCTCAGAAAGTGTGAAGGTGATCACAGACATCTCTGCAGTGCAAGCAGTGATATTGAGCTCACAGCTGAAAGAAATGTTGTGGAATCTTGGTTCCCAGGATATATCTCTAGTGATGTACAAGCCCATCAAACTTATTTATCATCCCAGAGAACCTTTCTTTATCATCAGAATGGTAATTTCTTTGAGCATCGATTACTTTTATTACTAAAGGTGAAGTTGAAGTGTATGCCAAAGAATCACTTTCCCGTTAACATAAAGCTGGAAAGTTTTGTTAAATTCTGATTCTGGCATATATATATATATATATATATATATCATGTTTGCTTGTGCAACTTCACATTGACTAAAAAAAGTCCTTCAATGTGTTTCACAGCCAAAGAAGATCACTGCAGTATTTCCTATGCGTTTCAGAGACAATACGGATGTGATTATTGCGACAGCCTTCTTCCAGGTTGTTGGCTAATATAATTTATAAGTGTGTTATATCTTTTGTGAAGAATGATAGCATTCAAGTATATCCTCCTCATCAACCTACTTGAAATAAAAACAGGAACTCATGGATGTGGGATGTTCAGCAGAATGGGTCAAAGCACCTCCTTGCACCTGGTCACCCATACCTCCTCCAGAGTTAAGAGGAGAGACTTTCGAAGATCTGAGCACAAATGGAGGATTCGTCTCCTTTGGTAAGAATTTCCAAATCCTAGTTTTTGACAGAAACCAATTCAACCTTCTGGTGCATGAGGCGAGGACAAAGACCAGAGGATGATGTTTTGGCTACTGAACAAGTCCCTCAAAAGGCAGTGGCACCCAATCATGTTTTGTAATATCAGGAGTACATTAGTTATGAAATGAAAGGGATCTAACAGATGCACACATGTATTACCACCATGCAATAGAACATAAATTCACAAGTACATGGAAAATAAGTGATGGCACTAAATATTTAGAAGTTGATTTTCCTTCATATATGGAAATAATAATAAATTTTAAAATTATTTTAGATTGGTAAACTGATGGATGTACTTACTCTAAGACATTTCCACATCACATGTTTACAGATATTTTCTCACGTCATGTTGAAGGAGAGAAGCTTGACAGGACTGCATGGAGTCTATTGAACTTCTATGCTTATGTGAAGTATCATGTAAAGGTAGAAATCCATTTTTATCTTGGGTTGTTTGACGATTCTGTAAATTACCACTGCTTCCTACATATCTGGCTAACAATACTTGATTCTACAGTGTACCCGAGGTTTTATACAAAGAAGGATGAGGAAGCGTTCGGAAAGTCTAGCACAGGTGATGGATCTAAAACTGAAATGCTCCTTTATTCCCATATATGTCTTATTAAATTTCAACCCTCTCTCCCTGTCCAACTTGCAGGTCCTGCAGGAATCAGGGATAGGAGAAGATGAACAGTACAAGGAAGTCCGAGGTGAATATATACAAACATATATATATATATATATATGTGTGTGTGTGTGTGTGTGTCATTTAAAAAACCTAAAATATCCCGAGACCATAACATGGCCTGTTTCCCAGATACTTCAAAATGTATTCCATGTTGTATTGGATAGGTATATTTTCAATGAAATTTCATGTCAGCTACTTGAAAACATAGTTGTCATGGCATCTAGGCCTGGATGCAAGGCGACACCAACAAGGCGTCCAAGGAACCTGGGCACCTAAGGGACGCCTTGACAACTGTGCTCGAAATGCCAATGCCCTCACAATATGTCAGTAAATAGAATATGGCTGGTTATATCACTAACAGAGTACAGTCATACACAATGGCTTCAACATTTAACCGTTTACTCAGGAGAAGGATCAGGTAACATGGTTCTTCTCTCTTCTTCCAGACCTTTGGGTACTCTGAAGAGAACTGCCAACCATTAAACAGTTGCAGTAAGTTTGTTAAGGCAGTTGATTTTGATACATTTTTTCTAATGAAAACCACGTGGTTTTGATGCAGGGTGTAAGTACATGAGGAAAGTGCTAACCTTCTCAAAATCAAAAATCTTTAAAGGGAAGTGTTACAGTTTTAGCAAGAAGGTCAAGAGAATCCATTCCCCAATTAAACTTCATGCATTCAATCGGTTCCGACGACGATTGTTGAAAATTCCAAAATTTAATTCCATGAAGAGATATGGCAAATTAGACTAATTCTAATAATGCCCCAAATTATGTTTCTTTGCAGTCCTAACTTCATGATCTGTAACATATGGAATGTATGCTAGAAATTTGTGATTGTAACAGCATTGAAGCAACCACAAAGAAGACACTATTGATTTCACATGATACAATTATGCCTAGCTGAGTTATGTATACAAAAATTCTCATTCATCTGACTATGTTCATGTTTGAAAGTGAAAAAAAGAAATTAAGCCCACATGCCATGCTAATTATCAAGTCTTGGGAAATATGCAAATCCCTGCCGATGCTTGAGGATGTGATCGTACCAGACGTTATAGAAGCCCATTGTAGTAAAGTGAATGATTTTGAAGTATAACAAACCAGACATAATGGTCATCTGTCCTTTGGCCTTAGATACAATAGTGCTAGGGCAAAACTGTCTCTGAAAGCAACCTTTCAGATTCCATTGGAACTAGTGAAGCTAGTTTATACAAATTAGTTAAGCCTTTTTCGGGACTAGGAAGAGGGTCATTGTGTCAATCAGCAAACAGCAACAAAATTTTAACCACCAAAGACTC
Source organism: Macadamia integrifolia (assembly GCF_013358625.1). Classification (NCBI taxonomy): domain Eukaryota; kingdom Viridiplantae; phylum Streptophyta; class Magnoliopsida; order Proteales; family Proteaceae; genus Macadamia; species Macadamia integrifolia. The sequence continues at coordinate 7,129,440 of NC_056569.1, forward strand.
TCAATGCAAAAGTTGACTGTCCAATTGATGGATTTTGTTGCTTGTTTGTAATATCTCACTCTTTCAGTAAAGCTCCTGCACTTGAATCGGCTCTACAAGATATTTTATATAAAAAACAATCTAATTTCATAATTTTGGAAAGTGAACAGGAAGAATATACAACTGGATTATGATTAGATTATGAGCTACTACAGGAACAAGATTTTGTGTGTAAAACAACATAAAATGGAACAGAACATGAAGCTACATACCTGTAGAAATGAGCGAATGTTTCACTGAAACTGATCGATTTCATTCAAAACAAACTTTTCTGTAACCAAATACACAATAGCAAAGACTCGACTAGTCTACTCCAACTCAGATTCCGGAAGCGGGCGCGTCAACATACTTTCTGACTCAACATCTGCCATTGAAGGACCAGCCCCCTCCCCACATCTCAAGTTGCGATTCCAAGATAGAGCCCCAAACAAGCTGAAACTCATGGTCAAGATTCCAATCAAATGTAACACAAACAGAAGATTTATCAGAGCCACACCTCTTAACCTATCATCCTCCAGATCGCACTGAACATCAGTGGTCGTTTGTGCAGGAGACATTGAGATCTTACGACAACCCATCAACGAGAAGGCGTCAGAGTACAAGGACAAGCCAGCCTGCAAAACCCAAGTCCCCTTGAAAATAAGACCTGAAGATAGCGCCACTTCTGCGAAAAACGCTGTAGGCCTGAAGGAAAGGTAAAAGCAAGCAGCAGCACATACGAGTGTGAGCCCACCTAACAATTCATAAACACGGCCACCGAGCCCTGTAATGCCCAATCCCATCAGCGAATACTCTATGAGAAACGCAATTCCAGCGAAAACATAGACAAGACCTTCGTGCATAAGAAAAGGGTCAATGTTTTCTCGGAGAATCACCAAAACGACGAGGACCCAGAAGAGACTAATAACTGCTGCTTGCTGAAAGAAAGCGAATCGATACGTCGAATGACCAGAGAACGTCAAGAAGAAGAAAATCTCGGAGAATGAAGCAATGGGAAGGGCAATAAGCAGGATGTATAAATCAATATTTTTCCATCTGGGTTCTGACATATACCATATCTTTGATCTGTAGACGCATGGGTTCTTGAGGTGGAGAGAGAATGCGCAAAGGAGTCGACGAGTTCCAATTGGGAAGAAGAAGAGAAATGCAAAGAAATTGGTTGCTAATGATCCCATTTTCCAGTTCTGGTTTCCTTCTATTCCCTCCGTTATGGAAGAAAAAACAAAGAATACTTGTCTAGTCCTTCTCTATCAGAGATCCAAATCCATAACAGAGTAGTTCTTTGCGCGTTACCCTTCACAATTTGGTGGAAAAAGTTCCTGCAGAGATAGGTTAGGGGGTAGTTCAATTCGTCTAACTATGATCCAGGTTTACAGAGGAGAATAAAATATTTTTTGGGAGAAGGAGTTGCCCGTCTGGAAGTAATGTAAGTTGGGAATGAGAAGGATCGATAAAGCCCTATGATTTGTTCATCGTTATTCATGACCGTTGACTAGGGAAACCAAAGCTTGAGCATCATGAAGACTGGCAGTGATAATAATTTGGGCTGTGGAATCTAAAGATGTGGAAAGTGAGGTGTAAGTTTGGCCCTGTGAACTCAAGCCTACCCTGAACCAGGACAGGCTTAGGCTGGGATTTTCAGGTTCGAGGCTTCGGTGGAAGCTTCAACCAAGTGGGCATTTCCACTTTTCATTTGAGGTGAGGGTAGGGGGTGTCAACGGCCCGGTTTGGTGTGGTTTTGGTCCGGTTTCATCGGTTTCGGTGTGACTTTAGAACTGATCGAAACCGACCCATTTAGGATTTATCGGTTTCGGTCCGATGTCAGTTTCGGTGTGGTTTGGGTTTGGGTTGGTACCGGTTTGGATTTATCAAGTTCATTTCGGTTTGGATCGATTTTTTAAATCGGTATGGAGAACCGATATGGAACCATTAGGAAACAACCACCTGTTGACCTGCTTAAGCATTTAGGCAATTCAATGAATATTTGAAAAATGAAAAACAACCAATATATTTAACTTAAAACTAGTTAACTATTTAACTTAAAACTAGTTAAAAATTCCCCATTATATTATTATGTTTGGAGATTGTTAATTAACTAGGACTTGATGAGATAAAGAAAACCAATTCAAAACAAGATTGTATCTATAGAGACCTTATACAGCTTGGAGCCTTGGACGAAGACAGGTAAAAATAGTTTGAAGGGGAAAGAAACTGAAAGCAAAACTCAAACAGAATTCCACACTATACTAGGAATAGAATTCTCACTAAGACTAGAATTTCTAAAGAAACTTGGAATTTTGAAACTAATGAAACCGTGCACCATTCTTCTTCTCTTGGCATTGATGCTAGTGCCTTGATACTTCATCTGGATGCCATAGATGTCCTCTGAGTCTGATGGCTTCCATACCTCTGCTAGAGATGATAGTACATTAACAAGTTTCTTTACCACAACTTTGGGAATCATTGAAGTATAATGGCACTGTTACCACAGCTTTGGTGATTTTGTCATTCAAAAACTTTGATACATCATTCACAAGCTTTCTCAACACCTGAAAGCAGAAAGAATTAGTGTTTTCTCATTAGCAAGATAAATGAAAACTATATTTCAAACCTCACGAGTGAAAAATAAAATTCAAGCATACAGTAGAACACTAATACAGGGAAAAGTTTTCCCAACAAGAACAGCAGCAACTACCGATTTATCTTTCTTACAATATATACAAATTAATTATAATTGAAAATATTATAAGGCCTAAAAGATGAAAAATAATCTACAAGTAGAACAAAAGATATGACAATAACTCCAGTAGATCCAAAAGCTTTTAAACTAAACAAAGCACACACATGAAAAGCATAGTTGTCAAGGTGGCTAGATGACCCAAGGCGGTGGAGGGGTGAAAAACAAAAATGACACCAACAAGCCGCCAAGGCACACCTTGACAACTATGTTAACAGGAATCTAGATCAATTGTACATGCTTTAAAATTGAGAAGACTCACTTACCTCCATAAAAAACGAAACCAAGTGCTGCAGTAAAAGATACGACTGGGAAAAAAATGAACAAACAGTTGCACATCAACAAGTGAAGATATTATGTAGAAATATTAAGAAAAAAGTCAGAAGGACCACCATGAGATCCCTTAGACTATAAAGCAATAAGGCTATAGTTCCAAAGACAAACTTGCAATAAATATCTTTCCAATGGCTCCCACAACACTGTTTTCATTTATCCACAGGTATATCCAAAGACAAACCTTATCAAATCATCTACAGTTAGACCATACAGAAAATAACAAGCAATAGAGGCATTATAATACCTAAAGCACTAACAAATGTTCAACTAATGAATATATGTAACAGAATAAACCCCTTGAAGATATAAATTTGGATAACCTATGTGGTTGTGCAACTACCACAACATGCAAAAAGCAATAACAACCAGCAAACAAATCAGAGATGTTAGAATTTGCAGGTACCTAGGAAGGTCTTTCTCTTGTTGTAGGCACATTGAGCTTATCCTTCTCTAGGAGTAGGACCAGCTGAAGAACTAGCTACTGCACCTCTCTCCTTTTCAATGTGCAATAGTTCTAGTATATTTCCAAGTGCATTATCCGCATCAGTGGGATCATCAAAAGGCTCAGCTACATACAAAGTAAAATAAGACATTAATTAACTAATTAAGACAATTAAAAATGAAAAATATACTGAATGAAAAATTACCTCTGAAGTCTATATCAAACATCCAATCCCGAAGGCATATTAATGCTTCAGCATTGGTAGGTAGGAGTTTGATCCGATATTTATCAATAACACGGCCCCCTGCGCTAAAAGCTGACTCTGAAGCAACTGTGGAAACTGGTATAGCTAAGACATCACGAGCCATTCGAGTCACATCTGGATACCTTGACCCATTTGCTTTCCAGAATGCCAACACATCATACTCATCATATTCATTATCATTGAATGGGACCTTGGGTTCATCTAGATATATATCCAATTGAGATTTATTTCCATTATCCATCTCAGCAAGCTCGGATACCATAAATTCCTATGAAAATTGAGAAATAGCCGAAATATGAATCATTAATAAGATTAGCAATGAATGTTGAAAACTTGTATTAAAAAATAAATCAAAATTACTATCAAAATGTAAATTTACTTACAAATCTTGTTCTAGATCTCCCAAAACGATGGGTAAGTGTAGGAACATCATAGTCACTTGATTGCATACTCTTGTACTCATCAAACAATTGATATAAAGAATTCCTCACATTGTTGCACATTGTAGATGCATTTAAGTCCAGGTTGCAAAGCTTAGAAAATGCCCAAGTCACAAAACTAAGTTTATAACAAGGATCAAACACCAAAGCAATAGCCAAAATTAGACTATATTCACTCTAATATTTGTCAAATTTTTTCTTCATTTCCATTGCCATTGGCTTCATAAAGTTGAGCCCATGTGATACCTCTTCTAATAAACTTTTGTGAATCTCCCAAACATTTTCAAAATATAAATTTGCTGTGGGATACTTGGAACCAGAAAGCAAAACAGTAATTGCATAGAAGGGATACAAAAAACTCGTTAATCTCTCAATCTTCAACCATTGTTCAGAACTAGGACAAGTTTTAAAGTTGTCATCCACTAGTCCAAGGTTCTCAAATGCTTTACAATAAAATAATGCAGAATCAAGCATGAGATAGGTTGAGTTCCACCTTGTGGAGACATCAGCACGTAAGCCCTTACTACTTTGTAATCCCAATTGCTTACAAATTTTCAAGAATTTTATTTTTCTTGTATGTGATCCTTTCACATAGGCTATACTAGATCGCACCAACACCACAGAGTCATCTATGTGTTTCAGTCCATCTTGTACAATAAGATTGAGAATATGTGCACAACACCTATTATGAAAGTGTAATCCTCTACATAAAAGAGCATTCTTCAAATTCAAAATTTTCTTCAACAAGTCAACAAAACAGAAATTAGCTGTGGCATTATCTAAAGAAAAAAATTTTCGATCAATACCCCAGTCAGACAAGATTTTTGAAACTATTTCACAAATATGGATGCCAGTGTGTGGAGGTGGCATGATGCAAAACTTCAACAACTTCTTATGCAACACCCAATCCTTATCAATGTAATGGGCAGTCAAAGCAATGTATCCATCATTAGTGATAGATGTCCATAAATCACTTGTCAAAGAAATCCTCCCAAGAAATGAATTAAGTAAATTCCTGATTCTAATGGACTCCAAATTGTATAACCTCAAAATATCCGCCATTTGTGTGTTTTGAGCAATATGGGTATAGCTCGGAAAAAAGGTATGTAATTAACTCTCTGAACTCCTCATACTCAACAAAAACTAAAGGTAACTCATGTCTCACAATAAGCTTCGTAATTTTGTCCCGCACAAAATCTTGGTCAACTTTTTGGTCTCTTATCATCACTTTCCCATCATTTACACCCAAAATCATTTGGGTGCTTGTGTTTCCTTTGTTTTTCTTTTTTGGGCAATGTAGAATATGTCTCCTAAGGCTTCCAGTTCCATTAATATTACTATCAGTCTTATAAACTTGCTTACATCTTTTACATTCAGCTCGATTCTTCCCATCATCAAAACCCTGCCCATCAATGATTGTGAACTCATCCCAAACTACACTCCTTCTTTTCCTTTTGGTAGTTGCATTTGTTTCAAGTGTTACGACACTTGAAGGTTCTGTTGATGGAATTCCAGGAATATATCGTCCATCATCAGACATAACATCAGCATCTGACCCACAATCGGGCTCATCTTCTATATTGATGGACATTTCTATAATTAATAAGAAAACATATGACATGTTAATAAAATAAGAATACCAAGCATTACAAATTCAAAAATGACCTCTTTAAATTAGCCCTATATAATACACTATTGCATGCTGAAATTTGATTCAAAATCTCATATTTGAAGAAATTGAAAAAACATAAATAAGATTCAAAAATAAAATATAGAAGGATAAAATTGACTGAAAGGATATACCTAGGTCCTAGAGGTTGGAGTACCAGAGAAAGAACTGAAATTTGTAGAGAGAGAACTTGAAGGTTGCAGGGGTCTCAAATCGGCTGTTGGAGGAGGGAAACATTAGTTCTCAATTAAAACATAAGCTTTACAGCTTTACCTGTCATCGCTGTCGATGTGCAAACCGTGCAATAATGAAGGAGTGATGTAATTTAAATAAAAATGAAGGGTAAAATAGTCAAGTGAAAATGTCTGACGCATCTTTGCAAATAATTTATACAATATACAAAAATAATTACCAAATCTTGACATAGACCTTCAATGCTTATATGCACCAAACTGAATTGGAAAGTTCTATATTATGATATTAAGGGGGAAAACAAAGTAATACTGATCAATTCAGTCCTTCAATCCCCTCATTTCAATCAATCAGTAATACATAAGATTACTTTTCTTATAATTAGGTAAAAATGACTATAAGGACAAAAGACACTAAATAATGTACATGTAGAGATAGATGCAGGTACAAAAATGGTCTTCAACAGAAAGAGAACATAGATGTGGCTCGTGTGCAACTATATATTGACAACTAACTATTGTATCACCAAGAAAATCAGCAAGTTATTTTGCAGTAGTCAAAACTCAAAAGTCACAACACAGGATTTTTGCACTCCATAGTCAACCAAGGATTTACTCATTGTGCTTGACTCCAAAATATAATCAAGCAACTCTCTTTCAGCAATATTACTATCTTGACTCAACAAAATAGATATTGAATTAGAGATTCTTGGCTTTTTCATCACCCTGCCTCTAAGCTTCCTTTGCCTCCTTTATAATTTGATGTACAACATTCTTGTGTATAACAAGGGGAGGATCAGAACCTCTCCCTTCCTCCCTTCCTCCCTTCCTCACTACATCTTGCAATTAGACCAGCTGGGTGAGGATGGTTTTTTTGTATTATTATTTAATTGGTTATAATTTTTTATCTTTCAAACTTATGAAAGTAGGGACATGATTTTATTTCCAGGAAGTAGGATATAATCAGACTAGGTTTATACAAAACTCACCTTGTTGCCCCTTCCTAATTAGAAGACATTAACAAAGTTTTAAAATGATGAACTACTTTGTATATGTATAATGCAAACAGGAGCCTAGAAAAGGTACCACAGATAGAGATAATGAAAGAATCATTCCAAAATATGTGCTTGTGTTTGAGAGAGAGAGAGAGAGAGAGAGAGAGAGAGAGATCCATCATGTATGATATCATCGTTATTATATCATATTTAGCATCTGGAAATTTAAAAGGAAGTTTAGTTGTGACAATTCATAATCATCGAAATTATTGTTCATTATAAACCATAGAAACTGTGAAAGGAAATCTAAGCTCCAAAATTAATAGAAAATATTTTAAATCACCATTATCAATGGCAAAAAGAACGTGACAGGGAATGTCATACTCACGGAGATCAACGACGCAAGTCTATGAAGTCCCGAGGTCATTGCTTGCTGAAGCCATGGTACAAGCATATGGACCATCAAAAACCAGGTAGAAAGTATTATTGGAACACCCTTGAACAGAGAAAATCCTACAGATTATGCTATTCAAAATAAGACTTAAAGTCAACATGGGCAATTAATAGCAATTCGGTGAAAAAGAACCGCACTCCACCAATGGAAGAACCAGAAGACAATCAACTACTTGCAACTAATACCATGACCTTGGACAGCAAACAATTACCTTTTGCAGCTTAATATAGATTCATATGCCTCTATAGCATCAATCTTTGCCTGGTTTCTTTCAACATCATCTAGCATCATTCTTCACATGCATCAGTTTTTGGACTGTAACAAAGGATGTCTTCAAATAAGATTTGCGGAAACTAGACAAATGCGTTTTCTGCAAAAATCGAGCTATGTAATTAGGCACACATTTGACAAAGAATAAAAAGTAAAACATAAGCATAACACTCCATCGATTTACCGTCAGGGTCAGGATGGCAGCAAGCCAACCCAATCTTAAGCACCGCCTCCGTGTCTTCCACCTTGTAGGCTTGTACTCCCCTGCAATCCTCGAGTCAGGGGCTTCGTCCGCTTCGATGAGCCTCCCTTTCGCTGTTTCTCATAAATCTTTTTCACGGTTTCACCCAATCGGCCAATCGATCAGCAGCGGCTCGTCATCAGATGACTTTTCAATGGGTCTCCGGCCGCACGCCACCTCCAGCACAAACACCCCATAAGGCCATAACTGTACTCTGTACACATCGCTTGCCGCCGTCGCTATTACGTTCGCCAACTCCGGCGCTAGGGCCCATGGCCATAACCGCTGGTCCGCTGGCTGTTGGCCGCTGCTGCCTGCTGCTCACTCGCTCACGGCGTCATGGCGTCACCAACCTGGGCTGCCTGCTTCTCACTCGCTCTTTGAAAAATTAGGGTTTTCAGGTTTTGAAAGGTTGAAGTGTTTTGAGGTTAAAATGTCGAATTTGCAATTTTGTATTTAGGGGTTAAACGGTGGGCTCGGGTTGGTTTGGATCGGTTCCGGTTTCGGTGCATATTTCCGGCGCTTTCGGTGGCCCAACGGGCTAACCCGAACCGAACCGAGACCGGATTCAATTTAATATACAAACCGAAACCGGCCCAATAAGCCACCGGTTCGGTTTGGATCGGGCTTAATCGGTTCGGTCCGGTCCGGTTTGGATTTTGACACCCCTAATTGTACGAATATTGCAACCGAAGTCTTCTCCCTTTTTTTTCTTCTTATTATTATTTTTTTAAACTCTATAGCCACCACCTCCTTCTACGTCGCTCTCTCTCCTTCTCTATTAATACTAACCGCCTCCCTCCCCTTTTGTTTGATATATATATATATATATATACACAATACGTGGGTTGGGTTGGGTTGGGTTGGGTGGGGTGGGGTGGGGTGGGGTATTACAGACTCGGCCTTTTCAATCAAGTTACAACAAAATAATTTGGTGAGCCGGTAATTTTAAAAAAATCCATTAAATTATTAATACCGACATACCCATTCCAGTTTCTGTTCCATTACTCTCACAGCGTCCCACTTCTATTGCCTCACCGATCATTCCCTGGATTATTGATCGACTTCAACACTGTTGGCAGCACTGATGTCGCAGCTCATTCACATATTTCCAGTCTAAGTACGAATGGCCGCTCCAAATCCCGTAAACCCACTCATGGTTGCCCCTACCGTTCCAATGAACCCAAAGCCTGCCCATGGGAACACTGGCTCTTTCAAAGGCTGTTATGCCTCACCATTATCTATCTTTGGCCACCTACTTCATTGCACAGATTATTGCCCATTTACCAAGGATGATATGGGGATAAAGCTTTCCCCCAAAGGCTACTTCAATAATGCTTTAACTCCTCCAATCTTGGTCAATAACTGGCCTTGGTCTGATATACCGATCTGGCAGTTGCATGATGTGGCTGGTCCAAGTTCAAGAACACAAGGAACGCGCTACTACCATCTTAATGGCATTCCCTTACAAACTGTTGATGTTCCCATGCATGGGTTTCAGACTTTGGATACTATTGGTCCTCCTTTATCTGCGGATGTACAACTTGTGGTGGGGCATCCGGCTACTTTCCCGCCACACCAGATGGAGGATGTTGAGGACTTCTCTCTTGCCTAATTATTCATGGATAAACAAACAGAACCTATTACACCTCTCTTTGATAGCTCCACCCACATAAATGTCAATAACCCTAGCACTTTGGATGGAAATATAGGCCCTGAACTGGTGTTTGGATCTTTTCCACCCATACCCTTCACCTTACCACTCGTCCCTACCATTCCCTGTGAACAATTAACCATTGAACGCCGCCACCCCGCTTGGGCAACCAACCCAATTCATGCCTGGCCTTACCCAAACTCCTACTTGCACCGATTTGCCTGGCCTTAAACTTCCTACTTCAGCCTCCATTACAATTCACCAACACTTTTACTCACAACATGAGCCTAAACCAGCCGCCCCAATCTCTAACTCAGGCACAACCATTATACCATACTGGGACGGTTTTCGATTTCAGTAGGAAGAAGAAGAGAAACTCCCACCCAGCAACCTTCAACTTGAACTCCAAAGCCTCAAAGCTTTCATACTGGAATCCATTACATCTTCTTCAAGACCTATACAATTGTTCCAAGCACTCAAAGTATGGCTTAATGATTTCACTTCAGACTCTGACTCCTCCCCACACAAGGATGAACAATCCAACACCCCAACGATGGAGAATAAAGCATCAGATGGGAATCAGGCTGCTGACTCGTCGGACCAGGTACACCCTTCCCCTCATCCCAACTCTTTTTCAAATATTGGTCCTAATTATTTCTTTCTCATATTTTGTATTATTTTTTCATGGTATAATCTCAGCCAAAGAGCACCCTCTTACCATTAGTTTTTCATTCTCTAGTCTTGTTATATTTTTTCATTCTCGGGTCAATCGAAACAACTTAGCCTTTCCTGCTTATTTTATCTGTATGGTTTATATCACCTACACCTTTTCATTTTGTTTTGTTAAAATGATAATTTTTTCATGGAATACTCGTGGTTTGCATAGTACATTAACAAAAAAAAATACCTTTTCCATCACTGTAAATCCATATGTCCAGATTTTATTTTCTTGTGTGAAACAAAGTGTAAGGATCATGAGAACTATCAATTGCCAGGTTTTTTCAATTTCTATAATGCCAGATGGCATATCAATAGTGAAGGTGAGAGAGGGAATAAGGGTGGGCTTTGGGTTCTTGCACCAAGCTAGATCCGTGTTCACAATGTCCTTTATTTTCAACATTTCTTAGCACTTACTATAAATGATAGATTCTGGGGAACTGGTGTCTCATCTGCCCCTATGCACCTCCACAGGTAAATTTGAGAATATTTTGTTGGCATTCCCTGCAAGAATTTATCACTTCCCTCTCCATACCCTTATCATAATTGGAGATTGGAATGAGATACTCTCCAGCTTGGACAAACTTGGAGGGTTGCCTTTCTCTCTCTCCATGGCAGGAACCATTCTTGACCGCCTGATTTCCAATGAGAATATTTCTGAACTTAAATTAAAGGGGTCTTGATATACATGGTCATTAAAGAATGCCTAAATAGATGTTTTGCATCCCCTGATTGGATTCACCCCTTCCCTAATGCCTCTGTATCCAAATTTGCATCCAATGGATCTGATCATAACCATATTACACTCAATCTCAAAGGAACTAGACCCCGTTTCAAAAAATTGTTTCACTATCAAGATGCTTGGTCTCATCACCCTGACTTCTCATACTTCTGCAATACAACATGGCAGTTGTATAAAGATGATAATTTCATGACCAAATTGACCAATTTTAGTCGATTGTTGTCCAAATGGATCTACTCAACATTTGGACACATTGACACGCTCAAGTGAGGATATTTTGAAAAGATAATATCCCTGGAATCTCATCTTATGGATGATATTAGCTACTCACAATTACATGAGAATATCCAACAGTCACAATGGATCTTTGATGCAAAAGAGGTATTCTGGTTCCAGAAATCCAGACATCTTCATATTACTTATGGTGATAGAAACACCCGCTCCTATCATGCCATTTCAAAGCACCATATCTGGAAGAGGAGAATCGATTTTATCTGAAATGCCAATAATGACCTAATTGATGACACACAGCATTGCCCGGGAATTTACCTTATTTCTTAGGGACCTGTATAGGACCTCCAATCCACTTGACCCTTCTTTGTGGAATGTTTATTCCCAAAGATTCTTCTAGAAGAGAAACAGAAATAAAAAAGGCAATTTTTGCAATAGGTCCTTATAAAGCACCTGGGGGCAGATGGTTTTCGAGCTTGCTTTTATCAGAAATTATGGACCATGATTGGATCTGATATCACCACATTTGTCAAGGATTTTTTCTCCCATTATTCCTTCCCATATGGAATCAATCATATATGGATTTGTCTGATCCCCAAGCGGGATGATGCTTCCAGGGTGGAAGAATTTAGACCAATTAGCCTCTGCAATGTTTCATATAAAATCACTTGCAAAAACAATGGCTAATAGACTACGACCATTTCTCCCAAGCTTCATCTCACCATTTCCGGAAGCCTTCATTTTAGGTTGCCAAAATTTTGATAATATCATCATTGCTCATGAGATATTCCATTTGCTAAGAGGAAAAAGGGTAGGACAAGATTTGTTGCTATTAAGCTTGATATGTCAAAAGCTTTCGATAGGGTCGAATGGAGCATTATCCGAGCAGTTTTTGAGTTCTTGGGCATTGGGGAACACTGGTGTGACCTAATCAGTAACCTTGTATCATCGGTAACATACTCCATCAAATTGGAAGGCTATTTATTTGACTTTTTTTTAGCCATATCAGAGTATTTGACAGGGTTTCCCTCTGAGCCCTTTCCTTTTCATAACTGTGATGGAGGTTCTGTAATATCCCGCTTCTTAAACTCGGTCTGATTTCGTGGTTGAACCGGTTTAACCATGCAGGAACCGAGCCAGAGGATGTTAGAGCGGGTTCCTTATGGGCTATGATGGCACGGGTGACCTTAAACACCGGCTGGCCCGACAAGTCCGAGCCAGTGCCAGAAGAGACGGGAGTATCCAAACCGTGTACGTGCACCTACCATAAGGCTATGTACGGATAAAACAGGTATTATATCTGTATTTTAAGATATATATGTAGGCTACAATGTATGCCTGGGGTGGGGTTTGAGCCGAGGTCCGAGCCCGGTCAAAATCCCAAGTTTTGACTCTCGGATGGGTATGTCAGGTGGGTACACCCACCCACCTGAGTGACCCATCCAACACTATTCACTTAATTAGGAATAGTATATAAGGCTTTATGATTTCTTTTCTTTCCATTTATTACCCTCGTACGTTTGGTGAGAAAAGTAAAGAGGAGAGAGAAAAGAAAGGGAAGAAGGAAGGAAGAAGAAGAAAGGAAGGATTTCAGTGGCGCCGAAGCTAGATCTTGCTATTCCGGTGCCGGGAGAGTAATCTTCAACTCGAGATCTACAGTTGGAGGTAAGAAAAGCTGGGTTTTATGAACATTCACCATACCCAAGCTTTAAACCTTTGATTCGAGTATGATTTCTTAAGATCTTGTAAACACCCTTTGAAATGATGAATCTAAGGTTTAATAGATGATTTATGTGTTGATCTTGAAGGATTTGAAGAGATATTGACACGGTAGAAGGAGCATTGTGAGTTGGAAGTGTTCTTGAAGGGTTTGAAGTCATTCTTGAGCAAAGAAGGTATGATGGTTCCTCTCACTCGAATCTAACTTAGATCTAAGCTAGAACCATCCTATAGGACTTTAAAGGTGTGAAGAATGGGGTGAGAAAAGCCCTATTTGGGTCCCCAAGGAATGGAGGAAGTTGAGAAGAAACTGGGGTTTTTCCGCCAAAACCGGCGAGTACAACCGGCGGGTCCCTACCCGCCTGAGAGCACCCACCTGAGAGGTCAGGGGGGTCCCTGGCCAAACCGGCGGGTAGGACCGGCGGGTCCATACCCGCCGGTCCAAAACCAGCGGGTAGGACCGGTGGGTAGACAACCCACCTGAGTGACCCACCTGAGTGGCCAGAATGTGATTCTTAGGTCCGATCGAGCCCAAATCGGACGTGGGACCTTCTTTCGACATTCTAAACACGATTTTGACATCGGATTTCATTAATTTTGATTCTAAAATGGTGAAGTACTAACCCCTCTCAATTTTGTTAGGTTCACCAAAGCCTACCCGATTCGCTCCGGATCTCACCCGTACCGAGCGGGAATCCTTGTACGCTACAAGTAAGTGGAGAGAGGACGTTTGGCCTTGTTTCAAGGCATTTGTTTGGCATTCATATAACCATATCTAATCTAGTCATGTCATCATGAGTATGCTATATAGAATAGTCATTTCACACATTGATGTGCACTTATACTATGTTTATTTTTCAAATGCAAATGGAATGAGATGTTATATGTCGAATGTGTACATCATGTTGCATAAGGCATTGATAGACTAGATGCCGTGGTCGGCTTGGAAACGAATGCATTGGTGGCCCGTGGTATGGGACACGGTGGCACTATGCAGTCGTACTACATATAAGGAGCATGCGGTATTAGGATTTTCACCATCCCGTGCTACGACCCTTCCCAACAGGGGTTAAGGTGTTGGGTTGCCATTTGGGGGGAAGCAGGGGTCGCGGTTGTCGGACACTGTGGCGGTTAGGCATTACGCCCGGCGAGTCATGTAGGACAGTCGGCAACCCCGGTGGTATTTCAAGAGGGCCAATCGTACTGCTTTTAAATTGCTGGAGTCAGCACTGTCATTTAATTTATTTACATTTCTGTTGAGAGCCGGTGGACGGCATTGTCTTTATTTTTCCGAGTACTCACGGTGGGCCTTCTCCAACAGCCCTATGGGCGTATCGCGGGAGGGAGTTCGCGGCTCGTACCCGGAGTATACGCGCACTGTGGTTGTAGTAGCACTAAAACCAAAGACTTAGTAATGTTGATTAGGTGTATGTGATTTAAAATGAATTGCATGGCATGTAGTGCATATGATGTGTTGTGTTGTGTGGACTGTTGTGTGTGGTCCACCTCTCTACTTACTGAGCTAGTGAGCTCATTCCACGTGTACACCCCCTTTTTAGATGATTTTGCAGGTCATGCATCTGAGGAGCATGGGGTGGGTCCCACAGTCGAGTTTCCTGAAGAGGACTGGTGGACCCCTGAGGAGTTTGAGCACGGCGTAGACTGCGCGTGTGAGAGCTGTGCTGCGGGACAGCGGTTCTGAGGCCGAGCTGAGCTCCAGCCTTGATATCGATGCCGAGCTGTGTACTCTGATGATTTTGATGATTTCCTGTATATACTTGATATTTGAACTTTATTCTTTTTGTGTATATATCATGCCTTCGGGCCCAAATGTATATAATTATGGTATTATCATTTGGGTATCAAGTATATGGGAATTAATTACAGGTAAAACTTAGTCTTCCGCTGATCTGATGAATTGATGTTAGTGTGTGTATGCTGTGGTGGAATACAGTATCTGATGATCTTGGCAGGTTTGGGTTAACCGGTGTTAACTCGGTCACTGGCCCGGTTCAGGGTGAACGGGGTGTGACAAACGGTGGTATCAGAGCGTGATGCTCTGCTCCACTCACAGCATACCATTAGAATCCCGTAGACTCTATAATAGGAAAATGGGGTTGGGTAAGATAAAAGTTTAAAGATTAAAAGTCAAAGAAAGAAGGTATAAAATGAGGTTATATATTAAGTTGCATTCATGGCATGCGTGAGTGTAGATAAAAAGGTAATTAGATTGGAACAACCTATAAAGTACTATTTCGACGAAATTTCGGCAGCATAACGGCGTAGAGTGGGATTTCCAAAAAAAAAATTTTACACAAAACCTGATAAATAACAGATAATAATATAACCAAGGGCACAGATAGAAAAATCACATCACCACAAAACCATACAGGTACTCCACATATGAAAAACACCACAACAATCCATTATCCAAAGATATTTCATTCCATAGATGAAAATCAAGTTACATTGCAATTACAAGGAATGAGAAAAAAATAAATATACAATGTCTACAAAAAGGAGAAAACGGGTAAACAGCTAGTATGGGCGAGCCAAGCCCTCACTGGTCGTCATCATCGTCGTCGATGATCACCACGTTCGCTGGAGGCCTGGAGTTAACATCGAAGCGGTGATCGTAATAATCGAACCTCGCGTTCACCATCTGTACTTCCCTCCGAAGCCGGCCATAGTCTGCTGAGATAGCATTGGCCCTGGTGTCCAAGTCCTGACCCAGCCTACGGAAGGAATCCTCCAAAGTGGTCTGCCTGGAGGCAATCTCGTCCAACCGCCTCAGTATCTGGACCTGGCCATCCTGCAA
>NC_056569.1:7145638-7181565 GCF_013358625.1 Macadamia integrifolia
AACCCCAAGTAAAACCTTTCGATTTGGGTAGAAATCCTCTGGATCTTGCTACTATCTTTTGAGAATATGAAATCTAAGGAATAATAGAGGTTCTATATATTGTTTATGAAGGATTTAGAGGAAGACTTGCAAGATTTTTGAAGCTTTTGTTGATCTCTTGAGCGAAAGAGAAGGATTTGAGGGTTTGACGTGTTCTTGAGCAAAGAGGTAAGATCCACGCTTAAGACCTTACATCAACCTTAGATCTAGGTTGGAATTATGATTTGGAGCCTTAAATTTGTGGAACATATGGTCGAATCAACCCTTGATAGTTTCCCCAAGGTGGGATAAAGAATGGGAGAGCGCAGTAAAACATGGGAAGAGTGGTGGGTGCCTGGAAATGGATGGGACCCACCAATCCAGTGCCCGCCTATCTTGGGTGGGCTGCTGGCTTGACCTGTGAGAAAGGACTGGAGGGTGCCTTACCTGCCTCTCTTGGCCCACCGGTCTAAGCAGAGCTACTAGTCCGACAGGCAAGTAAAGACTGGTGGGTGCCTTGCCCGTCAGTCTGGCCCATCGGTCCAAGCAGTGTTCCTGGATCGATAGGCAAGCAAGGACTGCTAGGTGCCCTGCCAATCGATCGACCTACTAATCTAACTTCTTAGATTCCGATTGGACCCAAATTTATTGGGTAACCTACTCTTGTGATTCTAAACACATTGGAATCATCAAACCTCACTGGTTATGACCTTAAAGTGGATGTATACTAAACTTAACTCTTTTATGATAGGTTGTCCTAGAATGCGCATCATCGCACACTGGATCTACTTTATACAAGGGTAATCATCGTACACAAATAGGATCATTGCTATGTCTGTGGAAAGAAAGGACATTTTGTAAAAAATTGTCCAAATCAGAAGAAGCGGGAGAAGTTGATTCATATGTTGTCCCAATTCTAGGAGCCATATGAAGTTTGTCATGGTGAAGATATTGAATCTGTCTACTCTCTAGATGATGAGCTCTCCCAGGATAATCTGTTTGCCATTGAGGCACCACTAGAATAAATAACTCAGGAATTCTCCTCTTCTGAAGCCGAGTCCGAAGAATTTGAACCCCTCTACTAATTAGATTTTGTTCATCCAACCCCTCCACTAGTGTATACTCCACCCATGGTCCCGGTCAATCCAAATTACCTTCCCTTTTCCCCAGTTTACCTCTCCCATCTGCTTATGATAGACCCATCAAAGCCATTGCCCTTTTTGATATAGGATCTGCGACAACAATTGTCAATTCTGATATCCTTCCCTCTTGGATTTGGAAACCTCATAAACAGGAGTTTCAAGCGGCAAATGGTCAAATTTTTTCCATTAATAAAATCTCTTGTGCTCCTATCAAGATTAAAATTCTTCCCACTTTGGTTGTCAATCATAGAGTTCTAGGTTCAAAGGAGGAGGAAGAGGTAGAGGGCCTAGGAGATGAGAGAACAGGGATTGGTAGTGAAGACATTTAAGAAAGAGATCTTCTCCTTGGGGAATATCATGCAACCAATAATACTAGGAAGATAAAACAAAATGCACAAGAAGGTGTCTACCGAGGTGATCTACTCAGTATTCTGCAATAGTTAGCCTATTTGCAGAGATAAAAGAGAACACAAATGCCACCTGATTATCAAATGCTCAGTAAATCTCAAAGGCCTTTACTGACTGCTGCAGCCTACCAGACACGAGAAAGAAATTCTCGTCTTCTCAGGCTACCTAACCTTTTTACCTGCTTGTTCTAATGTGGAGGATCCAACAAATTTGACAACCACAGAGCATACTTAAGTAAAATATTTTGTTGGAAAGACTTCCCAATAAGGTTGGTTAGAAAGACATCTCCTCAGAGAAGAAGGTGGTTAGGCTCAAAACATGGCTCTGATACCAATAATTAAATTGAAATAAAGTAAACTCAAACCAATAAGTATGGTTTATTGTGTTTATAGCATATCACTTCTCAAGCTTTATAGATGAAGATTTTGGTGGTGAAGATGAGGATGATGACTCAGTAGAAACTTCATAGACCAACTCTATGATGCTTTAATCTAAAGGGGTTATTGTATCTTCACAGATGAAGATGACAAGCACAACCTCGACTATCATATCACCTCTGAATTCCTAAAAATGACTGAAGAATCAAATGTTACAATTATTGTCTTTTCCAAGAACTATGGCTCTTCCATATGGTACCTTGATGAATTGGTGAAGATGTTAGAATGCAAGCATAAGATGGGCCACATTGTTCTTCCCATTTTCTATAAAGTGGATATGTCTCATTTTCGGAAACAAAACGGGATTTTGGGGGAAATCTTTGTTGTCTACGAAGAGAGATTCAGATTGGAGATGGAGAAGGTCTTCTCTACTTATTCCTGAATTAGGAGACTCAAATCCACAAAAAATTCTTCCAACATCAAGCTCCTTAGCATCAATAAATCCAGAAAGGTTGTGTGTGTGTGTGTGTGTGAGAGAGAGAGATAGAGAGAGAGAGTGAGTGAGAAGTTGAACAGGTTTCAGGTTCACGAGGTGAGAATGGGTTTGGGAGTGTTTCAGCTGAAAAGTATAAAATATGTTCAAATTTATCTATTTACCCTTGATTTGAAGGATTACAAACATGTGCTTATTTAAAGATAACACAAAAGTCATTCTAAACTATTTGTTACCACAAATCACAAATATCTCTTGACCAAGCTGTGATTTTTAGTTTATTCTCATTTATGATAAATAAAAATAAGTAAGGTAATTTACATCACCACCCCTGAAAAATGTCAGTATTATAGGAACACCCCATCTCTTTCACCAAATTAGACTCAGACTCCCTACCATCAGTCACTGTTATAGAATATGCCAAGAATGCTGACATCAGCAATTCATTTTTTTTTTCTAAATACCATTTTGCCCTTAAAAATAATGAAGTACCGAAATTACCCTTATTGAGTTGGAGAAGAAGAATGTTCCTCAGGGCTTTTCAGATCGGTGGCTGTGAACCCCTTTCGGTGACGGAGATGACGACAGTAACGGCGATGGCGATGGCAACTACGGCGGTGTTGTCTTGTTTGTTTCTAGGGTTTTTGATGCTTTGGTTGGCTTCTTTTCGTTGTTTGTCTGAATTCTTTGTTGGGTTTTTTATTTAAAGGGTTGAATTTATTTGTGGCGTGTAGATTTGAGGGTGTTGAATTTGGATCTGGATGGTTTAAATGGGGTTTTGGTGAAAAGAGACTTAGATTCTTCTTCAAGTTCACTCTTGTTTAGTGCTTTGATTGTGCGTTGGTTGATTCCTACTGTATATGCCTCTGTTTTCATTTTGGGTTTTAGAAATTGGGGAAACATAATGGGGTTATACAAATTCGGGAAATGACGGACATTTTCAATTAGATTTGATGTCCTATAACGAATTGCTGGATTTAAATAACAATTTATTCTTGGTTCTGAACATGTCCTGATTCTGTTGATTCTGCTTCTGGTTTCAGTGAAACATATCGGTATTTAGATCTTCCATTCTATTCACCAGGTGAGTTTCTTGTAACTCGCGTTAGCCTTTTTTGGATTTTTGAATGACAATTTGGAAGTTCGTTATTGATTGGATCTCAATTGCAGCTTATGTGACCGAGAAGAAAGAAGCTCTAGGTGAAGTCTTGAACGGAGATCGTTTAGTCAGTGCTCCCTACAAGCTTGAGTTCCTAGGTGACAAGGACTAATGTTTGCAAAAAAACAGTGTCTAAGGAAGAGGTAGCTCAGTTCCGAAATGCAGTCACTAAGGACTACTACTTCCAGTTATGATGATTTGCCGATCTGGGGTTTATCTCATCGGCAGTAGGACCCTCCCGCAGCTTCCTACGATGCTTTCAATGGTAGAAGATGCCCCTGCCGCCCCTGTTTCAAAGGTATGATAATCTGATCCCCGTGGAGCAGTAGCCCAGAAGTTCCACCGCCAATGAGAATTTCACCATCCTTGGTCGATCGGCGCAGCCTTAGGACTATAACCCCGATTACTCCTCGTCGTGAAGGAAGAGCCTCGTCCATTCCAATTCCATTAGGAAGATGGTAGCCATTATGGTGGCAGAGGTTGACGAGACTAGGTCAGTTTCGAATCTGAAGAAGTCGCGGGGAACTCGGTTGGAACTTGTCAGAATCACAAGTCAAAGGTAGGGAGAAGGATAGAAGGAGAGGGGTAGTTTTGGGATAATAAGAAAATGGTGTTTTACACATAAGGGCTAAAGTTTCATTTCATAGCATCACTTAACAGAGATTAACGGTAAGGAGTCTAGTTTGGTGGCCGTGTCGGAGTAGATAATACCAAATCAAAGAGAGAGATAGGTAGATGGTACGTTTTGGAGGATCTAATTCATTATATCCAAGTCTAACCTGGGTTCACTTCTTCATCCAACCAAATATTAAGCTCTATTAAATCCCTCAATCACACACATCCAAAAATCTAATACCAAAGTAGGAAAAGCATGGCATCAATTCCTTGCACGCCAAACATTCTAAAACCGTACCTTCTTACTTCCTATATTCCTTTCCCTTGCCTCACTCAAAATGTGGACCTTTTTGTTTTTCTGGTAGAAAAATGTATACCCAAGTTATCTTGCAAGTTGAGCTGCAACTTCCCTAGAAATTGCATACCAACTGAATACTAAATTCCCAAAATCTCTGTATTGTCTTCCCTTGCAATTTAATTCTCTCACCAATCTATGACCCCCAACTGCCTTTCTCTTTGAATGAAGAACACAACATACCCAAGCTCCAAAAGAACTCTCCAAGTCTAGTAGTTCAGCTTCCTCTTTCGATCTTGTATTTGTGAACATTACAAGATGAAAATTTTGAAGTTGGGGAGAGGAGTCAGAAATGTAATCATCAAACCATTTAGAAAACGCCGCAGGCCCTCTAAACTCAGTCCTCCACCACCAGAGCTTCCTCCTCCTCCCCCTTCACCTCCTTCTGAACCCACAATGCCATCACCTCCTCCACAGAAACCCACTTTCCCTTTCCTCTTCCCTCGGACCCAATCCACTGTTCTTCCTGACCCATCTCGTTTCTTCTCTCCAAAACTCCTCTCGTCACCTCTTCCAACAAATTCATTCTTCCAGAATTTCGTTCTCAAAAATGGTGATCAGCCTGAATATATACACCCTTATCTCATCAAATCATCTTCCTCTGCCCTCTCCCTCTGCTACCCATCTCGCTTTGTCAATTCAGCTTTCATCTATCAAATATTTAATCAAGATCTCATCATATCAGCTAGTCAGAATACCACAGATGATACCCATAACAAACACATTATCTCCTCTTTCAGTGATCTTGGTGTCACCTTAGACCTCCCTGGTGATCTTCAATTCTTCCTTGTTCGTGGAAGCCCATTTCTGACCTGCTCTGTCAATAGCCCAACCCCCCTTTTTATCTCAACAATCCATGCAGTTCTCTCCCTCACACCCAACCGTTCCTTCACAAAGTACACCATTTCTTTGAACAACAATCAGACATGGCTCTGCTACACTTCCACACCTATCAAGTTGACTCAGAGCAACACATCTATTCTCACTTCTGATAAATTCTATGGAATAATCAGGTTTGCAATCCTTCCTGATTCTGGCTCACGATATGAAATTATCCTTGATCAGTTTAGTTCATCTTATCCGATATCGGGAGAAGCTGTGTTCACTCACCCCTTCTGTTTGGAGTATAAATGGGTCAAGAAGGGATGGGGAGACCTCCTAATGCTTGCCCATCCTCTCCATCTAAAGCTCTTGTCGGTTGATAATGGAGATGTTGCTGTTTTGGAGGAATTCAAGTACAGAAGCATGGATGGTGAGCTTGTTGGAGTTGTAGGACACTCATGGGTCTTGAAACCTGACCCTGTTTCAGTAACTTGGCATTCAGTTCATGGGATCAATGAAGAAGCCTTTCCCGAAATTGTTTCTGCTCTCAGCAAAGATGTTGACAATCTGAATTCATCTCCAATAACGACTAATTCATCTTACTTCTATGGAAAAGCAATAGCAAGAGCAGCTAGATTGGCATTGATTGCAGAGGAGGTGTGCTATCTTGAGGTGATTCCAATGATTAGGAAGTTCTTAGGGGACTCGATTGAGCCATGGTTAGATGGAACTTTCAATGGCAATGGATTCTTGTACGATGGCGAATGGAGAGGAATTGTGACGAAACAAGGATCATTGGATTCTGCAGCAGATTTTGGATTTGGGATATATAATGATCACCATTACCATCTGGGTTACTTTCTCTACACGATTGCAGTGCTTTCGAAGATTGACCAGGCATGGGGGAGAAAGTACAAGCCTCAGGCCTATGCACTGATGGCTGATTTTATGACCCTGAGTAAACGTTCAAATTCACAGTACACTCGTTTGAGGAATTTCGATCTCTGGAAGTTGCATTCTTGGGCTGGAGGACTCACTGAATTTGCAGATGGAAGGAATCAGGAGAGCACAAGTGAGGCAGTGAATGCTTACTATTCGGCGGCATTGATGGGATTGCACTATGGAGACACACATCTTGTGGCCACTGGCTCAACACTAGCAGCAATGGAGATTCAATCAGCACAGACTTGGTGGCACGTAAGGGAAGAGGAAAACATGTATGAAGCAGAGTTCAGTAGGGAGAACAGAGTGGTGGGTGTGTTATGGGCTAACAAGAGGGATAGTGGACTCTGGTTTGCTCCACCTGATTGGAAAGAATGTAGGCTTGGAATTCAGGTGCTTCCATTATTGCCCATCACTGAGGTTTTGTTCTCTAATGTTGGATTTGTGAAGGAGCTAGTTGAATGGACTTTGCCAGCCTTGGGGAGGGAGGGGGTTACAGAAGGGTGGAAGGGTTTTGTGTATTCATTGGAAGGGATATATGACAAGAATGGAGCTTTAGAGAAGATAAGAAGCTTGAATGGGTTTGATGATGGGAACTCTCTGTCCAATTTGCTATGGTGGATACACAGCAGAGGTGATTGGGATGAGGAGAGATTAGTGAGAGGAGGGGGTAAGTACTGCTGGTTTGGACATTACTGCCACTGAAGATAGCTCATTGCTGCTTTTTTTCTTCTTTTTTTTCTGTACATTTTGAGCAAATATTTGAATCAATAGTATCGGTTGTGCCTTTGTTGTGAGCTTAATGTACTTATTTATCATATTGTTATTTTCTTTTTCATATGCAATTCACAGTACATAGGCTCTTGCATTTGCCTATTCTACCCTGAGACTGGATCAGGTTTATGTACGAGAATAATCTCTTTCGACTAGCCTCCAACGAAGCTGTCCAGCATCCTTTCACTCCCCAATATTGTCTACCCCTCTTCCGACTTTATCTCAGTCACCATTACCTAAGATCCCTACCCGATTCAATTTTATCCCAGCCACATCCTCATTCTCTATCCCAATCGATTCTCTCTTGGCTACCCTCCATCAACTCTCGGCTCCCCTCCTTTGCATCCTTAGTTTCTTTCACTGGAACTTCCATCTATATTCCAGCCAACTGAACCTCCTACCCAAAACCCTCATTGAAACTTATTTCTTCCCATATAGAACGAACGTTAGTGAATTATTCCATTTATTTGCCTGCCAGTAGGGGGTTGCAGGTACTTGGCTGCAACTCAGGTAGCAGCCAAATTTTTTCCTCCTTGGACCGCCTTGCGTCGTAAGAGACATCCACTACACTTTTTTTCTTTGACATTATATGCTTTAGTTACGGTTAGATTGCCATTTATTTCATCTCTTGTTACATCTTATCCCTTGTTTCGCTACTTTGCAAGAAAGATTGTTTCCAAATTTCGAATATATGGCCAACATATTGCTCTCATGTAAACATACCAAATACTTATATGAGAAAAATAAACCATTTATTCAGGCTTCAGATTGGCCGAAGCCAAACCCCACCTTTCTATGGGGCAAATGTTTCTTTTCTGTCCATTAGAACATGCTTGCCTACTCTGCAGTGTACATCATCTTCTATTTAGGTGGCGCTGGTATGTGTTGCATTGGGCTCTTAGGGTTTTTGGCCCTAGAAAGTGTTCAAGTTATTTACCAAAAAGAAAAAAACTCTCAAGTTCATTCCATGCAAGGTCCTGGTTAATTTCCTAGCATTGCTAGAGAGGGTAGGGTAGCAAAAGAAGTCGGAAACGCAAAATTCAATTGTGAGCTCATATTTAGATCTCTAGAATAAGAAATCTCTATGACCGGCTGACCTCAAAGTCTGATAGCTTCCTAACTATATTAGCTTACTGCCCATTTCAACATGTAATCCTAGTTGGTCTTGTGATCAGACCTTACAGTGCATATATAGTAGATCACATACAATTCCTCTTTACAGCTTGAGCTCATACCAAGAACAATTTTAGAAGCTAACTAATTCCTGTAACAAACATGTGTTTACAGCAGATGTTATATATTTTATTGCCAATTTGAGTTATAGTGTGCATCCTCATTATTCTCCTGTCTAAGGATAGCTGACAGTAGAATCTGTCACATGAGGAAAACAAGATCAATATACCCAAATGAGTAAGTATGAAAGAAATCATTGATATGCCAAGAAGACTTGGTGCCAGCACCAACAACAATAAACATTAGTCTGTTCTTGACACCACGTAATTAGAGAGGATGTTGGGGCAGAGAACTAGAAGAGAAGAGAATGATTCACACACCCAAGGTCAATACAAACCACAAGGAAAAACGGATTCTATAATCCTTATCAAGACTAAACTGGAACTGACATTCTCCCACCAAATACTGACATAAAAATAAAGCAAACAAACGAAACAAGCAACACCTCAAGACCATCCCACCTAAATGTGATCGACTACATGGATCTTTGCCATCCAAACAGCTCTATTTGAGGTCATACTAGAGTAAAATGTAGTCACATCAGATAGAACTCATCAAATGAAGTTTCTTACATAGATTTAAGTTAATAACATGTTACACATACGTTGGTGATGGAGGTGCCATGTTCACCCTTGTAGCAATTGAAAGTTGCATTAAGTTGTGCTTTACTACTTCTGCAGGCATGCTTTAGTTTAAACAGGACTTGTATAAGACCAAGCAACTGCCTAAGCCACAATATCGCATAAGCAAGTTCCTAGAGAATCCATATAATGAAGGCATCAATGGAATTTAAAGTTTTGCATAATGATCCTGTCCCTCTTTGATCTAGTTTCTATGTTTGTTTTCACAAATACATAACCTGTGATAATCAAATATCTAGGGGACGTATTTCATTGCAATGGAGGTAAATGGAGTATCTCCCCAGCCCCTCCAAACCTGCAATTTATGAACTCTAGAACAATGTTTTCATAAGTTCAGATGAATATTATATCTAAAACGAAGCACAAATCTTGCTTAAACTAAAGCATGGATGCAAAAGTCAAATGATAAAGCTTTGAAATGTTAAATGTGCTCTTAAAGCTTGGAGGACTAACTCCTTCGAGAATATTTCTTCTTAGGTTTTGGATTATAATGATTTATTATCTAATATTCAAGTGTGGCTCCAGTATGATCTTCTAAATGCCCCCTTGGATGAAGAAGAAAAAGAGGTCTTAGATACCCTATCCTCCTTGCCTAGTGTGAGGAAAATTTCCTAGACAGAAATCCAGGATAAAATGGTTGGAGCTTGGTGATTTTAATTCTGCGTACTTCCATCTATGCATGAAATCCAGAATTAATATCAGTTCTTGTTAGTGTACGATGTCATGTATTCCGTCATAGTTTAATCCAGGGAGTACTGGTGCAGGCACCCTGACAAAACAGAAGGGTGATCCCCTCGAATCGTTTATTGGAGGGCAATTTTGTACTTTCCAGATTAGGATTTTTTGCTATATATTAGGAAATCTTGCCGAACCTCATAAACATGTGTGCATTGTTTGTTCTTGTTTTTTTCATTACTTTTCGCATCGCTTTTAAGGTTGTGTTTCTATAATTATATCATTATGTTGGTGTCTCATTTTTTAGTTGCACAGTGTTGAAGATATTAAAGCTGAGGTTGTTAAGTACTTCAATGACCTATTTAGTTCCTCTTTCGCTTCTTCTGGTTTTATCCTGGATAAATTCATTACCACTGACCTCATTAGTAGTCTCCAGGGCATTCCATCTGAAGATGAGATTGTTGCTGACGTCTAGTCCCTGAAGGCTAACAGAGCCCAAGGTCTTGACGGGTTTAATATGGGTTTGTTCGTGGCCTCCTGAGATATTACCAGAGATGATCTTGTTAAGGCTATCAGGAGTTTTCCCTTACCCCTAGCCAGATCAAATGGTGTCATGCTTCTCTCTCTCTCTCTCATCCCCAAGAAGGAAGGGGCCTCTTCTGTGTCAAATTTTAGGCTATATTTTTTGCATTCTGCTCTACAAGTTTATGTTAAGGTGCTTGCTTTTAGGCTCAAGTCGGTGGTGGATCATCTTGTTAGTGACAATCAATTGGCCTTCATCGTAACTGCATGTTGGACAATATCTTTCTTTTTTTATTGTGTTATGCCAAGAACCTTGGCAGAGAAGAGAAAGAAAGGGTGCCTGTGGTTGAACCAAATGGTTATTTTGGTATATGGGCTATATTTCTGTGTTTTTTTTTTTTTGGGGGGGGGGGGGGGGGGCGGGGGGTGGTGGGCATAGATGAGATTCTGTTATCTCTCTAATTTAATCAGAATGATTAAATTAATTTGGTTGAACAGATGAGTGCAAAAGAAATTGAAAATAATTTTCACTGGTACAAGAAAGTTTATAATTTGGAAACTTTAAACTTTCTATCAACATATTGTTAAAAAAATAAACTTAATTAACAAATAAATGTCTTTGATCAAAGGAAAGAAAACTCTCTCTCTCTACAAAATACATAAGGAAGATTTGTGCTGGTCTCTACTAATCTCATCTTCAATGATCAAACTTGATGAGGCAAGAGGACATGGTGTATGGTGGCCCTGGAGAGTGGAAAAATGCAAGAAGGGCATCTTCTATGCAGAATTATGTATACCTATGTTCGTTACCATTTCACCTGAAAGCTCGAATTGTTAAGGAAAAGTTGTTGGGAGTACATTGTCTTTAGTTCCATCAGAGAAAACGCATGAGAAGAGAATCAAAATTTTTAAAGCCATATCTTGGTCCTTATGTGCTTGAGCTGTGACATGCAACTGAATTTGAAAGTTTTCTCCCGAATGATATTTTACAACCTCTGCCCATATGATGCAGATGGAAATCCACAGCCATTTGAGATGTTTGAAGTTGATAACATTTTTATTTCTGGTACTATTTTGCCATGTGAGGAAGGTTAGAGAAAGATAAAGACAAAGGTGTCAGATGCGAAGGTTTTGGGCGCATAAATCTACTGAGGCTCGATCAAGCATTGAGGTTTTTCCCAAGAACTCTCAAATCCTTGTGGAGGTAACCCCGACCTAAGTCTTGATGAATTGATTGTTGGTGCTGTCCTTTCTAAGAGTGAGAAGCAAGAGCTTCCACAGTGGAATGTCAATAAAAGATTTTGTCATCTCACAGGGTGAATTCATCAATAATCAACTGATTGGTTTGGACTTTGGACCAACCATCCCAAAAAGAAATATTTTGAGATTCACACTAGAAATCCACCTTGTCTGAACCCAACAAAAGTCAAAGCTTCCACTAACAGCAACAACTGTAAATAGAACCAAATAGAAATTTAAGGTAAGTTCGATGAGAATGAAAGGGCCACTAATTGCACAATAACAGTATTTATGAAAATGAATTCACATATGTATTGTAGAAACAAAAACATACTGAAGCGTAATTTAACATGAGATTAGGCCTACCTTGTGAAACAAGTCGAGGAAAGAAATTTCAAGGAGCATCATGTATCCCTGGTGTTCACCATTTGATGTTGTGTATTGCATAGCTTGCCCTTGACCCAAAATTGATATTACCCAATGATCTATAGGATGTAAAACCCAAGTAGTAATTCTATCATCAGGGCTACTGGAAATTCCGTACAAAATTTTGTTTTGCACTCTCCTGATAGAAGGTACCACCATTTCTGAAATTTCATAGATGTAGTTAGGGCATGTGATCGTATGCATGAATTCTTGTTAATGACTATTGCTTCCCCTAAACCTTCATCAACGCAAGCGAGGTGAAAAATGATATAGCTCTAAGACTTAGAACTAATGGTTTACCGTGTAATACTCCATTTTACCATTCCTGTTTAGAGAAAACAAACTAAAACTTAATAATAAAGAATTAAAAAATGTGGAAACTTTAAGTGAATGGATATCTATGTGCAGAATTCAACAATATTTACCTCATAGAACTTGGATCTACATAGAGCTCAAACATTTCTGACTTTATCAACATATGAAGAGGCACATAAGAGAGTTCAAGATAAGAAACTAATAACTCAGAGTTGAAGAAGGTTAAATGTCCTCTATGAATCTAGGTTGAGACCGACGACTCCTTATATAGAGTGTAGGAATGTTTCATGTTTCCAGCACAATATCAGCCGTTATAGTACGTTTAAGTACACAGCTAAGAAAAGCACAGTGAAGGCTGGCATTTCCAAAGAATTTAATATGAAATAAAAAAAATTAAGGAGAAATTAAATCCATAGAAACGAAAAGTTTCCATTAGTCGGTTTAGCACATGTTTTGTACAGATAGAGACAAACAATATCGTTACTTTTCTTCTAAAAACACCCAATACACGTTTTAAGATGTGATAGAATCCTTAACATTTATTAGAAAACCTTAACCATTACAGTCTGTTCAATGGTTTAGCAAGAAAAATGCACTGGACGTGAGTTGGTTTCCATTAGTCGGTTTGGCATGTATTTTGTATAGATGGACAAGCCAATCTCATCATTTTTCTTCTAAAAACACCCAATACATGTTGTAAGATGTGATAGAATCCTTAACATATATTAGAAAATATTAACCATTACAGCATGTTCAATGGTCTAGCGACAACCTGCTTAATGATCTAGTGAGGAAAGTGCATTGGACGTGAGTTGGTTTCCATTAGTCGGTTTGGCACGTGTTTTGCACAAATGGAGATAACCAATCTCATTACTTTTCTTCTAAAAACACCCAATATACATTTTAAAATGTGACAGAATACTTACATTTATTAGAAAACCTTAACCAGTACAATATGTTCAATGGTCTAGCGAGGAAGGTGCATTGGACGGGAGTTTGCTTCCATTAGTCGGTTTGGCACATGTTTTGTACAAATGGAGATAACCAATCTCATCACTTTTCTTCTAAAAATACCTAATACACGTTTTAAGATGCGACATAATCTTTAACATTTATTAGAATATCTTAACCATCATATCTACTGAGAAAAGTGCACTAACGGGAGTTGGTTTTCATTAGTCGTTTTGACACGTGTTGTGTACAGATGAAGATAACCAATCTCATCACCTTTCTTCTAAAAACTCTGAATACATGTTTGAAGATGTGACATAATCCTTAACATTTATTAGAAATTCTTAACCATTGGACCAGTTCAATGATCTTGCGAGAAAAGTGTACTCGAGGGAGTTGGTTTAAATTAGTCGGTTTGGCTCGTGCTTTGAACAGATGGGGATAACCAATCTCATCACTTTTCTTAAAAAAAACACCTAATACACGTTTCAGGGTGTGATAGAATACTTAAAATTTATCAGAAAATCTTAACCATTACAACATATTCAATGGTCTAGAGAGGAAAGTCCATTGGACGGGAGTTGGTTTCCATTAGTCAGTTTGACAACAGAGGGAGATAATCAATCACATCATTTTTCTTCTAAAAACACCAAATACACGTTTTAAGGTGTGATAGAATCCTTAACATTTATCAAAAAATCTTAACCATTACAGCCCATTCAATGGTCTAGCGAGGAAAGTGCACTGGACGGAAGTTGGTTCTGTTAGTCAATTTGGCATGTGTTTTGTACACATGGAGATAACCAATATCAGTACTTTTCTTCTAAAAACACCCAATACATATTTTAAAATGTAATAGAATCCTTAACATTTATTAGAAGATCTTAATCATTACAACTTGTTCAATGGTCTAAGGAGGAAAGTGCAGCGGATGGGAATTTGTTCCACAAAAGGTCTTGCAATAAAAGGAAAAAAAAAAAAAAAGAATCAAATACCGAGATTTTCTATCAAAAAATAAAAATCAAACGATTGAGATTTTAGATAAATAAAAGAAACTTTTTAGGATACAATAATGTCTTGCGCTTCTTATTTCAGTAAATAGATACATTGCATTCATAAATTTTTTGAATAAAACTAATGTAATGTACGTACCATCTCCACCCTTCCTATATACAAAGATCTAGATTCAGAAGTTGGTCCTACACATTGTAGGGAAAGAGCGGTGGTCTATGCTCCCATATCCTTGTGTTCAAGGTTGATATTGTGTCTCTCAAATCCATTATCAGGTCCTATGTTATAGGGTTAAGAATTAAAAAGGAAAAAAAAAACACTTAAGAGTTCAAAACAACATTGATAGCAATGATTTTAGTTCTCAAATATATATATATATATATATATAGGGAGAGGGATAGGTATGCTGCCGATATCAAGTATGCTAGTGGATAGCACCAATAGGAACACATGATGGAGTATCATTCAGGAATGATATGAGGGTCATTTCAGAAAAAAGGAAGAGAGAGATAGACACAATGGGTGCTAGCATACTTGATATCGGCGGCATACCCAACCTTTTCCCATATACATATTTATATTTATATTTATATACATATACATGCACTCGTCCTAGAGTGACATAAGGTAGGAATGTGCTCTTCACTACCAAAAAAAAAAAATTTATTACTATGGTTTTCTTTTTTTCTTAATAATATATCCAAAATCTATAGACTACAGCAAAAGCATACAGGTGTAGATGAGTTGCATTTTTCTATCTGTGGTTACAAGTGTGGTCACTACAGCTATAGTTATGGATTGCCTACTGTAAGAAAGGGGTAGTTTATAGGTGCAGATTTTCTGCAGCACATCTGTAGCTGGAGAATTTTGTGTCCAAAATTTGTAATTGCAGATTTTTCCTCAAAAGCTATAGTTGGGGAAAGTTTTTTATTAGCTACAAATTTATGTGCAAGAAAGGCTATAACATTTGCATATTAGCTATTCGGGTTGTAAGTTTGGCCCTGATGACCCTAGCCCGCCCTGAGCCCAAACCTTATCTAACTCGGTTATGAGGGTCAACCCGGCCTAGCCCGACCCAACCTTGATCAGGGTTGGGATGGCCTAGGTTGAGACCTAGGTCCAGCCCAACCCAGCTCAATTTTAACCCTGATCTATTATTGTGTTTAGTAATAGTGTTTCCCTTGCCCTAAGCCTGCATCATGTTTACACAAGTGTTACACAAGTTGTCCGTATGACTTCAAACCACATCATGTGTCTGTAATCTGTGTGACTTAAACCCACTTCATGTGTTACACAAGCCACATACTCTTCCCTATTGAGCTAAAACGACCAAATGACCAAACTATTTCCCCCCTTTTCTTTACATAGCTAGTCTTGTAGTCTCTTGTTATGTATTGGTATGAACTTTAAACATAGTAGTAATCACGAAGAATTGGGAAAATTTTGGTTGTCCAGTTTCTGAGAGATGTGGTGATGTCAGGCGATTAAAAGGTCTATCTTATAACCAAATTGACAATATTGCTTGCTACAACTTTATAGATTAGGGCTGGAGAAGGGCTGGCCATAGGCTTAGCAACTCTCCACCCCTCCTTTGGTAAGCATAGGCTTAGCATTTTGTGACTAGAGAAAAAAAAGATAACCAAAAAAAAAAAAAAAAAAAAATACAGGACTGGCTAGGGTCAGCCCAACCCAAACCCCGCTCAACCCTGAGCCCAATAGGGTTAGGCCTGAGCATGAAACCGGCAGGGTTGGGTTAGGCCTAGGTTGAGTTTTGGGGACCTAGGGTTGGGTTAGGGTTTTAAGAAACCCAAAACCCGGCCCTATTTCACCCCTAGAACCAACCATCAAAATTGGCTATGACTAATCCCAATTTTGGCATTTTATAATGATCGATTCTAGGGTTTTTGGAATTGGATTGCTAGTGTTTTAGATTTAGGGGCTGATTCTATAATTTTGGGATCCATTTCAATCCAATCGGATCAAAAATCATTAGGAACCAATTCGATTTATGATTTTGAGTTTAGAATCCTTGGTCAAATTGATCATTTTAGGCCAAAATTAGCCATGATCGTTCCTGTTTCGACCATTCTAAATGACAATTTAGGGGTTTTAAGACTAGATCCCTCGGGTTTCTTATTTGAAGACCAATTATAGGGTTTTGGGACTAATCCCAATCAATTCCGATTCGATATAAACTGGACTCGGCTACGACCGATTTAATCTCTAATTCCTTGTACCCAAAAAAAAAAATCTAATTCTGAGTTTTAAATCCCTGGTCAAATCCACCGTGATCAATCTTGATCATTCTAATATGGTAGATTCAAGGACTGTCCAGAGCTAGGTCGGAATTACTACGAACTGATTTAAAATCCTTGGTTGAATTGGACGGGTGTGATCAATCACAATTCAGATCATTCTAAAATGACCGATTCTAAGGTTTTTAAGACCAATTTGGGAATGTGCAAAAAATAATCAGATATTCGATTCCATGTTTAAAAAATTGCTCCAAACTTCCTTGATCTGCCATCCACAATTTTTAGCTTTCATCAACCCGTAAATGAGAGACCTTGCGCTTGCTTCAATGTGGTTTCCTGTCATCACATGATTAAACAATATTAGTACTGAAACAGGCTAGGACATAGTTAACGTGTGGTGGCATAATGGTGCTAGGTATAATCTGAGTCTGAGTGATAGAAGCCCTTGGGAGAGCCATATTCTCAAATGTGTGCCAGTTATTCATGTTATATATAATTTCCAGAGGACTTGGTTGTTCCTTTTGCATAATTACTTTGTTCCTATGGGACCATATAAAAAAACTTCCTATTATAAAGACGATAAAAAAGGGTCACAGATGAGAGGGCTGAGTTAAAAAAAAATACAAAACTAAGGAGTTCAAAGAGGGAGATGGAGGTTACCATCGCTCAATCCTAAGACCCAAATGGCTGGCAGCCCAGACTCTTTTGGTAAAGTCGCATGACACAAAGATATGCCACACGTTCTCAGTGTGATGATGACAGAGTTTGCAAATTGGGTCTAAGGGCTTCCATTTATGCAATCAATCATTAGTTGTAAAGCCTCCCTGAGCCGTCCACCAAAAAAAGAATTTGAATTTTGGACGAAGGTTCAGTTTCCAAAAGAAACGCCACCAATGTGAGCAAAGAGAGGAGCATGTGCACATGTTGGAATCTCTAATTCAAAACTTTTATCACCCCACCTCTTGGCCATTAAGGAATATTGGTGCTCTCTTGTCTGTACATAAACATCAACCTAATCTTATGTTTAATCTTAGGCCGAACGATAAGGTGTTGCCATCACTGCATCAACTAGCTATTAAAAAAAAAAAAAACCCCAATTTTAAATTTAGAACCCTCTGTCAAATTGTTCTGATTTAATTCGGAATCAACTGTGACTGATGTTGATTCTGTCTATTCCAGAATGGCCAATTCTAAGGTATTTAGAACTAAATTTGCTGTTTTTTCTTTTTTCTTTTTCTTTTTCTTTTTGGTCTCAGGGCCAATTCTACCCAATTCCAGTATAATCTAGGTGTCAATCAATCGATTCGATTCATTTTGGTTGTTGATCTGGTTGAACCAGTTTTGATTTAGTATTAGTCCAAACTAAAACCAAACAATTAAGACAAATTTTCCTAAAAATAATGAAAAAAAAAATTTTTTTAATCAGATTTTTCTGATTTCACGGTGAATGATTCACACATGACACACCCAAAGACAGACTGAAGCTTTACTGTTGCAGATTTATATCTCCTTTTATCATTTGGAAGAACAAAGCTAATGCCCTTGAATCCCACCAAAGCGAGGAAAGTCTTGTAGTCACCTGAAGTTTCCTTGACTATGGCATGTTCAAGAGTTACATTGTTTCTCTTCTTATACAACTGAAGTGAATTCTTCAAATCTTTGTTCGCATGTGTAGTGATTGTGATGGTCTTCAACCATCCTTGCCATGTTAATTGCATTGCGAAACACCTGAAACACACAAAACACAGCCAATGAGAACTGCAAACTAGAAATGGAACATTTGAAATAATATGTAGCTAAAATGTTATTATTTCTTTGTTTAATGAATTATCACCTTTTCAAAATACTTAATGAGGATCACAGATGCATCAGATTGCTATAAGCAATGCCTCTAAGAACTCATCAGCAGGAACCCCCAATCAGCTACGACAACAAACAACAACTTAGCATATTCCCAACCAAATGAGTTGGTTACATGAATCTTTGCCATCCAAACAGCTCTATTTGAGGTCATACTAGAGTAAAATGTAATTACATCAGATAGAACTCAACAAATGTAAGTTTCTTACATAGATGTTTAAGTTATTAACTTGTTACACATACATTGGTGATGGAGGTGCCATGTTCACCCTTGTAGAAATTGAAAGTTGCATTAAGTTGTGCTTTACTACTTCTGCAGGCATGCTTTAGTTAAATAGGACTTGTGTAAGACCAAGCAGCTGCCTAAGCCACAATATTGCATAAACAAGTTCCTAGAGAATCCATATAATGAAGGCATCATTGGAATTTAAAGTTTTGGATAATGATCCTGTCCCTCTTTGATCTAGTTTCTAAGTTTGTTTTCACCAAATTAGGATATATAAGGGGGAAAAGGCAGCCGCAGCATTAACTAATACATAACCTGTGATAATCAAATATCTAGGGGACGTATTTCATTGCAATGAAGGTAAATTGAGTATCTCCCCAATCCCTCCTAACCTGCAATTTATGAACTCTAACACAGTTTTCATAAGTTCAGATGCATATTGTATCTAAAACGAAGCACTAGTCTTGCTTAAACTAAAGCATGGATGCAAAAGTCAAAAGAGACTGTTCACCTCTGAAAGTCTCTGCAGCTATCTCCACCATTTCTTTTTTCCTTACTGTCTATTTGTTCAGCACGTTTGCTAATTTGTTATTTCTCTAGCAATGCCTATGTATCTTCTCAAGCCACGGTTCTAAAAAAATTAACTTAAACAATTTGTGGGTTAGGGTTTCCTAGTTTCAAAGAGCTATAGAAGGATCAAAGGACTTAAAAACAAAAAAAAAAAAAAAAAAAACAATCATATAGGTTCCTATAAGAATAGTTTGAGGGATTGAGCAACAAGTTTCTTAGTGAGAGTTGCATCTATAAAACGCTTCCTGTCATTCTAACACTAATTACTACAGGCTGGATTCAAAGAGTAGTTGTTTGATGAGTCTGGTGTAACTTCATGGAGACTGAGGGTTCCTAAACATATCCAATTAGATTTATGGTAATAGCTGATTAGCTTCAGATGGAGTCTTCCATAGAAGATAGTATGAATATTGGAGATGCTATGAATAGATA
Source organism: Macadamia integrifolia (assembly GCF_013358625.1). Taxonomy (NCBI): domain Eukaryota; kingdom Viridiplantae; phylum Streptophyta; class Magnoliopsida; order Proteales; family Proteaceae; genus Macadamia; species Macadamia integrifolia. Next base: position 7,165,100 of record NC_056569.1, read on the forward strand.
ATCGATATATAGGTCGGGAGGAAAATGAAGTCATGCCGCAAGAGATCAAGGAGCAAGAGGGAGAGTGAAAAAAGAAAAGAAATGAGTACTAGATCTGCAGGTTAAGTGATAGAACAACACCCAAGAAAAAGAGGAGATGAAGATCATTTTTGTGTTCCAGTTTCTATAGTACTGGTCATATTGAAATAAAAGCTCAAAATTACAAATAATTAGCCCAAAATTAGAAACATAAAATCAGTTAGCTCACAATCATTAAAATAAAAGCAGAACACTAATGTGCAAAAAATCACAAATAAATAAGAAGGCTGAGGAGAATCAGCAAACCAGGAAAACCAGACAGGGAGATGACCCTCCTTTAATAGAAGAGTCATCAATCCCGAAAGAAGTTTTTTTCAATCTCATGAGCAATACCTAATAAATCCATGTCTAAGTAATATTGCCACCGCACAACACTACGTATCTATGAACAATTTCTTCCTTATAAATATGATAAAAAAGAAAATTGCACAAAATCTTTTTACCTATCTTCAACTTCCTTCCAACCCTATCCCTTGAGTCTTGCCGATGCTCCCAAAGTGTCTCCTAGAAACAAAAGGTCTCTCTATCAATTAAGGGACTTAAAATGAACTTAATGATGCACGATGGCAAATCTTGCACAACCAATCGGTAGACCAGCTAGGTAAACGCTGAGACATAAATTGGAGAAATCTACTTCTAAGAAGGATTTAACAGCAGAAGACTGCTGATGAGGTTTATGGATTCATTACCCATTTAATTACCGAGAGTTTATGCATATGATGAAAGACACTCATGAACAACTGGTGGATGAGTAAGGAATGGAAGGTGTGCTGGGTGTTGTAGGTGATATGCTTGAAATTATTGGATATGGGGGTCTTGAAATCACTTCTGAGATCCAACTCAGTGCATAGAAATTCATCACATTACACACACAATTTATGAATTCTGAGCATACAAAGAGATCTCATTCCACTCATCATAGAGAGATGTTGCTCACCTTAAAAGGAGGATCTGGAGATTATGTCCCCTTTGCCCCTCCCCCGATATCCACTCCCCCATGCTCCTCCATGCTGCAGCACACAATAGATTTGATCAAATTTCAGTGGGGGAAAAAAATCTAAGACTAAGAAAGTAATATGAAAATTTTATGTCTCACATCTTATTGGCATCAACTACCAATCTTTTACAGTACTAGTGTTTTTTCCACAAGTTGTCAGCGAACCAGTGTTCCGCTATTTTCTCTGTACGAATTCCGCAAAGAAAAATCCATCCTTAAAAATGGCACACCATATATAGTTATAGTTGAATCATCACTCTAGTCATCAACATGTTACAACAGCCACTATTCATGAGCGTCCCAATTACATTCCATAGGGCATTCCTAAAAAAGACCAAAACTCAGAGCATAAAAGGCGAAAGAGATATGTCATGCCATTCACCATAGAGAGAGATGTTGCTCCCCTAAAACAAGACCTCTTCTCCCCCATTCTTGTCCATGCTGTAGAACATAATAGATTAGTTCAATTTTAATGTAAGAATATAAAATAAAATCTCAAGAATAAGGAAGTAACACAAATAATTTTAAGTCTTATATTTAATTGGCATTACATATTAATCTTCTCCAAAACCAGTGTTTATTCCATGCGTTCTCAACGTACTGGTCTTCTTGTATTTTCTTTGTGTTTGGGATGAAAAAGCATATGAACAAGCCCATCAACAAAATGACTCCCCGAAGAAGAAGAAAATCCATCCTCGCATAAGGCACATGGTGATAGCTGCATCATCACTCCAGTCATCAACATGTATGAACAACCACTAATAAGGAATCCAGCAAGCTTGGCTTTGTATTTGGAATAAATAAATTTTATATCAGATTCTAATTGGGGGAGGGGAGGAAAAAAGTGGAATTGTGTATTATGGAACAAATAATTTTTCTTCCAAAGTTAAATCTATGGTTCCTTCTGAACCACTTAGCATAATTTAACAACTAGTACATATGGAAAATATGTTGCTTGGAAACTAACTTAGATCTCTTAGGCCAAAAATAGCCTTGGAAATATGCCAGTTTACTTAGTCTAATTTTATTTTTATGCCAAAAATTCCCTTTATTCTACTTTAGAATCTGGTCGTGCATTCCAGAAAACATTTGTTCCCTTCAACTCATAGTTGTCAAGGCATTGTCAAGGCGACGACTTGGCGTCCAGGTGGTTTTCCTGGGACCCAAGCGCCAGTCGCCTTATTGCACTACATGCCGCCTTGTGTTTTCGAACTTGTTTATGCCAAATATCATTTAAGTACATTTTTTATATTTTTTATTTTATTTACTTAAGGTATAATTCATAAATAAACAAATATCTCCTATTTGAATCCAATAAAAATAGTTTAAAAATCAAATTCCAAAATGATAAAAAGCCAACCCCCAATCTAAGAACAAAAACTAGATTTTGGTTATAGGGGCGATTTTCAACTTTTAAATGCTGGGGTTTTTCTCAATTATGAAAATTTTATAAATCCCATCATGTTAAAACATGGCTAAATGTTGATTTTTAATAACTTGATGTGGCTTAACAATGATTTTTTATGATACAAGGTATATGTAGCTTACTAAATAATGTTAAAATAGGAAAAATAAAAAATAACACTTAGTCGCATTGTTTCCCTTAAGCGCTTAAACATTCCTCCAACGCCTTGGAGCCGTGACAACTATGCTTCATCTACTAACTCAATAAATTGAATATAATGTAGAGCACACATTTGTTACACTCCATGTCAACACTAGAAAGAAAATAGAATTTCATTCCTTCCATAAACAAATCGACAATGAATATATAAACACATAAATAATTGAAAAAACGTGTACTCCAATATGCCTAGTGAAGCATATCCTTTCTTATTAGCACATAGTAGAGGTGGATCCAAGTGATGGAGGGTCAAAGGGCCATCTCATTAGACAAAATACATAATAGTCATATGAAAATGATATTTTTGTGTACTTACCTCATCCAATTTGGTAAATCATTGATCCGTAGGTGACTTTTCTCCGTAACTTTTGTATGCTTTTGTGGCTCAACTAATGGCATCTTTTCTTCCATCATTTTTCCTAGTGTGCTAGGTAAAAAGGCACTTTAAAGATGGTCTCCTAACAAATGAAAAAAAAAAAACATATATTTAGATTTTGACAAAAAAATTAGTCACACTTGGTATATACATCTTTTTATCAGTGTAGTGTTAAAATCACTTTGATAGTATTTCCATCAGAGAGAATGGTTATCAATATTCATATACCGTTCATAATGGGAAAATGTTCCATCTAAACAAAAATGTATTCATTTTCTATATAATTCAACCAGATAACTGTTATACACACAATCACATACATAAGCATTTACAAAATGAGAAAGGATTACCAGACTTCGGATAACAACTAGAACATCTGCCAATTACAGCAACATTTTTCTTCCAACCATTCAGAAAAATTCTAACAATTGTTACATATAACAAATATGTAGTAGCGTGGAAACAACTTATGATTACATAGACCAAAAAGGGTCTTGAAAACCTTTCACTTTAGTTACTCTAATTTTATTTTTTAGGAAGTAAAGGACCAGAGTATCCCTTTGTTTTACATAATAATTGAACTCTTATTAGAAGGACATACAACCAATTGCATCTAAACAGGAAAAGTGGAATGGAAATATCAAAAACAGAAATGGAAAATGACCACGCTCAATACAGTGAGTTTTCAACCAGGCAAAATCCCTTAGACTCCTGGGTTTCCTGCATTGGGGCTAGGATTCAAAAGATATGATTCCATCAATATTATCCACCAGCCTGACCAAAGGGAGGCCCCAAACAATGTTACAATAAAAGAACATTTCAGGCATAAATCCTGCCTATGTTAAACCTGTCTTAACATACTCATTAGTTTCAAATTTTAATATGAATAAGAGACTGGAGTCGAATTAAAAGAACATCATCAAAGTCTCACACTATAAAATATTTTAAAAGAACATGATGTTGCCAATCATTTTCATCAGAACAAACAAAGAAAAAGAACTCTTAACTCGGTGCTGTTAAATATGTTTTTATCATATTTTACAAGTTCAAATAGGCATGAACTACCAGCCATTTATTGTGTTACAAATAGCATGAGATTGCTACTTCCAAAACCTTTTTTTCTTTCTTGCTTTTATCTTCTAAACATGTTTCACATGGCTCTCGGGTCTCTTGGAATTCCATAAAATACAGAGATGGAAATAAAAATTATCTTATCTTTCCTGACATTAACAAGGTACATAGGCTCTGATACACCCTTTTCCCTTTCCACTCCTCTGTTAGATATCTAGGGATGTGATGAAACGATCCCTTTAAAGGAGATTGAAGGAGAAACTATGAAACTATGGTTAAAAAAAGTAAAAATAGAGATTGAAGAAGGAGAAAACCAGAGTAACGGAGAGATTTTAACTTACATAGAGCAGGAATCAGGGCTTGTACCAGTTAGGAGAGATCTCAGGGACGAGAGATCCAATGGAGTGATGGGAAGAGAAAACTACGCCTGCAAGATCCCAGCTCCCAGGTGAGAGAGGGTAGCACTCTTCAATCTCCCTTCTCCTAGAATAAAATCCCTGCAACTCGTTTATCAAGGTTTTGAGGAAGAAGAAAAGAAGCCTCACTTCCTGGCACACTTCCTAACCGTACTGCAATAGCGGGGCAACAATCTTAATGGTTATTAAAGTATTGTCTTGAAAAGTTTGTTTTTTCTGTGTTGCGCAACAACTCACTACCCTTCCCTGCACGCACATTAATGGCAGTTCTTAAATATCAGAAGGACAGTGGGTCTACGCCACGCCAAAATCGGTTGCAATTCTGATCTCGTACAATTCTGTGACATATTACCTTCAGGGGGTGACACGTGTATTGATACTAATGTAATGATCCAGATCTGATTTAAATGTTTTTTCACTGATTTAATATTTTATTAGTTGTACCAGATCTGGACCATTGTATTGGTATCAATACACGTGTCACCGCCTGAAGGTGGTATTGCACGGAATTGTACGAGATCGGAATTACAGACGATTTCAACCCCACGCCACTAGGGTAGCTGACTAGACAATCAGATAGTGGGTCTACGCCACGCCACATAGACATTGACCGACATTGGTGAAAAAATGGCTGAAACATAATAATTTTTTTTTTTTAATTTTAATCAAATCATTAAAAAAAAATAAATAAATAAAACGGAATTATTAATCTTTGTAATATAATCTTTCTTCTTTTACATGTTTTTCTTTTCGATTTTATAAATATCAGTGATTTGTATTTCACGGATTGAGATAAGACAAATTATTGTATCAGTTTTGAGGATGAATGATACCGATTGAAAACCGTGCACACTATTACCATCAATGTAATCCACTACTACCATCAATGTGATTTGTTTAAAAAAAATGATTATTAAGGAAAATAATCTGTCATCTTACATCATGATCATCAAGAATGTATAAATTTTCTAACTAACCTAGAACTACTAGCGAGTTTTTATAAACATATCTTAGCAGGATTAGAGTCTTTACTTTTGTAAATATAAGGAATCGATTCAAAACTAAAGTCTTCTTAATTCCCATGCGATACTAAAGTGTTCAGACCATTTTGTAAGTTTCAATGTATTAAATTAAAATTTGACCTACATAATAAATCAAAAATGTCTTTGGATGGGTTTGGCTTGATTCGCTCATGGGTAGTGGTTGGGTGGAATGATCACCCCACCCTTAATCAAAGGCACAAATTTCTCTCGCATTGACGTTTTTTAATGCATTTTCATTGGTCTCCAACTAACGCATGGCCGTGCTTTTGCATAGGAAAATTTCTCCTATAATTCATTAAACATATTCCTTATTAGAAAAACAATTAATAAAGGGCATAGCCAATGCATGAGACTCTCGCCACTGTAGGGTCTGGGGAGGATCATAGTGCATGTAGTTTTATTCTTTCTTCGTAGAGAGATTGTTTCCCGACTTGAATCCAAAACCACTAGCTTGCTACTAAAAATACAACTAATATCTTTAGCATATACTTAACATTAAGATTTGGTAATCAATTATTTTCATTGAATATAAATCTAATTACCATAAAAAGGTATCTTGTTTAATGAAAAAAAATATATATACATATATATATATATATATATATCACCTTTTAGAAAATAGGATTCTAAAATAACCCACTGGAATTGGATGAATGGTTCAAATATCTTGAGTCGAAATGGTTCAAGATGTTTTCAAGTAATACTATGCGGTTCAGTGTGCCTGGTTCAACATATAATTGAACTGATGTTTATGTTTGTGCAATTTAATTCAACTATGTATGAGATTTGAGTTAGATTTTTTTAAATTTTTTTTCTTGGTGAAATCAAGGAGGCATTTGGTTCCCTCCAAGAAACCGAGTAAAGAGGAGTAACTAACTGAGTAAAGAGGAGTTAATAGGGTGGGCTTTTCCTTTAACGGGGTGGAAAGAGATGACCTTTACCAAGAAAATAAAAATCATTAAAGAGGAGTTAATAGGGTGGGATCTTGGTAAAGGTTATCTCTTTACTCACACACACTCTAAAAATCTCCAAATTTGTTTGTTGCAATTTAATTCAACTGCGTGGACTTGGGCATTCAATGGGGTGGAATTTTCCATTCAAGAGGAGCGGGGCAGTTATTTTCACCCTTTTTATATTAGACCATAGGATTTAATAACCTTCTTTTTTTTCTTAAAAGACAAGGAAAAAAAATGAATTAACCTAGCAAGGGTTCACTCACTTGAATCACAAGTTTTGAACGGCTAGTCGAGTTGAGAACTTACATTTTAAACTATCATTTCAAGTTGAGAATATATACCGATAGTGAAAAATCTGGATTAGATTCACATCAGTATCATTTTAGGGATATCTGTATCCGATCAGAGGATCACATCCGATCCATTTACATCTCTACTCCATACATATACCAATAACAATTTTTTTTTTTTTATTTCATCCAATAGGTAGCCTCCCATTGAATGCATCAATGGAAGGGAAATTATGTGATGCCTACAAATGAACCACCTTTCTAATCTTCCCAATTCCCAATTCCCATCATTTTCTTCTTGTTTCTTTGGATGCCTAATGATTGAATTTTGTTGAATATTTATAAGTAGGCAATGTAGACCTAATGGTGTGATAATAATAAGCCAATCGTGGTAGTGCATTTTTCAGGTAATTTTGTATTAATGTTGATTGGGAGTGGTAGCTCCAGATATATACTTTGATGGACACTAGTACTAATAATGAAATTAGTCAATTAACTAATTAAGTTATTTAAATAAGAATTAACCGACAAATAATTATTAAAAAAAATTTGTGGGTGCAAAATCAGCCAACCACCCCTCATCGATCGAGTAGTACTAGTACTGTAGTAGGAAACTATTAAAATTCATTGTAAAGCAATTTTTGCCAACGGGGAATTATTAAAATTCAAGTTATTGCTTAGATGGAATTATTGGAATTATTATTTGATTTCATGAGGTATAAAAATCATTGTTGGAAAGCGAGGTTTTGTAATTCGATTCATCCTCTTTAAATCCTAGTGAGTCGGAGCGAGTCACAGAAAACCAGGTGAATCATGTCAAATTTCCCCCACTTATTTCCATATTAGTCTTTCTCAAGCAATCCAAATAAATGATTAATAAATAAATTAAATGAGACAACATAGAATAAAAGAGTTTTTTTTTCAAATTTTTTTATGAAGCTCATCATTCATTGTCTCTTGAATGAAAGTGATAAGATCCGACTTGGAGATGTCATGATCATGAATCATGTTTTTTTTTTAATTAAAATTTAGTGTAGACTCAATAGTCGCTAGATTCAATACAGGAGAATTCGGTCATTGAACATTTAACATCATTAGAATATACTTCAGTTCAAAACTATTTAGAAATGTCGACTTAAATTTTTGAGAAGAATCAACCGCTTTGTTGTGACTCTAACAAAACAAACGAGTTTTAAATGACTCGGTATGATTTGGTCCCAGTCTTGCCATTTTTTAATACAGGACGAGTCTCCATGACTCTTGACCATATTTCTAATCTTTTGATGAAATTCGACCTAATTTTTCTAATCAAAACCTGATTTGCTAACAATTATAAAAAGGTGAATGGTAGCAGCGCTTAAGCACTCAGAAATTAACAGCACCCCGATCAATATGAACCGTTGATCTATTTTCCAGAAATCCTAATCCTTCATTAATTTTACCTATTCTTTAAACCGCGTCTCTCTCTTTCTCTCTCTCTCCTGCTAGCATCGTGAGCTGAGACCGACCATTGTCGTCCATTGGTAGCGCTTTAGCCTACACAGTGCACCCCAAATGGTTCGTCTTCTTCTTCTACCTCCTCTTCCTCTCCTCGTGCTGCCGGTTTCGTTCTCGAAGAACTATTCCATAACTCGCCTTTTCAAGGAGATGAACTACGGTGAAGAAGACCTTTTGCCCAAAGATGTATCCGTAACCGCCCATGTTCATCAACCACCGCCTCTTGAACCGGCCTACGCTCATCTTCCTCCTTTTTGTGGGATGGTGAGGCGTGGTCTCTCCATCGATTTGAACAAGCCCCCACTTACTACGTTCCCCTCCTCATGGTTAGCAGAGGCAAAAGAGGAGCTTTGACGCAATCCACCCGTCTGTTCCTGTTTTTTCTGGCTGTCCACTGGGTTGGAGAAGTAGGTCCACCTCTCTCTATGTCTGCTACTAATTGAAGGTGTCTGCTACTAATTGAAGGTGAAAAACCAGTGAAAAAAAAAAAAAAACCAATTGAAAAGAGGGGCGACCTGCAGCTGGGAGAGTATAAGGAAGGAGCAGGTAATCAGTTGAAATAAATAAACGATCCAGATTATGTCAGACAAGATCAACGGCACAAATTAAATGGAGTGTTTACAACTTGGGAAAGCTTAAGCGATGCTACCTTTTAGGCAGGTAAAAATCTCATTTTATAATTTTAGGTCGTGGAAGTGATTAACTCATTACGCACGAAGAGGGATAGATATGCCACCGATATCAAGTATGCAACAATAGAAATACAGGATAGAGTATCATTCAGGAAGAATATGAGGGTCATTTCAAAAAATGAAAAGAGAGAGATAAACACAATGAATACTAACATACTTGATATCGACGGTAAACACAACATTTTCTCTTTAAATATTTATCATTTTATATAAAACAGTTTTATCATAATTAATTAATAACCTTGCCTGTTATAGTAAGTGTGACCATGGCCGACCTGCCCTTTCCTCTTTCACCAATTCCAACACACATCAATCACGAAGCAATTAATTTTCCTCCATGCTCTTCTGAATAGTCAGTTGCACGTCGTTTTCATTTAAGGACTTTTCAAAGTCCTGCACTCAACTTCAAACAACTTGGGAATCATTGCAGGGTAGGGAGGCCAGAGGATGAGCCAATGAGGAGTAAGGACAAAGGCGGGAGTGTAGGTTAACGTTCAACACATTTTTAATCATTGTACCCAACTTAATGATTTCGGAGCAGCTTACGAGGGCATCTGTGACTGCAGAAACGGTCCACCAGGATCCAGTTCCTCTTTTCGCCGTGATTATCTAGGTTGATTTATAATATTGTTTGAGTAAGCACCATATGTTCAAGAAATGATCTAACACTTAAAAGAGCAGTGTAAAAAAATAAGAGACTGACAGAAGCACGGAGAAAGTGATGCCTCTAAAACCGATGAATCATCGCTTAGATGCATGATAATCGTGGAAATAGCTATGAATAAGACTTAGAGGATCACCGCTCAAGAGAAGAGCCAAATCAATTGACAAGGGGTGGAACTTTCATTAGTAGCCCCCATGGTCGTTGAGTCCACCCATTGGTTGAACACAAATCACCGTATGTAAATGTCAATATTATTCAATCCGTCTATTGTGAGTGCCTTTATAAAGTAGAGGAAGTCTTTAAATGAACATCTTTAGATAATGGTTTTTTTTTTTAGCGTTGTGCAGGCAAGCATAAATGGTAACTCACAGACTATGCGTGGGTTTGTATAGTTTGGAGAACCAAGTTCCAATCGACTGTCTTTTTTTATTTTTCCATTATGGACTAAAATGAATTGATAAAAAAAATTTAGCAGTTCAAATTTGATGTTCCAAGATTGATGACTCACAATGTTCATAGTGGGAATAAGGGTTGCAACTTGTACCTAGGGGTGAAATAGGGTTGGGTTATGGCTTGATTTTTTAAAATCCCAATCTAACCCTAGGTCCCCAAAACTCAACCCAAACCAAATTCAACTCGACCATAATTGATCTTGATTGGGCTGCATTGGGCTAGGTTGGCCCTAATTTTTGTTAGAATCAAGCTAACTCCAAAAAAAAAAAAATGGAGGAAAAAGGAAGAAGAAGCACCAATAGATTAAATGATCAATAACCAATTAAATTATAAAGTGCAACAATAATACATGTTCCTGGCAACTGGCCATAAGAATCAATGTTGAACTTTTAGTTCGTTACTTTCATTTTCTGGATTTGTATTTCTTCTGAAAGAAATTATCTGGCCAGGAGAGGTTTTGCATGTTCTCGATTCTGATATAAGGCCGATCATATCGGTGGAACAGTATAGACCCAAGGTAAAAAAAAACCTGTTTTTTTATTTTATTTAAAGTAAGGGTATTTCTATCCAACACAATCAAGGCCAATACTATATTTTGTTTTTGAGATAGATGATACCCGATAACCGTACACTATAACCATGCATGTGTTTATCTCTCTTCCTTTTATAAAATGACCTATCCCCTAGATTGGACTGAATGGGGATATTGATTGGGACTCAACACTATATTGTTTGTTTGGTTGTAGACAAAAAAGCAGGGTTGGTCAAATATTCCACCTCTATACGTAGAGGTAAAGTAGCCAAATCCAAAAAGGCCTTTGCTTAGACAAAGGTTCATCCAAAAAACTAGAGACGTCCACAATCCACATCACTCCATATTTATCCCACCGTCCATCCCTTCTCTCTTACCGTCTTCATTCCGACAAGCAGCTCTTTTGTTGTGGCTTCACCTTGTTCTCTTGTCATCAAATGATTAGCTTTAAACATGTAACAATTTCCCTCATGTACTAAATTCGCAGTCCATCCAAATATCTTATTGGTGCGGTCAGCAAAACTTGTGACTACAAGAGTCATATGTTGTTTGGGAATAGAAAAAGATAATTGTGAGGGTAAATTACTTGTTCAACGTGAGGGTTTTCAGCCAAACCATTAGTCATCCAAAAAATTGACATTGTTTAGGAACATGTGGGTTCGGATTATTGAAGCAAAAAGTTACAGAATTTCTATGTTTCCAGATGTAAAAGCAAATAGTAATAAAAGTGGAAAGAAAATTGATGAGTTTATTTCTTGGAATATCATTGGAGTTAAAGAAATACATAATCAAGTACTTTAAAGATGAGTAAGGGACGAGATATGTTCTAAGACTAAGGGCTAGCAGCCCACACTTGTCTGGAAAACTCACAATCCATGAGAACATGCCATAATGACTCATAATGTGTGACAGAACTCATAACGGAGTTAATATCCACCTATTGAATCAATTTGTTTTTGATAGAGATCCTGTCATGAACAATTCTCTAGAAGATCTTAAACTTGAGGTGGATATTAATTTTCTAGAAAAAACCCTACCATTAAGAGCATAGAAATGAGCATAAACACATGTTTGCGCATTCACTGAAATTTGTTAGTGAGACAGTTCTGAGGAAATTGGCAACTATGTTAATTGTGAAAGACCCCTCCCTTGAAAGATGGCACCACTACCTGTCTTCATTAAGGGATATAGGGATTTGGGATATAGGATTGATTATCATCACAGGTAAAAAGGAGTTTAAAAGATCAGAAATCAGTTTATTATCAGCAATAAAATCACTTATGAGTTTAAGTGATGGGCATAAAGATATGGTATCCACTAAATGAGTTTTTGAACTATGCTATGATGTAGTTGTTTCGAACTTCGAAAAGGAAATGATAAGGTGAAATGCACAATGTCCTTCCAACATTGGCCCTAGGACTTCTTAAAGCCATGAAAGCTGGTGAAAACCAATATGTTTCCACATCTAACATCTAGTTAATTATAATAATAACAATAACAACAACAATCATAATAATAACTACAATAATAATTTTTTTGGGGCAATTACTATCTCTCTGGTTTACTTGGCCTATATTTATTAAACTCCCCAATGTTAATCTTTTTTTTTTTTTGTACTCCATCCTTTACATTTAAACTTTTACATCTCCTTTTCCCTTACTTTTTCAAATGTTCAAATTACTCCTTTTCACCTGTTAATATTTTCATCTCTTTTCTTCTTCTTCAGCCGAGACAGAAGACAACCCCGCAATATTGGAAGACATGAAAGGTAATCCGATGTTTTCTTCCTTTAGTGCTAACTTCCTCGCTATAACCCCATTACTATAATCAGAAATGCAATGCTCTAATTTTTTAAGTTTACAATTAGGCTTCCCATATTTTCTTGGATGCATCTAAAAAAGGGGCAAAATGTTCATATCCTTCCCCACCCTAAATTGCCTCCCATGGTCCCATGTAACGCACGCACTCTAATGAATCAATTTCCTATTGGGTTTGTTCTGATTCTTAGAGTTTAATTTACTTTCTGAAGTTTGGATTGTTTGTCGTAAGCTCAATAGGAAGAGAAAAGTGACAGTTAAACTAGGTTAGCATGCACTAATTTGGTATAGGCAAAATGGTCGCGCTACATGCAGAAAAATAGGAATGCTCAATGCTTGAAAATAGTTATGTTGATTTTTTTCTTATCTCATCCTATTTTGAGAGAGAGAGAGAGAGAGAGAGAGAGATGATGATGATAGCGGCTGTAGAAAGAAGGAACGGCGTTGAAGGAGAAGCAACGAGAGAGAGAGAGAGAGAGAGAGAGAGAGAGAGAATTGAGATTTCTCAACAGAATCAAAGGAGTCCGCTTATATTGGATTTTTATTATTTTTTTATTTATTTACATAAAAAAAATATTAGACAAGTTAAATAACCACGTCTGTCATCTCTCTACCCTAAAAACTAAGAAACTAAGAATTAGTTACAACATAAAAAATTAATAGATGATTTAGATTAATCTAATATTAAATAGACGGTTAATATTAAAAGAAAGTGAAAATAAGATTGCAATACGTCCTACTACCACTCGTCTTTATGATCAAATTTTCTTAGTCAGTAGACTCTCACCTTCCCAATCGATCCTGTCTGATAGATTAAAACCAATCAGGGTGAAACACACGGATCGTGTGCTTTCTCAAAACTCTATATTTTGCTGCTCGAGTAACACTTCTCTACGCCGAGAAAAGCTTCTTCTGGAGAATTGCTTCCTTCTGGAGCTTCTTCTCCCTTTGCTCCTGCAAAATCACTACATTTGCCTTCTCATTCCTCAAATCTCTTTTCCTCTCCTTGAGGTTCCGTCACCCCCTCGCCCCTGTTGTAAGCTCCTCTCATCCACTCTAACCCCTGTTGTGAACCTTTCCTTCTAAAGAATCAAAAGTTTTTAATTTTTGGCTGTAAATTTGAGACAGTGTCCCCGCCTCCTCGGGCCTTTTAATCACTGTGTTTGCTTTTCTACAATTTTCTCTCGATGTTATCCCCTTTTTTAAGTTACTTCAGACTTCCCCATCTTTCCGTTCTATCTGGTCTGTCTTGGTGGGTCTTGAGTTCATTTCCTGCCCAGATTTTGGAACCGGAATGAGAGCTAGTTGGTAATGAAGTTTGAAATCTGCATTATGTTTGGAATTATAGCAAAATTTTTATGGGCTTGGGTGATGTCGGTAAATCAAGTTGGAAAGATTACTACCAATGGAGCCAGGATGACTGGATTCCTCGCATGTTGTGCCAGACAAGCAGGTCATCTGTATTAATCAGACATGAGTTTTATAAGTTGATTTGTATTATATATATATATATATATATATATATATTTTAAATATATTTCTGTATCTCATTATTTATTCGTTCGAATTCGTTGGTTTTGGAGAATCTAAAAACCTCCTAAGTTTTGTCCCATGTTTCATATTATCCAAAACCCTCACTTTGTGGAGGTGTTCATAATAGGGTTTCACAAGTTCTTCATTGCTGTGCCCCAACCCTCACATGCTAAACCTGGCTCATGCTAGGGTTGGTTGATCACCTACAATGCAGCATTTTGTATAGACACCAAGCTGTGGTATAAACTAAGACAAATAACTTTGTAGATAGAAATGCTTAGGGTTTAGATGAGCGAGAGAGAAATGGTGGATTAAGAAATGGATTAAATTTTATTATTCTTAAGATATAGCTATATATGGATCCCAAGTCATTGATGCAACTTAAATTCTGGCTAGAGCATTGTATGAGACAATTCGATCCACTTCAAAATGACTAGGGAGGATTACATGAGTTTTACAGTTAAGTTCAATTATGATTGTATGTTATATTCCTAAGTCCTTTCACTTGCTATATTCTTGGATTTGCAATCATATCTGAACTTCTCTCCATTTGGTTGGGACTAAAGTTCGCTATTAGGAAGCCTTTCATCCATAAGCCACACCGAGCTATCTAGCCATGATTATGGAATTTGTTGCCATTGTCTCATATGTTGTCTTTGTATCTTTTATGGTTCTTTTACAGTCCTCCCTATTTTATTTTAGACCTGGTATTATTTACATATTAAAATTAAAATTAGCACTTACTACCTTGGTTTCCAGCATCAAGAGCCGGGTACAATGAAGATTTTCTGTTTCAAACATATTGTTATGCGTGAAGATAGTTTGGGTCAATATCATTACTGCAAAAGGGTGGGCATTTAATCAGTGCATGCCTTCTAAAGAAGTTTGACGATGTTAGGAAGGCTGCGCAAGACAAATTGCAGAGATTCCAGGAGGAAGCAACATCTAAGGGCCCGTTTGATAACGTTTCAAGAAACGCATTTTTGTTGTTTCTGTTTCCAGAAACAGCAGAAACGGAGAAAAAAAGTTTGATAAAACTGTTTCGTTTCACTTATTTTTAGAAATAGAAATAGAAATTTTTACTTATTTATGGTTCAAGAAACGATCTAGGCGAAACAAGTTGAACTTGTTTCGCCATTTCTGGAAACGACTTGTGGCAATTCTTTCACTGGTTACCATCGACTTCTAAAAACATGACTTATCAAACACCTTCAATTCCGTTTCTGTTTCTATAAATGAAAATTTATGTTTCTGTTGTTTCTTGAAACAGAAACGGCAGAAACGTTATCAAACGGGCCCTAAGAAGACGGAGTCAACTCAAAAAGAGATCTATCCGTTCTTCTCATGGTGTGAACAAGGAAAATATTCCTTCCATTGTCAATGGAGAAAATTAAGGCTTGGATGGGAAAATGCTTGTCCCCTACCATTCTCACACGAGATAAGATGCTCCTTCCATTCAAGGAGGGGATCAATTAGGATTGATTGAGAGAGGGGTAATAGTACATGATTGCAATATTTTATTCCAAGATCATGAAGAGGGAAGTTAGCATGGTTCAGTTAATCTTGTTCAAAAAGGTGGGTTAAATGAAAAGGAGCAAGGTCGGGTGCTAGATTTGATTGTGTGGACATGGCTACTGAAGAGTTCAGTTCTGAAACGAGGTCGAGAGAGGAAGAGGATGTGGGAGTAAGTGATGATGTGGGGGAAGAGAACCTTGCGGTAATTTAAAACCGATTAGTGGGGGAAACGCAATCAAGACGTGGGGGGGAGACGAGAATCGCTTCTTGTGATGAGAATGTATCTATGCTCGGGAGAGGTGATAGTCGAGGTGATCATGGTAGGTGTGCTAATATTAGTAGAGATCATGTAAATGTTGCACAGAGGAAGATCTTGGTGGAGTCTATTATGCCAAATATTATCCGAGAATGAACAATATTTTTGAAGCACTCTGAAATTGCTAATGCCGATGAGGCAACTAGGCTATAGTAAGAGCTTGATTGCTTCAAGAAAGTTAAATAAAGAAAGGGAAAGAGAAAGGTTAATTCGGAGCAAGCTATTGGTTGAGTCGCTGGCTTCTACTCTTCTGTGCCTACTTCCCTCACTGTTTCCCATCAGTTCACAACATAGTAACCAGATAGCAATGGGTGCTAAAGCCGCTCAGTCTTCTATTACTACTTAGCAGAAACTTCCCCCTTTGTAGTCTAATGAAAGATTATCAGTTGGGAGTCATATATAGGACAGCAGTTGCAGTATCGATAAATAGCGATTTAAGGAATTCAATTAAAAACAAGAGCTCAAAGAAAGGGACAAAACCGTCCTTTAACTTTTTTTTCTTTTTTTGGGTAATCAAGTAATCAACCCTCATTTTATTTGGGGTTAAGACTTAAGAGTAGTTTTGATAGGTTGTTCAAAAAAAAAAAAGAAAAAAA
>NC_056569.1:7181585-7286927 GCF_013358625.1 Macadamia integrifolia
AGTTCCATCCCTTCTTAACCAACACAATGAACCAAAGCAATGGTTGTTTATTTAATCTACTATAGAATTCATCTAAACCATAACCATGCTTGAGTATGAGTGGTCAATATTTGCAATGTAATGGAACCATAAAGTCTTTAATTAATAAATGTGGTCTTAATCTTGATTTAGTTTACCGACCCCGGCGGTTTGATATGGTTTAGTTCAGCACATATAACACCATGCTCATGGGCTTGAACTCATTATACTTAAATGAATATGGGCTTGGCCTATAAGTTTTTAAGAAAAACATATTAATATGAAATGTCTATGGGCTGAGCCCATTAAATTTTACAAACTTTTCAACTTAAAAGATAATAGATCCAAGTTTGGGTCTATCATCATCAATCACGCAGTCCTACTCTCTGTTAGTTAAAACGGGAACGGCAAAAAAACATTGTTCGGTACGGGCATGTTTTAAACGGATCAAAACGTGAATGGGACGGTCAAAAATACGGTCAAATACGGTAAAAACGGGAAAAAATAAAAAACGGACGATACGTGTTTTAAACGTTTATATTTAAATAATACGGTGTCAAAAAAAGGGCAATATATAGACATAAATTGGCATAATAATTCTCTAAATACCTAGATAACAATAAAAAAAAATAGCCCCGTTTTAAACGTTTCTATTTTAAAACGTTTATATTTTTTAAAATCCGTTTTTTTACTGTCAAAAAAACGGGACGGCGTTTAAAACGGCAAAAAAACTTTCAATAGCCCCGTTCCCGTTTTTTACCGAATTTCTGTGAAAAATTCGACAAACGGCGTTTAAAACGGCAAAAAAAGGGGACGCCGTTTTAAACGCGTTTTAAACGCGAATAAACTAACTAGGGGTTGGACACTGCAAGATAGAAGGGTAGAAAGGTGAGAGAAATTTGGAGCGATGACGACTACTCTATATTTTTTAATGGAACTTTACACAACCACAATATTTTTTGGACTTGGATAATCATACCCTTGAGATTAGAAGTGAAATTTTTGAACAAACAATTTTTTTTTTAAAACCTAACAACTACCTTGTTTTGATGACCAAACATATTGCCAAAGAGGTATTGATTAGAAAACTTAATTTTAACCATGTGGCTATTATGTACAAACTTAACCATTCTATGTAGTTCAAGCTTTATTTTTAGAATAATAATAATAATAATAATAAAATAACAGTTATAAATTGCTACTTTTTTTTTTTCTAGAAATAAATTGCAAGTGTTAGATAGGATGAATAATGGAGAGAGAGAGAGAGAAAGTAAAGCTTAAGCAATGCAAATATTCTCTACGGTTTGGATCACTTGGGCTTGGAGCATCAGGGTCTAACATAACCTGTAAGATAAGTACACCACATAAGAATGACCACCCCTCTACAGTCTTTGTTTCAGATTCTTTTTGGTTCATTGCCATTGCTACTTTTTGGGTTCTTCTATTTCCTCCAGCCACCCCGTCCCCCTAAAAAAAATTAATAATAATAAGTTTTCATTTGGAAACCATTTCTCCTTTGTTGTTACTTGGCATAAAAAATTTACAGCAGGATACCTCCTCATGTTTTTGCTTAGTCAACTCATTGACAACTGGCAGAAGAGATATGGGATCACTGGCAACCCTTGGTGGAGGAAGCCTACTATAAATAAAATATGTACATTGCTTTTTCAAGTCAGTTACTCTTTATTTTACACAACTGTTTGTATATATCTACTAGAAAGCTTTCTTAATAAAATTTTGATTGTAAGCAAATGAAGATGATGTGAAGATCTTTATCTTAAATGTATTTATTTCCAAGAAGTTCTACAATTATGATGACAGCTTCAATGTTCTATAATTTATCTCACTCATTAAACCAAATTGACTTGCAGGTAGTTTATATGAGATATTTTAAGAACTGATTGCCCTTTAGCACATTTTATGGGATGGTGATTTTCTTATTCAAAGCTAAATTGGACAACTTCTTTTCAAGGGTACACAACTATGATGTGTGATGCAGTTCAAAAGATAAGAAGGCCATCAGCAAATCAAACCATTAGACTGGACCAAGAATGGACTAATATGTTTAATATTAAGTGTTCAATGGGTTATGATGGTCATAAACTCCAAGGAGTAGTCGAGTTAATAAAAGACCTTCACCTCAAGAAGCATGTGGTTCTGAGATCGACTCCCTTATTCCTTGAGGCCACTCACATGAGGGAATTTAATGTACTTCATTGCTTTCAGTGAAAGTTGAATAGTTCTCATTTAACCCCGGTATGACCTGGTTCATGCGATTATCAAGTCGGTCCCACAGGACTAATCAGGTCGAAGGCCTAGATACCCGTCGTTAGCAAAAAAAAAAAAAGTCATGAACTTAATAATTTTTAGTTCTCTATTGTAATGGGCTAATTGTATAAGTCTAAATATTAGGGATTTAAATCCTATATGGAATTAAGTACTCAGGCTATGTTTGGTAGTCAGGAGAAGAAAAGAAAAGAAAAAAAAAAAGTACAAAAATTGTACTTTTTTCCTTAGGTTAAGAATTTTTCTTTGCACATGGTATGTCTTCACCCAAGAGAAGATTCCCCTTTTCAAATTCAAAATTCCTCTTCAAAATTGTGAAATTTTCTTTTGCTCCCCAAAAAATTTTCCTTCCAAAAACACAAGAAAACATGAGAAAATATAAAAAGATAATAAGACAAAAAATGAATGATTACACAATGATTTCCTATGTGTCTATCTCTCTCTTAAAATTCAAAATTTTTTGAATTTTTTCTTTTTTCTTTTCTTCTCTTGGTAACCAAACATTCATACTTTTTTTATTTTCTCACTATTTCTTCTCTTTTCTTTTTTTTTCTTTTCTTCTCTTTTCTTTTCTATTCTTTTCTAAATTCTTTTTTCTTTTCTTTTCTTCTCTTGGTTACCAAACATAGCCTTAGTGTCTATTTTATAGTAATCTCGAAACTTTCCGAAACAAGTTTAGAAACCTATAGGGATTAGCAATAGATCTCTTAGGTTTAGATGCAAACCATAGGTAAGGATTGCCGTACAATTCCCTGTAACCACAATTGGGAGATATGCAATAACACAAAATTTAGCAATCTGGTGGGGCAATAATCCAAGTTAAAATTATGTCAATGAAACAAAATAGAAATTTTCCAAAACAGATTTTGAAACCTATAGGGATTAATAATGGATCTTTTTTTTGGTAGAGATTAATAATAGATCTCAAAGTTCATAAACTGATTAAAATAGAAATCAGATTTGGTAATTAACATGAATAGCAAGAGTAAGGATCAAATCAGAACATAAACCTTACCAAAAAAAAAAAAAAACATAGAACCCTTTTTTTTTTTTGGCGAATTACTCACTAGATGTTAGTACCATCAGACCTTGTTGACCGCCATACGACCTGCTACTGAAGACATTTCTACTTTTATCAGTCTTCCTTACCTGACCTCACAATCGTCTTTGTATCAGAGAGAGCAAACATCTCTCCTAATACACTAGAGCTCCTCTGAACTGACCGCAATCATTTTCTAGTATGTTCATCCTCACATAGCCATTTCTGATCACTTAAGCTTCGACGCATTTCTCATGTGATCTCCTTTGCAATCCTTCTTGTGTAACATCCCGGCCCTATTAACCTTGTACAATATTATTCTCTTTGGCTCATGAGCCTCAAGGCTTTAAAACGCGTTGTGCTATGTTAAGGAGACTAACTGTTATTAACTAGCTCAGTAATCTCCTATTAGGCAATGTGGAACTAAAGTTTACATACTTTCACCGATCTCCCAAACACCTTGGTACTTGCCATATTCTTGGTAGAGACACCTCACTGATCTTCCAGGCGGGTCTGGTACTTGCTGTTTTTTTGGGTGTTAAATCTTGATCCTTGTTCTTCATCATCTTCGTGTAACCCATAGTAGCCTTTATTACTTGGTAGTCTTGGTGATGAGGTAGTAAAAAAACCAACAATTCTTTAATACATGAACTTCTAGTAGAGAAAAATAGGAAGTTTTTGTAGGATTAAAATCGCCAACATGATATATAATTCATAAACTCAAATGGTCACCATAGATAAATTAAGAACAATAAGAACGAGGGACATAAATTATAAATAATAAAAGCGTACCTTGTTAGGATTCATAATAACCTGAACCCATAAGGGAGAAGCCACAAGAAACTTTGTCTCTGTCTCTTTTTTTCCCTCTTTTCTAGAATGCATGGTGTGAAAAAGATTATGATTGTAGGAGTGACCTAGTTCTTTATTTATAGAGTTTATCATGGTTAATTAAAGCCCACACTTACCAGTCTATAATAAACTAATGAAAACCTGTATGTCTCACTTCGTTGAACCAAATAATTAGTCTGATCTTATTAGATCACAAAAGCCCAAGTAATACTAGTCCACATAAGAAATATTCTAACAGTTGCAACTAATTATCTCAAAGAACTTAATTACATGAAGTTCCGTATATGATGGAATTGACATTTTAGTTTCAATTATACAGCTTATTGCGACATAAAGGGCTACCACAAAGATGAAGAGAGCTTATTGTACAAATTTGTATTGTTGTATGAATACCCGATTGAAATGCTCCACTGAAATCCACGAGCAATTTAATTATTTTAGTAGCATTGCATGACATTTCAAAATTATAAGAGAATAAAGGTTGTAACCTGGTGGAGGTCCTGTTTACAAGGTCCTGGGCAGGTGAATTCGGGTTGGTCCCGATAAGAACATGGCTAGACTAATATGAACCAACTTTAGCACATCTGAGTGTGAGTGTGACAAAGTTTGTTTGATATGTTACCTTTCTATTATGAACGGTAATGATGTTATGCAGTATTCAAAAAGTTGATGTCTTGCTCTCTCTTTTGTAACTGAAGACGAGGCTAGCTTCATGGTTTTTCTGATGATAGTAATATGACATATTTTCTAAATTAACTCGTTTCAGACTAAGTGGTGTGCTTGGTCCAACGGTAAGATACGAATGTTGCGATCTGATGGTCAAAATAGTCTTTTGACATTCTAAAAGTAAGGCTGTGTAGTTCTCACCCCTTGATACCTTGCACATGTGAGAGCCTCATACATCGAAAATACCCTTTTTTTAATAGGTCGATCGATTCAGACTATTAATCCTACTTGATTACTTGCTATTTCAAAATTGATAATTGGGTTTTGAGTTACTGCTTGTCATGACCAGGGGATATTCATGACCAGGTTAATATTTTGAAAACTGTTTTGGACTTAATGGGTTGGACGGTTTGGATGTTATATTAGTCAAGTTTTACTGTCGTACTACTTTGATTATTTGTCATCCAAATCATTTACTAGGTATTTAGCATTGCATATATTAGACTTCCCATTATTGAATCACCGGGAATCTTCTTTATAGTCTCAATATCCTCAAGGTTCCGAAGACATGTGACTTAGAAAGAGTGATGTCACGTTTGAAAGGAATACTTCGTTTCTTACAATATTGCATTCTTAATATTTTTAGAATTTTATCAATATAGTTGTACTGTGAAAGTTTCAACATCCTCAGTTTACGATTTCTCACAAACTTGATACGAAGATATTATATGCATCTCCTAAGTCCTTTATTGGGAAATTAAAGGACAACCACGTCTTCACAAACGAGAGCATGCCCATGTACAGTCAGTACTTATATATATATATATATATATATATACTAGCAAACTTGCACATGTTGGCTTTCGTTAAGTGGCAAACGGAAAGTTCTTTTAACCTACTAATTTTTTATATTTATGCTTTTAGAAAATACTTTAAGTTTAACCCATAAATATATTTTTTTCTAATTTTACACACGTAATTATTACAGGGAGTAGATTGGTGTTCGGTGTTTGATAACCTGACAAAAAACTTGATTCAAAAAAAAAAAAATACAATCTGATATGGAAGAAACTTTAACGCAATTACTCCCAACACTCATATATATTTACTAAAATGAATTTTTATTTTAATATTTACAAAAATAGAAGTTCTTCAACAAAACTTTAATAAATTATCCAATGCAAGTTCCTTAACAAAAACATTTTAGTGGCCCATGGGAAGACTATAGCTTTGGGCACATTTGATGGGAAATTAATATTCAGAAGTTGGATTTGGGCATTTTCTTTCTTTCAAATAGGTACTAAAGTGAGTCTTAAGAATTCAAAAATCGTATGTGTAAATGCACACAAAACATATTTTTTTTAGTGGTTTTTGTGAACAAAAAAATTGGAGAGAGGGAGAGAACATATTTATTTAAACCAATTTGCATGAAATATTTTTTCATATGTAACAATTGACTTTGTATACATTCAAACCCTTTTACCCACTCCACACCCTTTCTTGCAAAGTGACAAGCACATCAATTAAAGCAAGGAATAAGCTACAATTGGTGCCTAGATGACTTAACATTATCAGCATTGTCATCATTATTGGCTCTAGATAACTATGCTTTCAGTAAAAAAAACAAAAAAAAAACTACTCTTTCAACATCTTCTTTAGTACTTTGCTCCTGGATATTCTTCTTACCATAAGTTAATATACATGAAAATAAAAATTAGCATAACATGCAAACCAAAACAATAACGACAACAACAAAATCACTTCACTCTTTCTATGTTGTAACTGAGAATAACAATCAACAACAGAACAATTCCTAGAAAAGGCAGATATGTTCCTTAGGTATTTGAAGCAGATTCCATTGTATCAAATTTTACCATATTCACCCTATTCCAAGAAATATGTTGGACAAATGATGAAAGACATATAGTGAAATTTAGAAACAATAACACAATGGTTGAGTCATTAGTTATAAAATCAGCAACAAGGTTTAGTATGTCATAAAACTCAAAACTAAAGACCGAAGAACAATTAGATTTTGCATAAGCACAAAATTTAATTTTTATACTTGCAGAAAATAAATGACCTACACTATTAATTCTATTGGACTTTCAACAACCAATGATCCACTTAAACAAAAATAAAGTTTAGTTTGGCAACGTATCTTGTAGATGTGGAGTATCTAAAATTGAGAAATGCGGTGCCAGTGATCCAAGAGCAAAGGAAGCTGAAGTTGAGAAATTTTGTGCTATTGTAGAATACAAGAAATCTGAAATTGAGATATTCTGAGCTATTATAGTAGAAGAGAAAATTGAGAAATTCTGGGATATTGTAGTTGCTTTTTTGTCTCTTCCATGGTATATATAAGGAAGGATAGTATATTATAGAGATAATTTAAGAGAAGTAATAGTAGTTGCTTTTTTGTCTCCTCAATGGTATATATAAGGAAGGATAGTGTATTATAAAGATAATTTAAGATAAATAATAGTGTTATTAGTGAAGGATTCTATGCAGTAAAAAATTTTAAAATCGATGAAAGAGGATTAAGGGAAAACATTTTTATGCAATAAATCTCTCCATAATTATTCACTCCCTCCCCATTCTCTATAACTCTCTCCCTCTCGCTCTTTCTCTTCCTATTATTTATCTCCCACGATTAGGGAAAGGAAAACCACGCTTATTGTAGGTTATTATGTGCCTATTTTTTTTTATCCTTTTTAATACTTAATAATTATAATTAATGATTACTCCCCCTTTTCTCCTCCATGTTTAGAGAGAGAATTATAGAGAGTTTATTATTATTATTATTTTCATCTTCCATTTTGAGGGTTGAGAGGATGATTGAGATTTTTTTTAAAATAATTATAGAGATTTAAAAATGGAGAGAGAGAGAGAGAGAGAGAGAGAGAGAGAGAGAGAGAGAGAGAGAGAGAGAGAGAGAGAGAGAGAATTATAGAGAGAAACGTTACAACCATGGGGGATAGATTTTTCAAGGGATGGAAGGAGAGATTTTAGGAGCTGGTTTTTTTTTTTTCCTTTTTTGATATATCTTTCTCCATATTTACCTTCGTAAATATCTTTAGAATTATTCACTCCCTCTCCACTCTCCATAATTCTCTCCCTTTCCCCCCTTTTGTGCTCCACTTTTTTTCATCCTATCAGAGAAGATGAGTGAGATGTTTTTTTTTTAAATAATTATAGAGATTTAAATATGGAGAGAGAGAGAGAGAGAGAGAGAGAGAGAGAGAGAGAGAGAGAGAGAGAGAGAGAGAGATAATTATATGTATATATATATATTTCATCTTCCATTTTGAGGAGCTTTTTTGTCATTTGAAATTTTTTTTATTATAGAGATTTATAGAGAGAGAATTATAAAGAGAAACGTTATTATCATGGGAAGATAGATTTTTTAAGGGATGGAAGGAGAGATTTTAGGAGCCCTTTTTTTTTTTTTTTGGTATATCTCTCTCCATATTTACCTTTGGAAATATCTCCATAATTGGTCACTTCCTCCCCACTCTCTATAATTCTCTCTCTCTCTTCTCGCCTTTTGTGCTCCACTTTTTTTCATCCTATCAGAGAAGATGAGTGAGATTTTTTTTAAATAATTATAAAGATTTAAATATGGAGAGAGAGAGAGATAATTATATATATATATATATATTTTTTTTTTTCATCTTCCATTTTGAGGAGTTTTTTGTTCATTTGGAATAATTTCTTAATTCACTATTTTGACTATATATAATAGGGGTGAAAGTTTGGCCCTGATAACCTGAACCTGCCCTGAGCCTGAACAGGGTTTGGGCCAAGTTTTTTTTATCTTAAGGGTGGGTTAGGGTTAGGGTTAGGGTTAGGGTTAGGGTTGGGTTGGGTTAGGGTTGAGGCCTCAACCTGGCCTAACCTGGTCCGAAATTTAACCTTGCATCTTTATAATAGAAATTAGGGTTCCAATATGTATTTTATTTTTCTATAATTTTTTTATATATGAGACATTAATGGAAAAAACAAGTCAATCAAGGTTAATCCAACCATTATAGAAGCCAAGGTCAATCCAACCTAAGCCAACCAGGCCTTGATAGGGTCAATTAAGGCTGAATTGGGTTGGTATGAACCCAACAGGGTTGGGTTGGGTCTGGGTTGAATTTTGAGGCCCTAAGGTTGGATTAGGGTTTTAAGAAGCTTGGCCCAACCCGACCTTGTTTCACCCTTAATATATAAGATTTTTTCGTAATTAAATATAGAAGGGTCTACATGCCGTCAATTGGTCCCCAAGCAAACAAATTGGGACTTGGATCCTCTGTGGCACAATAGAGCGTCTGCCACGTATCCAATGCCCAGAAACGCCTTGTGTTGTATGTGACCGCCTTGGGCTCCATGTCTGAGCAGTTCTGATCGTTAGATGCATGCCAGATACCCTACCATGCTAGAGATGAATTCAATCCAACAAATTGGGGTTTTCCAATAAGGTTAATGAGAGAGAAATTAGGAAAGTGTGTCTGAAAATGCTGCCAGACTACGTAATGTATGTCAATGCCTTCCTATTTCTATCTCTTTCCTCCATCTTATGAAATGACATATTTACCCCTAATGTATGAGGAGAGAGATAGACACAGGAAAATGCTAGCACATGTTATTCAGCCAGACAAGGAAGTTAATCCCAATAAATAAAGGAAAAATTACATGATTATCCACTTTTGGGTATCCCTTTACAAAATTACCCACAAAAAGTTTTGGTTAACAAAAATACCCAAAATTGGGTTTGGGTTTACAAAACTACCCAAAATAGTGAGTCTTCATCTTCCACATATAATCATGTATTTTTTTATTACTGAAACTTTGTGTGGGTAGTTTTGTAAACTCAAACTCAATTTTGAGTATTTTTGTTAACTTAAACTTTAAGTGGGTAATTTGTAAAGGAAAACCTAATTTTGGGTATTTTTGTTAACTGAAATTTTTTGTGGGTAATTTTGTAAAGGAAAACCCATAAGTGTGTAATCATGTAATTTTTCCATAAAAAAATATGAAAAAACGAAGATATCTAATGACATATACAATGTTTTCCTATAAATAAATAAAGAAATAAAAGAAAAAAAGAAAGCTGCGACCCTCACGGAGCTTGTAACCAGACATGCATACGAAAGACCAAAAATGATCACCCCACTCCTTTTTGAGTGTCCCACTCATACTATCATTGACCCCACACTTGTGCAAGGGCCGTGCGGCCGTGCAGCCTTGCAGTAATCTCTCCCAAAAAGAAATTGCAATTCAGTTGACTTAGGGGGGATGGCAGTGAATTTAGTCAATGGGTCTATACGTTCACATTGGGCTATTCAATGATTTATTGTTTGTATACAGGAAAATAGTAGAGCACATAACTTCATGCCTTTTTTTTTTTCTTTTTGGTGGAACTTCATGCCTTTAAATAGAGAGAGAGAGAGAGAGAGAGAGAGAGAGAGAGTTGTGTCCCTGCAAGTTGAAGCAAGCCTCATTAATGACTAACGAGGCATGAAGATTGTTTTTTGGCTCACGTGTGCAGAGCAAATGGCCTAGTGGGCCTGAATGCTTATGGACTCATCTATTCAAACTTTGAACATATAAATGATATGTACAAACATGGTCCCCTTTATGAATTCCAATAATTCCACCCATCCACTCTCCAAATATAAAATTAATAATATTTCTTTCTATGATTCTATTGGCTTTCATGATATCTGCAATTTTTATTCTTACTCATCCAAACCTTGTTTTTAGGATCTCATGTATGAACATGGGTTGTTGAGAATCCATGTTACCTTATACAAGTAGTTAATTAGACAAGTAGATTAAAAATATATATAATGTAGTCAATTAATTAAGTGGGAAATGTTTTTTTGGACGGCACGATCCCTATTTTCGCACGTTTTTGAATAATTAATAACAATTTGAATATTAGTATATGTCTCTTCCAAATATTTTTCAATTTTAAATAATTAAAAAAAAATAAAAGAATTTTGGGCTTAGTTTATGATTTACAATCACATCCTCTACTTTGGGAGAGGTTTACAGCATTGAACACATTGGTTGGGTAAAAACTAACATGAATAATTATTGTATTTTTTACAATTTAATTTTTAAGTTTTGTAAGTAAAAAATTCTTTATCATCTAATGAAAAAAATTATTTATATATATATATATATATTTTGACCACATAACTTATTTTTCTCTCAGACAATGTTCGAGTTAAGACCCATCAAACACTAAATTATCATTTTCAATCAAAGCATGGAAAAATATTAGTGGCCCCCCGCAAGTCCCAGGATCAAGAAAAATGCATAGTTAGCATTTTTTTTTTTTTTAATGAAGTCGAGATTTTAGCTTGTTAAAATGTCTTATGTATTTTTTTTTTTAGTGTTAGGCCCCAAGGAGAGTTAAATTCATATAACCTTGTTACAAATTGTAAGGTGTTGGTCTGACCGACTAAGCTAACCTTGAGATATTTTTTTTAAGGGGGAAAGATGTCATCGTTAGTGTAATCATGCGCCAATTACACATAGCCTAACACCATTTGAGGGCCTTCGTTCAATTAGGGGTCATTTTTTTTGGGTAAATTAAAATGCCAACCTCATGATGATATCATATCTTATATGCAAAAAGTTTTGTCTTTTCTATAGCACATTATGAACAATTTTATGTTTTTTTGGGGGGATCATCTCACTACAAGTTGTAGTGTCAATTCTGAGCCCACACCGGTAGGCTCAATCGAGCTTAACACGTTTGTGATCCGACCTCATTCGGCCCATTTATGGGCTTTCACAGTGCAAGTAGCTAGCCCGTCGGGCGCCCGGTCGAACTGACAAGTTTATATGTCTGGCTTGAACTGACTCGTTGTAGCCCGACCTAGCCTGACCTCCTTTAATACTATATAAAATTACAATTTTGCCACTGCTAGTAAGAAATAAATTAAACTTTCTTACCATTTGCTTTGTAATAGGATTTGATTTAAATAAGCTATATTTTGTAAGTTGTAAAGGTCATAATCTCTTCTTTTTCCTTGTAAGAACAACCATAATCTCATATCATTTCTTTTTTTAATTAAAGATTTGCCTCACATATTTTTGGGCATTCAAAGCACTTAAGAAAATAATTTTAGGGTAGACATGTTTAAAGCCCGTTTAGACTTAAATATATCTGTGGCCCGGTTAAGGCCCAGTTAAGACCCGTTTAAGAAAGCCCGATTAAAGCCCAATATCGACCGACCCGATTATAAATTGTACCATGCCCCCCAAAGCTAGGCCCGTTTACTTAAACGGGCATGCAAGGTGCAAGGCTTCCATGTGGTCAAGCCCAATTAAGTCCGATCTAGACTGGCCCGGCCAGACCGACTCTCTGAGCCTAAGCATTCTCAATGATTATTTAATATATTATTTCTTTAAATAAAACAATAAAATGACAATGTGTCTTGGCTTAGGATATATCAAGGCTTAGACAATCCTTACCCTTATTTAATCCTAAGGTCATGGTGAATGAAAATCCATTAGTGCTTTATATGCACACATGAGATATTGTGATGAGTTTTTGGGTAAGCTACAAAAACCCATAGAGGTTTGTGAACCCTAGAATAAAAGTGGTGAACTTCACCACCCGGTGAAAGAAACTAAACTTTATCTCTCTTCTTCTTCTTCTTCTTCTTCTTCTTCTTCTTCTTCTTCTTTTTTTTTTTTTTTTTATGAGTTTTTTTTTTTTTCAATGAGTTAAGAGACAAAAACCTAATCAGTTTAGACCTGTCCAAGGACCCTAATTGTCTGCCTTTTATCTATTTTAATAGTGTACATTTCTTGAAGGTAACATGGGATTTTTTAATTTTATTATTATTTTAATTATTTTTATGTGAAAGTGAAAACATGGAGTTGAATTTAGAATGATAATGAAAGGTAGCAAGTATATAATAGTTGCTTTAGAAAGTGAACTTATTAAAATCAACCCCATGATTGATGGGCTTATTAATTAAGCTTGTGAATAATTAAATACTAAAAATAAATAAATAAATAACTCTTTGAATGGACCGAATTTTCCCTAATGTAATAAAGATGAATACAAAATATAACTCTAAAAATAAAATCCCCCAAACTGAGATGATTTTGTGGTTTCGCACAAGTTATTTTTGTTTAACCTTCTAGCTATAATATTATATCTAGCATAGTTAACTAGTTTGGATGAGGTTTACTTGGGGAAGAGGACAGAGATTGACATAAGGTTGCAGACATGGAAGTCATGCCACCGGATCTTTCTTTCATTTCTTATTATTAATTTGGAAAAATAATTTTTATGGAAGAATGTATGGATTGCCCCAAAAACATTGGGGGGAGGGGGCGAAATGGCCGCTCAACCCTCATAAAATGCAATAATGACCCTCCATATGATGCTTTTGCGTGCTCTTCCATTTTCTCCCATGCATGAGCAGGTGCCACACTATCCCACAAAAAGTTTTGAGAAAAAGAATACTCCTTGGTCATGTGGCCTTGTGTCCAAACACAAAGGGTGGCAAAATGATACCCCACCATTGTGAAACTTAAAAAACCCACCCTCTGTTGATGCTATTTGTGTCCTTCATTGCCCCTTGTCCTGACACAAGGGCCGTGCAATCATGGAGCGTTCTTTTCCCTAGTTTAAAAATATTCAATAAATTTAAGGGAAAATAACTCTTACATGCTTTTAGTAACAACTTTTTCCCACAATCCCATTATTATTATTAGGGAAATTTATCACCCCCTAGGGAATGCCACTATTAGAGAGACACATCATGAATAATACCAAATTACACTCGCATCTTCTACCATTAGTCTCTGTTATGAAATATACCTTAATGCTGATATCAGCTAGTATATTTTTTTCTAACTACCAAAATACCCTTCTAAAAAGTGAAGTACCTAATATACCCTCTGTTAACCCCCTAACCCCAAATCGAAAAAGACCTCCTTCATCCAATAAAAGAGACCATAACATGAGCAAATAAGTGGAATTGATCCATTCCAATCCAATCATCATCCAAACCCAAGTGGGCGCAATTCTCTGATCCAATTTCTGTCTCTTCTCTCTCCGATCTCCACTAATTTTGGTTTTCTTCTACAATTCCTTCTCTTTCTTTTTTTTTGGGTTTTGAACTCAAAACCAGGATTCCCTCTCTGAGATATTTCTTTTTACTATTCTTCTTCATAGTCAAATTTGGGGAAATTTGGTTCTTTATCTCATCGATTGAGACGAAAAAAAAAAAAGGGGAAAAAAAAAGGAAACGGAAGAGAATGCATTTAGGGATTGTCATTCAAGTTACAAACTAAAGCAACCCAATAAAATCAAAATCTATGACTCAAGTGAGAATCATTTGAGAGAAACATTCGGTTCTTCGTGAAGTTCATCAAGCAATCCTATATTCTGACTGATTGATGGCTTATTTAATTCTAGATGTTTGATTTGGTGAATCTCAGCCAATAGTAATCCAATTTGGGCGAATGATTCGATCCAATTTTAAAACCATGGTATATGTAAATATGAGTCCTTAGTCCTTCTACAATAGTTCAACCGTTATCATGCATTTATGAATCTTAAGAGTCTCTTAGCCACCTTTGGTAGGGCATGCGAGGGCCTTATCTTCCATGATTCAGCGCTGCAAATCCATTATTACTCTCTAAAAAGGGCGCTCCAACAACTGATTTTCTCTAATCTCATGATTTAATGGTCTCGAACTCTCGATCTGATATTCCTTTTTGATCTTTATGTTTATTTTGATGCATTTATTAAGATAGACATGAATAAGGCTT
This sequence comes from Macadamia integrifolia, assembly GCF_013358625.1. Lineage (NCBI taxonomy): Eukaryota > Viridiplantae > Streptophyta > Magnoliopsida > Proteales > Proteaceae > Macadamia > Macadamia integrifolia. The sequence goes on from NC_056569.1 coordinate 7,196,239, forward strand.
ATGATAGGTTGGAATGAGACTTCATCAAACAAGTTCGACACCGCAGTTTGCTATTCTACTTGTTGGATCCCCAACTTACATCTTCCAACCTTCCAGGGGCTTAAGATAAGGTGATCATTTATTATCTTTTTTATTCATTCTATTTGCCAAAGTCTTTTCCTCTCACCTGACCATTAAAACTTCTCAAAATGGGATTAATGGTCTTCAAATCTCTAGAGAAGGGTGAGTCCATCTCGTATTTGAATTTTGCATACCATCTTATTTTATTTGGCAAAACACTACAAAAGAACTTCACAGTTTAATGACTGTTTTAGATGAGTATTGCTCCAAGTCTGGGCAACTCATCAACCTAAATTAAACCAGAGTTCAATATAGTCCTAATGTCAGCCCAAGCACAAGAAGAATTTTCTCTAATCATTTACAATTGATCCAAACCAACAAGCTAGATGTCCATCTTGGTGTCCCGTTTATTAGAGGAAAGATCACCAAGGAAAAAGATGGTCTGACTTTTGGATCCCTGAAGAAACTTCTTCCTCTGTGCCTTTCCCTATCCAACAAGGTGCTCTTATTCTTGTTTATAACTTAATAAATCTTAGGGCCCGTTTGATAATGTTTCTACCGTTTCTGTGTCAAGAAACGGCAAAAACATAAATTTCCATTTCAAGAAATAAAAACGGAATTGAAGGTGTTTGATAAGTCATGTTTCTGGAAGTCGACAACAACCAGCAAAAGAATGACCAAGAGTCATTTTCAGAAACGGCGACACAGAAACACGTTTCTTAAAATGTTATCAAACGGGCCCTTAGGATACGATCATGAAACACTGAGTTGATCTTCTAATGGTGGCCTCCTAATATTGCTTTTAAAAAATTATCCATACCATTATCTCAAACAATGATGCAAGATAGGTACATTTGGCTGGGTACTTCTACCAGATAATTCACTATTTCCTCTGCTTATCATCTAGCTCTTGGTCCTTCTGCTGGCAAAAAATTTGCCATAGCAATTCCATTCCTAAAGCTCATTTTTTAACCTAAAAATTTTTACTTGAAAGACTTCCAATCCCTCAAATTCTTAATAAATCTATCCTCACTGTCAACTTCCGAAATTTCCATCGATCATATCTTCCTTTATTGCAATCTCCCTTCTCGGGTGTGTTACTAATCGACCTTTAAAAATTTTCTGGATTGGAACAATTTTACTCTTCACTTATCTGAATACATATCTAGCTGTGGGAATTCTATAATGATGCAAGATAAATGGTCTCTTCCATTTGTCATTCAGCTGATTTTGAACTTATGATTAACATATAATGACTCTATCTTCAACAACTCCTCCAGAACAACTTGTGCAATGATCCATAACTCCAGAAAACTGTCACAAACTCTTTGTTGCTTCCAATTATCATCACAATAGAGGACTATTTGGGTGTCTTGGAATCCTGCTCCACACGAACTCATCAAAATAAATATTGATGGATCATCTCTTGGAAAATCTGAAAATGTGGGTATCGGTGGTTTCATGAGGATTCAAATGGGACCTTATCTATTGTTTCCCAAAAGGAATTGGCTTTGCATTATTAGCTGTTGCAGAAGCTTTGATGTTCCCAAGGGATGAAATCTTCACTTCAAATGGGATCTCTCTATGTCTTTATTGAAAGTGATAATCTCATGATCATTAACATTCTCCAAGAAGAGTTCTACCACCATCCCATGGATAACACTTCTTATCATTTCTGTTGTTTTCTGGCTGTCCTTGTTGGTAACTTCAACCATATGGCTACGATGACATGGCCAATTTGGGTGACGTGGCCACAAGTGGTGATGTGGTAGCATATGGTCTCTCCAATAGGATGACAATGTTACATGAAGTGTCTCAACTGGTTTGACTTATCCATGATAGATGGTGTGAAATTCTGGGTCAAAATTGGTAAATTTAGCATTTTTAAGTTCAGGAACATTTTTATAGTGAAAATAATTTTTCTGGAAGGTAGTTCCTCCATGTTAAAGTACGAACGTAATTCATTTTGTCCAAGGCACCTGATTTTGTTCCATTTCGATACCATATGAAGAAGTTACGATATCCACAGGTAAATTTGGCGTATTTAGCATTTAGGGACAATTTCGACATTGAAAATATTTTTTTTGGAAGAAGAATCCTCATATAACCTTGAGAGAAAAATCTATTCGATTGAACGCACCTGGTTTCGTCCATTTTGATTCCATATGAGGAAGTTATAACAATCGCAAGGTTTAGGGGAAATATGGTCTTTTTGCATAGTTAAGTTTGACAACTGGGTCTTCTAAAAAGTTGTAAAACGTCCAATCGTGATCATTATGCTTTTCATTTTGTCTCAATCTGAAGTTATATGAAAAATTTATGGCCATTTTTGTGAAGTCGATCTGAAAATCCAAATAAGATTTTTGCCAAAAGCTCTTGGTGTAAGAGGGGGCTTTAACACTTTGTTTAAAAATCGAGGGGTTTTTGTGTAATTATTAAGAGTTTGGTTGTTTGGGATTTTTAGCATGAAATTCTGAGGTTTGAGGGGCTTATTGTGAATATGGGAGGTTCTGGGATCCAAAATCCATGGGTGTAGTGGTGCCACATAGCCTAGATCCACATCCTACGAAGAAGATTCCATCTTGAGGCTCCTTATTGGCTTCATCTATAACGGCTAACAGTCTGGCGCTTCACCGAATCATCTAGAGTTTGTGTGCTTCGCATGCGGTTCATCCACGCGCCTAATATTCCATTCGTTGAGGTCTTATTGATCTGAAGATCTTGATGCCAATCTAAGAGCCACAAATCAAATCAACTTTATGTCATAAATCCAACAGTCCTCTTCATAAGCCGCACCACCAACCTATCACACGTTGATGATGCGCTAACGGCTGACATCAATGCTGATAGCTATGTCAACCTAGATGCTAATCTTGTGGTTAATATTTAAGATTTGATATCTTGATCCAATGGTTATTATTAATGACGCCTTTTCAACTAGGTCCTACGGCCAATATTGCTCTGCCATACTCCTATACTGTCAACGCACTCCATGCCAACCTGGAAAGATTTCAGTTGGGCTGTTCTAGTTAGTCTAACTTTGGGAGATAATGTGTTCCTAACCGTAGAGTCAAATCAGTTCATTCAAGTTGTATTTTTCAAGAATTTCATCTTCTACCTAATGAAGGTCTGAGAAGTGGATTTTAGTGAGACGAAAACCATGAATTTTCAAAGAAAAGCTCCCCTTTGTATGTGTGTGCTCCATTGAATGTGATTGGGTATATGTGAGAAGTGTGTAGCACTCCATTAAATATTGTTTTGAAGGGTAGTTGGATAGTATTCATGATACATTGATTCCAAGCCAAAAGAAGAGCAAAGGAGAGAAAAGAGAGGTTGAGGGGGTCCTTGTGCATTAATGCTCAAAAAAAGGATGGACAGGTCTCTGTGAGGATCAAGTCAGTCAATGAATACTTGAAGAATCAAGTTCCTTTTGAGGGAAGAAGTTAGAGATTCCAGTGATCAACGGAGGTTCACAAATCATCATAGACAACCGGTTGTGAGATTCTCTAAACCTTAGATTTGATTTATATATGTTGTCTGTTATATTGAATGCATGTTAGCTGTAGTAGATTGATGTATATATGCTAGGAGAACTTAACTGTAGGGCATTGTATATATGCCGCATTTTATTGTGTATTTAGTACTAGGTGCTTAGTGGGTGCTCCCAAATATAGGTGCAGTTAAAGCAGTGTATTAAATATGTACGAAGCCATTACATGTGTTATTTCAGGGACGTAGACATCTTATGAAACCTCATAAAATCCCTGTTTTGTGGGTGTGTTCTTTATTTGCACTATATATTGTTGAAGTGCATTGAATGTGGAATGTGCATGCACACTTGGAAGTACTTATGAGAAAGTGAATGAGCATACGACTGTGTGTGAATAGGGACAAGTATTACAAGGCCGGTTTGTTAAGTTAGCATTCAAGCCAATTCAGGGATCGAAATTAGACTCATTGATTCACCTCCTCTTAGTAAGTTTTGGGTTACAATACATTCTGGATTGTTGGGAGCTACACGACCACTTACAGACAATTGAATATTGCCACTCTCTAAGAGAATGAAATATTGTTGCAGACAACTTGCCTCTTGGGGAGCTATGCATCAACACAATTTGGATTGGAATTCTTGCCCTCGTGCATGCATCTCTCATCTTTTATTCCATGATTATATAGTGGGACCTTGCTCCCCCGCTATTATAATTAAAATGCCAAATTTTCAAAAATAATAGTAATGATAATTAAATAATTAAGAGAGAGAGAGAGAGAGAGAGAGAGATTAGCTGACAGAAAATAGGATAGAAATAGACACAAAACCCTCATTGATGCCTCTCAAGTCTCTACCCAACCCCATCTGAAAAAGATCAAAATCTAACTTTTCCTACAAGTTAAACATAATTGTCATATGGCGGCTTAATAATATGTTTATATTTCATGTCATCATCTAATTATATATTAATTTTTAGACAAAATATGACATTAATGTGTTATTATAATGAGCTAAAATAGTTTAACAAGTTAAATAGTACTTTTCAAAATGATAGAATATTTAAAAAAATAAAAAATAAAAAGAGGAAAATCTGGTCATTGATTAAAGGGAAAAATGGTTGTGATGAAACATAGATATTATTATTATTATTATTATTTTCAATCTTGTCCTTTGAGTTGCCAAAAGAAAATATAAAAATAGAAACAAATCTATCTTATCATAATCTGATCACACAAATCATTCTTGGGAAGTTAAGAAAGTGGATTTTATTACCCAAAAAAAGAGAGGGAAGAGGAATGTTCTTTGTACTGTTTTAGGAGGTAAAGACGTCTTTTCAGCCCTTGAAATCAGATACACAGGGAAAGAGGGACGTGAAGTGTTCTCTCACCCAAAAAGGAAAAAGAAAAAGAACCATAAAAAACAAAGTAACACTATGCGAAAACACACTTGATATTTCGATGTCTACTCTCATTGAATCCTACACTAAGTGTAGAGGTGATGATGCTTTCTAGAAACCCGTGACAAAAAAATTAAAAAAAAAATAATCAAAATATTGCAATGATCAGGCGGGCATAGATCATGGGTGTTGAGGTGGAATTGTGGGTCCCAAATGGTCGGTCATTCATAGATTTTATTTTATTTTGATTTTATCTATTTTTAAATTCTTTTTTGCTAACGTATCTATTTTTAAATTCAATGGTTAATATACTTAATAGGTCGTCATACTCGACGTTTCGTCGATGGAATTTATTCTCCATAAAGTGGTTGTCAAATGAGCATTCATTATAATTCATTCTGATTAAGGTTTAAAATCTTGTAATCAGGTAGAGATTGGTTTTCAATTTGAATTAATTTGAACCAATTTTATCTAAAAAGATCAAATTTTTAATGGACTCTCCATATGGCCAATTCCATGAGAACTACAACTTGTCAATTGGCCAGGGAAATGTAGTCCCTCATGGCTTGTTGCATGGCAATTGTGGATCAATTCCCACCGGAGGCAGTTAAATCACATAATTAACATATATTAGTTTAATTCTTTTCTAAGGAGTGTGGCCTTTCTAATCGAGTGAAAAAACTTGGTTGTTGATTGGGTTGTATCCCCTAATATCTTTGGAAATGGAATCTCAAAGGTAGAGATGGAAAAATTCATCTACAATGGAATTGAGAGTCTCTTCAACTTAGTGGTAAAGGATCGCGATACCTACAGATGGATAATTTCAACCCTGCCCTTGAGATTCCATTCATTTGGTTGCTATCATGGGGTAGTCACGCAACCAATTTTTTTATTTATTTATTTTTCTTTCTAACCTCTATTGGCCTCTTCGTGGATCTTTATTTGGCCTCTCAATGCGTGGATCTTGTAAGACCTCTAGTTATGAACCTTGAACCTTGCACACAGTAATAATAATAATAATAATAATAAATAAATAAATAAATAAAATTAATTGAAGGGATAACTATGCCTTACATTCTCTAAAATATGGATCTCTCTAATGGCTCTTTTTTTCTTTTTTTCTTTTTTTCTTTTTTTCTTAAAAAGAAGATTGCCCTCATAACAAGCCTATTTCCAACAACCATACACTTTCCCATTCTTGATTTTCAAGCAAGGACAGCAAGAGATCGAGAAAGCTTGATTACATGAGATAGCTTGGCAGTTATGCCTATAATCAATTCCAGCTGACAACCCCAATTATTTTCCATCACCAATTAATTAGTTTCGCCAAAAGGCAATCTATTTGTAATTGGATAGAAACTTTTAATTTACCAATTGATTAATTTTATTTGAATTGAAATTTTACATGTCGGTAAAAGGTCATAGACTCTCAGTCCACAATCATTGGTCTCATTTGTATCTGTTATGTGGTAAAAAAAAGGAAAAAATTCGTCTGCAATTCTGATCTCGTATAATTCCGTGAAATACCATCTTCAGGGGGTGACACGTGTATTGATACCAATGCAATGGTCTAGATCTGATTTAAATGCCTCTTCACTAATTTAATGTTTTATTAATTGTACCAGATCTGGACCATTGTATTGGTATCAATACACGTGTCACCCCTGAAGGTGGTATTGCACGGAATTGTACGAGATCGGAATTGCAGACGATTTCAACCCTAAAAATATATATATATATATATATATATTTGTACAAAAATAAATCAGTATTGATCAAGGTCAATATCATTTTGACACCATGGATTTAGGTTGAGGTAATACAATTCTTTTATGGATGAGATTTCTGATTTCACATGGGTGGGCGTTGATCCTGTGTCTGAGCATAGTTGCACATGAGCCATGCGATTTGAAAGTTTTTCTTTTCTTTATAAATGTTAAAATTTAAAAAAAGAAAAAAAGAAAAAAAAGAGGTTTTTATGGTGAAGTGTAACCCTTGTGCTTAGACACAAGGGTGAAATGATTAGTCTGCCCCTTATGAAATAGAAATTGACATTTTTGTAGATATTTCTTCATTTTCTTTCATTGATCCTTGTGTGCATACAAAATCCCCACTCCCCACAAAATATTAATAAGATATTTTTATTGACTTAGGTTGCATTTGGTAAACATCCAGTTTTAAAAACAAAGTTTCCTGTCAAAAACAGAATTTCTCGATTCTGTGTCAAAATGTTTTTTTAAAATATAAAAAAAAAAAGATATTTTGGTCAATTTGTTTCAAGAATGATTACTCTAGTTGTTTAATTTTTTTTTTCTTTCTCTGTTCGTTTCAAGAAAATCAAAAAATATCAAGTTAAAATAAAATACTTTATTCTACTTTTTGTTCTCATAAAATCAAAAACGATTTTCTGAATGATTACCAAATGCAGCCTTATTGTTATTGTTTTTCCATTTTGTTCTAGGCAAGAATTTATTTATTTATTTATGCTAAGAATTAATTTAGCTTTTTTTTTTTTTTTTTTTTGCACAGAAAATAAAATTTAATTTAAACGTTTACAAAACATGGCAAACGTCTTTAACCCATCTCACAAAAAAAAAAAACCATGTGATCATTCTTTTTATTTATTTATTTTTTATTGGACCTTACTTTTTTTTTTTTTTATTCCTTTTGCCTTTCTGATTCTGTGTTGCTGCGACATGCGGGAAAAGTTATTATCAAGTCCCTGTCACGTTGCTTTTGGATAATTTTTCTTGAATTTAGAATTTTTAATTTTTTTGGGTTTTCTTGCAAAATTATTCAAACTTTGTTTGTTCAGACGGAGAAGAAGCTCGGAAATCGGCCACAATTCCAACCTAAACTTCAGTTTGTGACCACTGAACAAGTTAAGGAACGTAAGAAAGAAGTTGGTAGGACTCTTTCATTAGAGTATTTGGGATTTTTATTTTTTTTTCTCCCATTTTTTTTTCCTTCTTCCAGTTTTGAAGACTGTGTTTTGGGATTTGGAATTTGGAAATTGGAATTCTTTAGTGGCATTGATTTTTTTTGAAAATTTTTTGATCTGGGTTTTGATCAGGAAGGGTTTTGTCAACTTGCATTGGGAAAATTTGAAGTAGGGTAAGAATTTGTGTATTTGGTTCTTTTGTTTTCTGTGAGTTCTTGGTTGATGTTCTTGTAGATTGGGGTTCTACTACTGAAACAAGGTGTGGGAGAATCATTTCTGATCAAAGTTCTAATTTTAGGGTTTTTTTTTTTTTTTTTTTTTTTTGGTGTTGGTGTTGGATTAGTATTGAATGAGAATATTGGATTTGGAATTTTGATAGTTTTATCAAGGGGTGGAGAGAAATTGGACGAAAATGGCATCGCCTTCTCCAAATTCTCCACCTTCCACTGCCACTCCACCAGACGCTTCTTCTACTGCAAGTCCACCGTCACCGGCGTTGACCACTAGTCCACCGCCAGCTCCCTCTTCAACGACTGCTTCACCTCCTTCTAACTCGTCGCCGCCGCCACCTCAATCCTCTCCTTCTCCTCCGGCTTCGGGGTCAACCCCACCTCCTCAATCCTCTCCGCCACCGCCTGTGGCTTCACCGCCGCCTACTCCTTCTCTATCCCCTCCGCCACCTGTGGAGGCTTCGCCGCCGTCTCCGGTGTTATCACCACCACCACCAACGAGTAGTTCTCCTCCGCCGCCTTCCCCTGTGGCACCGGTGGCCTCTCCATCTCCACCTCCACCTCAATCACCTTCACCGTCTCCGCCTGTTTTTGTCTCTCCACCTCCCCCAACTTCGGCAAACCCACCTGGAAATTCTCCTTCCCCACCCAGTCCTCCCCCAAACTCGGCACCACCTCCGCCGCCTCCTGACACTCCCTCACCTTCTTCTCCTCCTCCTCCGCCTGCTGCTGCTCCTCCTCCAAGTAATTTTACGAGTGGTACAGATTTAGCACCGTCCTCATCAGGAGGTTCAACACCCGGGCGGACGAGTCTTAGTCCAAGCACACCGGCAAGTACCACTCCCACTCCCAGTGGAGGTGGAAACACTGGTTCGGTGGTGGCAATTGCTGTTGTAGTAAGCTTTGTAATGATTGCTCTTATTGCGGGTGCTGCATGGTTTGCAAAGAAACGAAAGAGAAAGGCAACCGTATATAGTGGTGGCTATTTTATGCCTTCACCATTTGGCTCTTCTCAGCGGTCAGGTAATTAGATCCTTAACATCAATTGTCCATTTTAAACAACATGATCTTATCAATTGTTAATATTTAAAGCTTCAGATTTGGAGTTCATTATTCTGGTTCATATGTTATTGGTCTTTTCTCTGTTTTCAAGTTGGAATAATTGAACAGTTCCATGAACTTGGTGACCTTTCTCAACTGGGGCTTGAAACAGTGCTAAACGTAGTATGAATTGCTCCTCCAAGGATGAACATTATTATATTCCTCAACATTATGAACATAGTATGCATGTTGGACCCTGCAATATAGATATTTTTTTGGCCTAAAATTAACAATGGTACTAAATTACTCACCAAAAAATTTGAAGTGGTCCAGTGTCAAAATTTTGATAATATTTTGTTCCATGTACTTGATTAAGTTGGCCAACTACATCTGAACAAATCTGTATGAGTTTGAAGTCATTTAAATGAAGTTGACAAGGTTGCATTTCCTCTTCAGATTCGTCCCTTGTCAAGGCCCAGTCTTCAGTTTCTCTTGTGGGAAGTGGCTCCGGCAGTGAATTTATGTATTCACCATCCGAGTCAAGTGGGTTAGGGAATTCAAAATCATGTTTTACATATAAAGAACTAGAAGAGATCACGAATGGGTTCTCACCACGGAATCTATTGGGTGAAGGTGGATTTGGTTGTGTGTATAAAGGATGCCTACCAGATGGAAGAGAGGTGGCTGTAAAACAACTGAAGGTGGGTGGTGCACAGGGAGAGCGTGAGTTTAGAGCTGAAGTTGAGATTATTGGCCGTGTGCATCATCGGCATCTGGTGTCACTGGTAGGATACTGCATAGCTGAGCATGAGAGGTTGCTTGTTTATGACTATGTCTCAAACAACACCCTTTACTACCATCTTCATGGTAAGATAAACCTTTTGGGAGTTTGCAAATTCTTGTTCTGTTATCATGAGATAACTGATGTTCACTTTTATTTTGAATTTTGTAGGGGATGGTAGGCCAGTAATGGACTGGGCAACCAGGGTTAAGGTTGCTGCAGGTGCAGCTCGTGGAATAGCGTATCTCCATGAAGACTGTAAATAACCTTTCTTTTGTTTGCATTTAATTGTTTTTTCTCTCAAACCTTTCATGGCTCTAGAAGCTTATGGACCCCAAATCAAACAGACCCAGCATGGATATCGGGATGCATGGGCATATCCGTCTGCTATATGTTTCTAGATTCAGAAACAACAAGGCCTAGATTTTTCAATTATGACCTGGTCATTTGTGATTACACCGAAGGTGGGGACATATGGTGCCAAAATTTGTACACTAGTTTACACAATTGAAGCTTCAGGTTGGGGTGTCCAGATTATTGGAAGTGTTTACTGAAGTGTTTACTGGCTGGTGTTTATTTTAAATAATTTGTCCTCTTCTGGCTCATAAAAAATTATTTTGCAAAAATTGTCATTGTCATTTGTGTGGTATTCATAAACATTCTCTTTTAGTTCAATGTTTCCTATTTTAGTCATATTTCAGATTTTTAGCTGCTTTGATTTTATTTTTACAAGTCTAAGTTGATTCTATGCCTTATTCCCGTAACTGACTCTTCTCCTTATGTGTGAGGGGGGAAGGGGGTCCTATTTGCTTGTCACCTATATAATAACCCAAGATTTTGTGAATCCAATGTTGGGAGAGTGGCTGGAAGACTCTGATTAGCTTTTTCAGTCAGTTGGATTCATTGTATGTGAAGTTTGAATCAAAGCACGTTTACAATCATGACAAGTTTAGGTTTCTTGTACTTGTTTTCTATCATTCTGTGTATTATGTATTTGATTAAGTAACATATCTTGTTTCCTTTGGTTTCCTTTGAAGATTGATTCTTTCATGTCCTAAGAATGATTCCTTATTGATCCTAGATTGAATCTTAATTAGTTGTTTATATTTTTCATGTTGTATTATGTTTGTTACTGGTTATACTGAGAAACCCAAATCTAAGGTCTGGGCCTAATCTTTGCCCTTGGTTCCCATCGTTCTGTGCTTTCTTTCTCAATCCAAAAACCTGTTGTTATCATACATTAGTATGACTGTTTGTAAGAGAAAAAGGCATAACAATATTCTCATATTGTGTGTGAGATCAATGTTAATATAGGATGATAAAAGCATTGTACATGTAAACAAGTATTGCATAAAATAGGGTGATACACCTATTTTCATGGACAGCCCCGTTCATGTAAACAAGTATTGTATAAAATAGGGTTTACATGTACAAGCATTGTACATGTAAACAAGCAATTTTCATGGACAGCCCCGTTCACTGTGGAATCTATAGGTGATACACCTAGTTGTGCCACGTGGCATTGTGGATGGGACTGAAATTTTGTTACAGCCATACCCCAAGGTCTGTCATTCACATCACATGTTTCAGCCCAAAGAGAGTGGGCCAATGGACAAATAAATATTCCAGGACCACTAAGATGTGAATGCCAATACTTGGAATACCAAGAGGATGCATCCCAATACATGAAAGGGTTGAGTCTGAAATTTGACATTTGGCCAGGTCCTGGCCATTTCCTAGAATTTCCAGATCACCCTTCCACTTAGTATAGCTAGGTCTATGGTCCATGAATTCCATAATGGACCACAGAGTCCTGGGAAACTTTCACCATAAACTGGATGTTACCATCGACCTCTTTACAGCACATATTTCCAACATACTTATTTCTTAAAGAAGTGACTATAGTAACATTTATTCTTCAAACTTAAAATCTTAATAGACATTTTGGTTTTGTTCTTTTTGATATTATTCAGGCCATCCTCGGATTATTCATAGGGATATTAAGTCTTCAAACATTCTGTTAGATAACAACTTTGAAGCTCAGGTATGCCTAGTTATTTTGAAATAATGTTTTCTTGAACTTACTCTTTGCTAGTTGCTTTTGCTTCTTATAATTTACCTCTTCTTATCCTCTCTCTCCTCGATAGGTTTCAGATTTTGGGCTTGCGAAGTTGGCTCTTGATACAAACACACATGTAACAACACGCGTCATGGGAACCTTTGGGTAGGCAAATCATTTAGGTTTGGATCTGAATGTAGTTTAAAGGATTAACAGGATTTTTCTTTGGGCATTGACTAGTTTGTAAAGGATAATACTGTACAAAGATCATGTTTTCTTGTCTGGTTGGCCATATGATTTGAGCCGATTGAATGGCTGGTGTGGCTAACTTTGACCATTGGATACGTCTGGTATCATCAGGATTGGTTGCTTCCAGCCAAAATTTATGGCCCAATTTTTCTTCTCGGCTACAATGGATTGCGGTTGTTCCCTTCTATTCCCAGGTGTTGATCTATTTTCAAAATACTGAATTTTAAACCATATTTGAAGCTTTATTCTGCTATGTGGCGAAACACATGTTGGCTGAAATTTACCAGCCAAGTATAGAGGGTGTGGACAACATGTCCACGTTATTGTAGGGTGACCAAACTTTGTTTTGTGTTATAATTGTCATCACTACCTATCTATGTTGTGAGTTTCAGAATTAACATATTTCACCATGTGTCATAATAATGCTTTGAAAAATGGTTGGGAACCTGGAATTTGGAAACCCTTTCACTGGGAAACCCTTTTGGCTGAGATGGACCATAAAATTTGACATGATGAAAACCCAAGAGGGTACATTGTCTATCTTATGGTGGATATGGACATGTCAACCCTCTATGTGAATGAAATGCTATGGCCATTTGATCAAGCCGTGTTTGATAGACCACAATGTCTCTATATATGCATTTTATATTCATTTGATGAATGATGTTGGTTGGATTTCCAGATACATGGCTCCAGAGTATGCATCAAGTGGCAAGTTGACTGAAAAATCGGATGTTTTCTCTTTTGGGGTCATGCTTTTGGAGCTAATTACGGGTCGCAAGCCTGTGGATGCATCTCAGCCCATAGGAGATGAGAGTTTGGTTGGGTGGGTAAGTTCCATAAGCGTACGCATTGATACAGTTAATTTATAGTTACAGATTAATTTCATTTGGTAAATTTTCTCTCTGATTTTAATACTGTACGAGGTGATTTCTGTATAATTCTGAGGACATAAACATTGCATGATTTTGTATTATGCTCTAAAGGAAAAGGTTCTTTGAGCCAATGGGGCAGGGTACGCTAGCACCTTTGTGTCTCTCTCTCTCCCTTCTCCTCACATGAAATGACCTCACTGCTAATATACTGATTTTGAATGATCAAAACAGTACCAAAGTAGGATCCTTTCTTAGAGAATAAAACTCAGATTAGGGAAAATTTGTATTACGTGAAATCAGATGGCTAGAATGACACCAAACTTCTAATCTGCTGATTCTTCAACATTAATTGGTTCGGATCTCCACTTAGTTTAACCCAAGCTTCATCCTGATTTGAAATATAAATTTCCTACTTGCTTAAGGGCATTGAGAAATTATTCTTTCATATACATCTAGATTGTGAGAATCCCATGAGAACAAACATTTCACATAGGGGTAGAAGGCCAAACTCTAGCCACCAGGGAAAGAGTAAAAGAATAAGGGTCTTGATGCAGATGCACGATGGACTTAGAAAAAAAAATATCTTTCGATTTGATTTTCTTTTGTTTTAGAAATAATTTCTTTTAAATTAGCTAGCTTCTAATTTTATATTAGTTTCCTTTCAAGTAGTTTCCATTAATTGTTTGATTTTTTTTCCTTTATATTGGACATGTAAACAATGGAGAAGTTCAGTTTTAGTTTTGAAGAATAGAAATTTGACTAAGAGTTTTGGTATGAAAGCCATGGTTGCCGATTCCCCCTTCTTCTTCCTCTAAAATTTTCCAATTTCTTCTCTTTTTTTCTCTTTTCATTCTCCTTTTTATTACTCTTTTATTTCCTTTGGTCACTGTTTTCCTGTCTCTGCTGGGCGGTAAAACCATCAGACAAAAGGGGGCTTGCTGACCCCTGTTTTGTGATCGATTGAGTCAGAGGTTTGGGACGAAGGAAGCTGCCATGGAGGCGTTTCAAATCGAGTAACATTAACCCCAAAGCTTTGATCCTGTTGTGTGAATCGATCGATTGCAGATCTGGTCTCTGTTTATCGCCTGAAGAAAACTCAGAATTGGAATATTAGGTCTAAGTTCTTTGTTTGAAATCTGTGAGGGACAGAACCGACAGAGCTGGTGATGTATCGAACCTGCATCTGATCTTCCATGTACCTGGACCTTGTTTGAAGAGCTGGGTCGAGTTGAAGAAGACCTCATAAATTAGGTTTTACATCCTTACTTAATCAAATTCCAGATTTACCCCTTATCTTCTCAATTAACTTATTTTACTTCTTAGTTCCAATTCTACCCCTCCCCATCTTGTACGTTGCCTTCCCTTTTAGATTTTTCTTATGTTAGAGTTACCCCAATTTCCAATACTACCACCCTTTATTAGAAACTTCGAGTTATTCACAATTCTGCCACTTTTCTTTAAAAAAAATTCAGAATAAGCTCTTATATTAAAGTTTTTAGTTCTAGAACTACCCCAGCTGCCCTTTAATTATTTCTAGGGCCCTGCTTGTTTCTAAAATTACAAGAATGCCCTTCAACCATTAAATTTGAGATTTTTAGTCATTCTTGTGGGCCTTAAGCGATCCAATTTCAGTCCTTGGAATCCGGATCCGCATCAGGTCTGATTGAGAATTAGTCAGCAGAATCCATTTCAAAGGCACAAATGATCATCTGACTCTTAGTGGAATGAAGCTGAAACACTAGAGCCCGAGAGGAGAAAGTAATAATGAATTGACAGGATATACCACTTACTCTTCTTTACATTTTCAGTTAGTGAACTCTCCTCCTTTCCTAAGTTTTACTTTCCTAGCGAAAAGATAGACCAATTGCATAATTTGACCCAGGTAAAAGGGTCCATCTTGAAATGTCATAAATCAAGGGCAACTGTTATGGAGTTAAGCTGTCTCAATTATTTGTCAAATTTGTGTGATAATAATCATTATGTTGATAATGATTATTATCTTTAGGGAAAATATTGGGTATGCCATCAGTATGCCCGGGTCTCTCTCTCTCTCTCCTCCTTTCCTTGGAAAAGTCCCCTATTGCCCCTCGCATCCCACCACTCCCATTGGTTGAGCTGCTAGCTCCAGGAAAGTCAGCAGCATACCTAACCTCCTCCCTTATCTTTATTATAATATGTTAAATTTAGAATGGTTCTAGCATCAGTCTTACTGATTGTACAGTCCAAGTTTGAAAGGATTAATACTGTTGGACTAATATTATTTCTACAAAAGAATAACCACCATAATGAACCTATATACTTTGTCTGACAATTTTATTCTATTATGTAACCTTAAAACATAATATTGAACTAGTCGATATTTAGTGTGTCGGTGAAGATGAGAATGTGGTCGTGGCTTAACAGCCTTGAAGGAGGAATTTTTTCATGTTTGAGTCTGTTTCTAACTGGTGCCAGGCATACTTTTGATTAGCTTTGCTAGAAAGATGTCACCTAAGGATGACAGCAGCTGGTAAGTCAGGTTACTGATATGAGCTGGTAAATCAGGTTATTGGTATGATCTGGGTTCAGTTCAATACACAGTCCATCACTTGCAGTGACTCCTAACAGTCGCACTTGCTTACCCATTTTCACATCTTTACGTCCTCTTACTGATCATGTTTTTTTTCTTTCCTTCATCTGTAGTTGCTATCTGATCTGAAGATGTCCCTCCTTTCCAATTTCTTCAGAGAATCTGAAAAGGATGCAAATACCCACCAGCAACAAAGTGTGATGGATTCCCTGGGAAGATGTTAAAGTTTACTTTGTCTAATTTTTAAATTTATTTTTCAGGCTCGTCCGTTGCTCAATCAAGTGCTTGATAGTGAAAACTTTGAAGGTTTAGTAGACCCAAGGCTTGAAAATAACTACGTACGATACGAGATGTTCAGGATGATTGAGGCAGCTGCAGCATGCGTGCGTACTTCAGCTCCAAAGAGACCTCGAATGGGACAGGTAACTAATTCTGAAGTGCAAAGCGGACTCAATTCCTTTCTTTTTTATTTTTGGGTAGAAATGGATTCGATTCTTGCATTGTAATGTTTGTTTACGTTACTTTGGGTTACAAGCTGAATGGTGCACGAGTTCTTTTTTCCCCCCTTTCCCTCAGGTGGTACGAGCTTTAGACTGTATAGGAGAGACCACAGATCTATCCAATGGTATGAGACCAGGAGAAAGCAAGCTCTTCGACTCCGGACAACAATCTGCACAAATCAGAATGTTTCAGAGGATGGCATTTGGTGGTCCGGAGACTCAAGACTACAGTTCAGGTTTCTTTAGTGATAGCAGGAGGAGCCGAGAATCTGGGAATAGCCAAGAATATCAAAGGAGCCGAGAATATGGGTTATAGAAACACAGCAGTTCAGAGATTGCCAAGATTAGCTGAAGGGGTAAGAAAGCGCTTCCTGGTCCTAGTATTTTTTTCTCTTCTTTTTGTAAATGTTGGAAGGACATGGCTCAAGGAAATGACTTATTTACGTTACATGGATATACTTGTAGTTCTCCATTTCCCATTATTTGTAATGGTCCATTTTCCATTATCTTTCAGAATTGTCAATAAAACTCCATTTTTCCCCTGATGATGCTTTTTTCGGTAATGAACCGGAAGAAAATGTTTAGGGAAGTGAATTATAATCCTTTACTACTACTATTTCTATTTGATTTTATTTTTATTTTTTGGGTGAGAAAAACCAATATCCACTAAATCAAAACAATAAGTGTCACTCCAGATTATCTATTATAATACTATTTGTTTTTTGCTAATGATGGGTATCAAGGCCTTCGGCCTGACTTGTACTGGGCCATACTGACTCCACAACCGCATGGATCGGGTTATACCGGGGTTGAATGAGAATTATTCAACTGTCACTGAAAGCAATGAAGGATACTGAACACCCCCGTGTGAGTGGCCCAAGGTGTGCCTAGCAAGAGTCAAACTTCTGACGTCCAAGTTTACAACTCGTAGCAAGTTTGTTGGTCACTAATTGTGCTACCCCCTTGGGTTTCA
Source organism: Macadamia integrifolia (assembly GCF_013358625.1). Classification (NCBI taxonomy): domain Eukaryota; kingdom Viridiplantae; phylum Streptophyta; class Magnoliopsida; order Proteales; family Proteaceae; genus Macadamia; species Macadamia integrifolia. The sequence continues at coordinate 7,213,403 of NC_056569.1, forward strand.
ATGCTATTACAGTACCATTAAGCTTCTCTGAGTAGCAAAATTGTGAGCTACATATATATAGTTTCTAGCCTTCTTAATTACATTGTTACCCAAAAAAAAATCCTTCTTAGCTACATAAACCTTCAAAAATTGTTTAGCTATCTCTACCTTAAAAAAAAAAATGATTATTGGAACAAATATCAACAAATATGAAGAAAACAAACATATTCACATATCACACAAAGATTTAACGAGGTTCAGGTATAGATGTAGTGTATTACATCTTCGGGCGAAGAAAAAGATGATTCATTATGTTGGAAAAAAAGTTACAATAGAGATCTCTCTCAAAAACACCTAAATCGTGGCAAGAAAACTCACCTAGAAATCCAAACACGGAAAACTCTCAAATCTCACAATGATTGTTCAACAGGAGATAATACATACACACACACAGATAGGAGGGGTCAATCTTAGAAACAGGTTAAGAATTCGAGACAAAATAACAATGATATAATAATTCGTTGAGCATTCCATTTGCTTCTGTTTCTTGTGCAATTCCTGCATATCCAAAATATATAAAAGCAATAATTTTTTTTTCAAAAAACGATTATTGATTCCAAAACTATTAGTCTTCGCCGAAATCTTTGAAGCAACTCCCATCACAGATAAGAATATGAGAACCAAAATGAGTAAGTTTAAGCTACTGATTTAGATCATTGTGATGGCGGCGGCCAAAACTATTAGGCAATATGCAATTTCTCTGATTTGACTCGAGTGTCTTTGGATTTAAAGCAAACCGTGCGGTTTGGCTTGGGCTTGGCAGAGGTATTAATCTGGAATCTAGATCGAAATCAGACTAGATTTCTTGTCGAGAGCTGGTAGAAATAAGGGAAATATTCAATTAAATTTATGTATATTACTATGATCAATACCAGTGAAGAGTCAATAAAAAAATGAACCTCCCAGCTCTAAATAATTTATCAATCAAACAACCATACCCATTCAATCTTGGAACAAATCCATCGGTCCTGAACGACTCCAGAAGTTCAAGAGCTTCGTTAATTTTACCTGATCTATGAGTTCTTGACAGCTCTTCATGCCTCTTGAACTTCTATTTTGAACTCATCCACTATTTTCTTCACTGTACCAGGGATGTAGCGATCTTACCTTAGTGTGGCCCACGTGATCAAACCAAAATCAAGTGGTCTATCTATTATCCCATTGCGAACCCTTCGGTTCTCCGTGAAGAAAAACTGCCTCTTTAGTTAATTGAGGGAACTGGAATCCTAAAACTAAGTAGCTTTCATTAATGGGAGGAGTTGCGGTGAGAAATTGTCCTAAAGTTTCCCATGCGTCTTGTACAGGAGAACAAACACGAGAGTGAGCACTGGGTTGTTCCGCAGGAGACTCTTCGATATCTAAGTCAGATCTCTACACAAACAGTATTTCCAAGTAGAATGAAAAGTTTTTAATCCCTCGGCCTCCCATCAAAGCACGATGGGAGGCTGAGGGGGCTGGTATATTTTAAACCAACGTTCGAAGGTTGGATTGGTGGAGGGCAAACCTTCTTCCATCAAGGGGTGGAAGAACATATTATTCTTTGCATCAGGCATCAAAGTGTTGCCAGCCGGCAGTACCTAGTATGAGCCTAACATTGAATTAGTGAAAGCTCTCCCCCAACTTATGGGCTAAGATTAGTGAACCCTTGCCGCACTACTAGCAGCGGGATGTACCATTAACACCATCGAACTTGACGAAGAAGATTTTCTTGCTCGGCACAGCCTAAGTGCAGGTTAGGAGTTTGTTCTAGTCCTTTGGTAACTCTTAATACCTTATAGCACCAAAAACATTTTATTTCATCATTGTCTCTACCCCATAACTTGGACTGCGAGTATCCTTTCTTTGTAAATCTTCTATCATTGTTCTTGTCCCCTTTGTTGGTTCTTATCACCATTCATCATTAATGTTTGTGATTCGGAACCAATATCAGGCCTTATGAGCTTCTCCATGTCCAGAAGAGCTGCAGTAACTTCATCAATCTTAAGTGTATCATTTCCAATAAGAAAAGTATTTACAAGCGTATCTAAAACAGTTGAAAGAGAAGACAATAAAAGTAAAGCGTTATCCTCCTTTTCTATTTTGACCTTTGTACTCATCAATTGAGTGAGGATCTTGTTAAGCTCACTAATATATGATCAACAATATTTGATCCATCCTCCATTATCAATTGATACAATTTCTTTTTAAGAAACAACTTATTTGTGAGAGACTTCGATGTATATCTTTGTTCCAAATTATTTCATAATTTAGTAGTAGAAGTTTCATTCAAAACACTATACTTTATCTCATTTGCAAGACAGAAATGAATGGTGTTTACCGTTTTCATCTTCATCTCTTCTCAATCATCAGTTGAGATCCTTTCCAGCTTCTCTCCAATCAATGATTTGAGCAAGCTTTGTTGCACCAAGTTGTCTTGGACTATGTTCTACCACAAGTCAAAATTGTTCTTGCCATCAAACTTCTTTACCTCAAACTTTGTTGATCCCATTATCTTGTTGATCTCAAATTAACATTCTCGAAAGATCTATGTTATCACCATCTACCAAGCTTTGATACCACTTATTGGTATTGAAAGCAACGTTTTACTTTCTATTTGAACAACACACTAATTGTAATCAAGAAGAAGAAAAAGAAAATAATCAAGAGACAAGAGATTTACTTGGTTCAATAAAACCACCTATATCCAATGAGTGAGGTCGATCATCCACTAAGAATAAGAGAAGAAAAAAATCACAAGCTTATAATTTATCTCCCAAACCTGAGCCCCTTATACACCCCTCTTCTTTTTTTCTCACCTATTCATTCACTTGCTTTCCCTCTTCCCCTATTACACTCAAACTCTCTACACCCATTTTTATAGACTAATTCATTTTCTCTTTCCGTTGATAGAGAAAACCTACTTATTTTCTCTTTCTATTTTTTGCTTTGCAAATAAGTAGTTCTTGCATTATAAGAAAGCATTACACACTTTTTAAGTGACTTATTAGGTTCTAAAGCCTACTAAAGAAACAAAAGAGTATGCCAACACATTGGCTCTTGACTTCACATAGGTTTTAGACTCATTTACCAATAAAAAAAAATTAATGGCTTCAACAAATTTCTTGTTGACTACACTCTATCTTACTTCAACAACCAAAAAATTCTTTGATGAACATTCCACTTACTCTCTTCATTAACTCATCTAGACCATTGAACCTATCTGTCAAAAAAAAATTTTTTTATATATTTTTTTTTTTTTTTGTAGTTGTCTTTTATGAAATTTTGATGTTTTCCTTATATGGAAAAAGAAGTGTATGAGGATGCTAGAGTACATATATTAGTATGCACCTTCTCATATGATGAGATGTGGGACTCATTTTCTTTCTCAAAATCCATGTGGATGATTTCATTCTCTACACTACTATTGGTGTAGTGTGTAGATTTATTTTCTATACTTGTATCGTGGGGAACATTCCCATTTTCTTATATTTTTAAAGAGTAATAAAACAATAACTATAATTTTAAGTATAAGGATCAATAGTGTCGGATGTAGATTTGGGATAGAATCTTCCATGTCAAGGCACATACCAGGAAGAAGAGAGAGTAAGAGAAAGAGTATGATAATTGTGGACATCATTCAGAACTTAGTTAAGAGGAAGTAAACCTATCAACTACCACAAGTCTCGTTCACGATGGTTAATCAAGTGAATCTTTTCCATATCAAGATGAGTGATCTTGTCTAAGTCTTGATTAATTAATAAACTAAGATGCCTAAACTAACTTTATATAATTCTATAGCATCTTATTAATTGAGAAAAGCATGCTTAACATGACATAACAAAATGAAAATCATTTTTTTTTTAAAAGGACCTAAGGATACTACAGTCAAATTAAAAGGGAAATTTTAGATTTTATAATACATTTAAAATTTGTTACCAATTATATTTTTTGAATTTCATATTAGCAAAATCTAATTAACTAGAATAGTCTTTGTAATAAATGTAACTATTCAAAGTTTTAAACTGTAGGGTGTAATGTGACGTAACAAATGAAATTCAACTAGATAGAATATTTAATTATGTTTAATAAAAATAAATCAAATAAATATTCATGTATTAACAGCAAGAATATGTGGAAAAATCTTGTTGATAGTAAAAAAAAATATATTGTCTTGGACTAGCCTATCATGGTAAGATTATTAGGACCATCAAAGTTTTGAATGAAACTCAAACTTTATGCGCAAATAGAATTATATTATTGGTCCTTTGTCTGTGTTAAATTTCAGTCCAAATAGAGTATGCCAAATGGCAAAATTATGGATGTTAATTAAAATCAAATCGGCCGTTTAAAATTTATTGAATCAAACTGAAAAAGATATGTTCGATTTTGATTTTGAAAAATGAAAATAATTTGCTTCAATTTTAAGGTTATAACCATCAGATTGACCGAATAAAGTTGAAACCAATGAAATCAAATAATTCTAAGCCAAATCGAAAATCATTTTATAATGGAATACAACCATTAAACAAAAATTTCAAAACGTATAAGAACCAAATTAGTCAATTAGATTGAATGCATGAAAACTGATTAAGAATGAATAGAATGAAATCAAACTGATTTGGTTTTGGTTTCAATTCTTTAGATCTATCAATTTCAATTTCTTCATATTGTATCCTAAACCGAATTAAAACCAAATCAAAACCTAAAACCAAACTAATTGACATCCTTAGAAAAACTAAGCTCTGAAAATCTAGGACTATAAGAGGTGCATAGCCATAAATAAATAGCTAAAAAATATGAGGCTGCATGTTAACACCTGGGAAGGATATCAAATGAAATATATCTATCCATCTAATTATTAGAATTACCATATTAATCCACCACATAGCTAAAAATTATTGAGTCATCCTAATAAACTTATCTATCTTGGAATCAAATTCCCTCATATACCTTCCCATGTATTAGGATTCCTTTTGTATACTTCCTTAGAAGTGTTTTGATTATCTAATGTTGCGTTTGGTATGCGTTCTTGGAATGCATTCTAGGCATGGAATACATTTTGGGATGAAAAAAGTAGAGTTTGGTATGCATTCTTGTTCATGAGAACCGTAATGCAATGGAGAACGAGCCTCATTGTAGAACGGGCAAATTGATCCATTCCACATTCTAAAAAATAAGAGATAAAACTCGTTCTTAATGCTGCGATGAACTCGACTTCATTCTTGACCTAGAGAGAGAAGAAGCTGTGAGGGGAGCTTCATAGAGAAGAACTTATGAGCTACGGGAGCTTCAGAGATCAACTATCTTTGTCTACTTCTCCTCAAACCCTAACGGTATCTTCTTCTTCTTTGCTTATCTGATATGTTTGTTCTCTTCCAAACCCTAAACGCCATATTCACTGATCTAGCTTGCTATAGAACTTGGGGAGGAATTGGTAATAATTCTTCTTTTTCTTTTTCGCTGATCTAGTTTTCTGTAGGTTCTCTTCCAAAACCCTAATGTTTTGGGGTTTGAATGTTTGATGTGCCCTTAAAAGTCTGCATTTCCAAAAAAGGCACTTTTAGTAGCTTCTCTCTCCTTGAGTCAACCTTGTCGGTTTCATCAATTGGACATAAGTCTCTCTCTCTCTCTCTCTCTCTCTCTCTCTCTCTCTCTCTCTCTCTCTCTGTGTTAGACATAGAATAGAACTCTATCAAATTTGGGGTCCATAATAGAAAGATGGAGAAGCACATTATTCTACTATCACAATTCAAACCCTATTCTTGAATTTATGCTTGACCTTGACTAAATGGCATCCGCATAATCTAAGAATTTTTAAAGAATATTTGCAATCAAATACTTGACATCGAGTTCTAAAAGTAACTAGGATCTTATATCCTCCTACTCTGAAGATTAATTTCTAAACAACTAAGTCCTCCCAAACATCATCGAGAACCAACAATTGGCTTTTGTTCACTCAACATCAGTAGGTTTCATATCTTCATATTTGTTTCTTCATCAATTGGAAACCGAGGGACTAGATCACTTGGAAACATTTGTTCAAATAATCTTTGTACTATGACCTTTAAGTTAGTTGAGCTTGAAGGCAAAAAAATCATATGTTCTTGAACATACCCGTTAAACCATAGTGTAAAATAATTGTTAGTAGAAAGAAAATTTAAATTTACTATGCAAAAGAAAAGAAGAAAAAATCAAGAGGGCATAAACCAATTTCTAAATGAATATGCACTAAAATCTATCTTAGATTCAGATACACTGGACCTCACACCTTTAAACCCAGTATTGATTATCATTTCTTTGTGATTCATATTGTATACAATGATTCTTTGTTGCTGAATCATATGCTAAATTTACTAAATTGTAGTAGACTGCTCTTATGATGATAACCTTATTATTATGTTTGTAGTGCAATAGTTTTCTATAGTTTACAATATGCTTTGCCTGATATCTACAATAGTGTTTATAAGATTAATCATAAATGCCTTCAACCTCTCTGAGATTAATGTGCTAGGGATACGAGATTTAATGTGTTAGGGATACATGCCTTAGGATTTGGTGGTATGGCAAGGAAGACTTGCTTCAGTTCAAGAGGGACATTACCATCTTTTGCTATTCAAATGAGGCTGGCATTTTGGATGTCATTGAAGATATTTGCGGAGTCACAACCTGAAAGAAGAGTGCCAAAATCAACCACAATGAATACATTGGATGATGATGATGATGATGATTCTATACTTGAGGAGATATATTGTCACACCCCGTTCACACAGAACCGGGCCAGTGACCGGGTTAACACCGGTTAACCCAAACCTGCCAGGATCATCTGATACAGTATTCCACCACAGCATACACACAACTAAGAAAGTGCTCATCAGTTCAGCGGAAGACTTGGTTTACCTGTGAATATTCTCATAATACTTGATACCCAAATTGTAATACAATAGTTAAGCACATGTGGGCCCGAAGGCATGATATTTACACAAAAAGAATACAATTTACATATAAAGTACTCAAAAGGAATCATCAAAATCAGAGAGTCAGCTCAGCTTGGTATTAGAAGTAGGGCTCAACTCGGTATCAAAAGGTAGAGCTCAGCTCGGTATCAAAATAAGGCTCAGCTCTATATCAGGAGGTAGAGCTCAGCTTGGCATCAAAACTACGGTCCCGCAGCACAGCTCTCGCACGAGCAATCCGCCCCATGCTCTAATTCCTCAGGGACCCACCAATCTTCTTCAGGGAACTCAACTGTGGGACCCGCCTCGTGCTCATCTGGTTGATGACCTGCAAAATCATCTAAAAGAGGTGCACACATGGGATGAACTCACTAGCTCAGTAAGTGAAAAGAAAGACCATACAACAGTCCACACAGCAAATCACAATCATATACACTATATGCTATGCAATTCATTTTAAATCACATCCACCTAAACAACATTACTAAGTCTTTGGTTTAGTGCTACTACAACCACAGTGCGCGTATACTTCGGGTACGAGCCTCGAACTCCATCCCGCGATACGCCCATAGGGCTGTCGGAGAAGGCCCACCGTGAGTACTCGAAAAAAATAAAACATGCCGACCACTGGCTCTCAACATAAAGTAAATGACAGAAATTAAAGGTACTGACTCTAGCAATTTAAAAGCAGTACGATTGACCCTCTTGAATATACCACCGAGGTTGCCGACCGTCCTAATGACCAGCCAGGCGTATGTCTAACCGCCATAGTGACCTGACAACTGTGACCACTGCTTCCCCAAATGGTAACCCAACACCTTAACCCCTGTTGGGAAGGGTCGTAGCACGGGAAGATGATAATCCTAAACCGCATGCTCCTATATGACAGTAGTACGATTACATAGTGCCACTGCATCTCATACCACGGGCCACCAATGCACTCGTTTCCGAGCTGACTATGGCATCTAATCTATTAATGCATCATGCACAATGATGTCAACATTCATCACAGAAGCATATCATCACTTGGCATTTAGAAAATAAACACAGCACACATGGCATAAAAATGTGAGGATGACTAATCTACATAGCATTTTCATGATGACATGACTAATCTAAATACAATTAAATGAATACCACACAATGCCTTAAAACAAGGCCAAACGTCCTCTCCTCACTTACCTGTAGTGTACAAGGACTCACGCTCGGTACGGGTGAGATCCGGTGCGAGAAACGTACGTCTTGGTGAACCTAACATAAGTGAATGGGGTTAGTATTTCACCACTTTGTGATCAAAATTATCAAGATCCCATGACAAAATCATGTCTAGAACGTTAAAAGAAGGTCACACGTCCGTTTTGGGTCCATTCGGACGTAAAAATCACGTTGGGAGCCTCTCGGGTGGGTCGGACAGCCCACCTGTCTGACCCACCAGTCAGACCCACCGGTCCTGACTGGCGGGCAGGTCGGTCCGCCGGTTGTCCCACCGGTCTGGCCCGTCGGTTGGCCCCGAGGGTCTACCCTCTCAGGCGGGTGCCCTCAGGCGGGCCAAATGGCCCATCGATCTTGGCCCACCGGTCTTGGCAGGAAAATGCCATTTTCACCTGAAACCTTTCCCAACCGTCGGGGAATCAAATGGGGCTCTTCCAAACCCATTCTCCACACTTTCAAGGTCTCATAAGGTGGTTCTAACCTAGATCTAGGTTAGATTTAAGGAATGGAAAGCCATTTTACCTTCTTTGCTCAAGAACTCCTTCAAAACCCCAAAATTACTTCAAATCAACAATACTTCTCCAACCTTGTAAACACTTCTTCAAATCCTTCAAAATCAACACATAGATCATCTATTAAACCTTAGATTCATCATCTCAAGGGGGATTTACAAGGCTTCAAGAAACCCTACCCAAATCAAGGGTTTTACTTGGGTATGGTGAAAGTTTAAGGAACTTAGCCTTTACTCACCTCTAAATGTAGATCTAGTATTGGAGATCACTCTTCCGATTTCGGAATGGGAAGATCAAGCCTCGGCGCCGCTGAAATCCATCTCTTCTTCCTCTTCCTTATCTTCTCCTCTTCTTTCCCTTCTTTTCTCTCTCCTCTTGACTCTTCTCACCAAACGTCTGAGTGTCATAAATGAGAAAAGAAAAAGGAAAACATAATGCTATTTATACTTCCTAAAATAACTAAGTAATCACATGGGTGGGTCACTTAGGTGGTTGGATGCGCCCACCTGTGACCGCTCACCTGAGGGCCAAAACTTGGCCAACAAGTGGGATTTTGATAGAATTCGGCCCTCAGCACGAATCTCACTCTTGGCATAAGATGTAATATACGTATGCGCCTTAAAATATGGCTTACGTACCTGCTTTATCCGTACATGGCCTTATGATAAGTGCATGTACACGGCTTGGGTATACCCGTCTCCTCTGGCACTGGCTCGGACTTGTCTGGCCAGCCGGTGTTTAAGGTCACCCTTGCCATCATTGTCCATAAGGAACCCGCTTTAACCCTCTTCGGTTCGGGTCCTGCATAAGTAAATCGGGTCAACCGTGAAATCAGGCCGGGTTTAAGAAGTAGGGTACTACATATATAGTGCATCAAAGAAGCAAAAACATGATTCTACTTTAGGAAAGCGAAAGCAAAAGCAAAGAAAGAGACCTTTTGCTAGGGGTGTCAATTCGTGGCCCGACCCGACTAAACCGATCGGGACCGACCGTTTATAAACCGACCCGACCCGGACCATTTATTAAACGTGTCGGGCTTGAGCCCGACCCGTTTATAAATGGTCGGTCTCGGTTTTGCTACTTGGACCGTCGGACGCCCGACCGAGACCGACCGAATAACGCCCGACCGAGACCGGCCTATTGTGCACCGACTTGGACCGACCCTTTAATGATTGTAGAATACCTATTTTACCCCCCAAATTAAAGAATAAAAACTAAAAAGTAAAGACATGTTCACATTTTAAATAATGGTTATATTTGGTATTATTTATTGATTTATTTTCATTTTTTTGGGCTTGCATGAGTGGGCCGGAATATAAGAGCACATTTTAAAGAGGGCCCGTTTAAAAACCGGTTAAAGCCCGTTTAACATTAAACATGTCCGTAGCCCGGTTAAGGCCCGACTAAAGCCCGATTAAGGTAGCCCGATTATAGCCCGAGACCGACCGACCGAATATAAAGTGTACCATGCCCTCAATAACTAAGCCCGATTAGTTAAATGGGCGGACACGGTGTAGCCTTTGAAAGTCTTCAAGCCCGATTAAGCCTGACCGAAACCGGACCGGCACGACCGGTTGACACCCCTACCTTTTGCATCCTAATTTGAAGTTATGCCTATCTTATCCTCCTTGGGAGAAATGATAAAGATTCGAATCAATACTTTAACTGCTACTTCGAGTGCAGGTGGATCTATGTCTGATGCTCTGAAGATATTAGATGAAATAGAGGAGCTATCTATGGAGAGTGACATGTACTTGGATGCAATGATGTTATTGGACAATTCTATTAAGACATTTTTTTTTTTTAAATGAATCCTTCTATTCTTTTTGCATGATTACAAAAAGTACTTGACCAAGAGGGACAATGCTTGAGTGTTTAAATATGTTTTTTGAATATTTTCTATGTCATTTAACTAGCACTATAAAATGGTTGATAGGATTATTAGGTTGGATAGTTTTGATATGGAAAAACCAATTATATATATATATATATATATTTTAATAAAAAACCATTGATTATAGTTGGATAGTGACACTTTATGACATTATGATTAAATGATTACTTAATGCAATTAAATATGCACTTGATCTTATATGATTATATTTTCTTTTTATTGCTTATCATATTGTCTTGTTTCACATTATATTGATCATTATTCAATGACTAAATATTGAATTATTTTTTTTGGGCAGATGATGACATTTTATGATCAAGAATTAGAAGCTATTCATGATGCTAAGGTATTTATTAGTATAGTGGTCTTGACTGAAAGTATCTTGGGTGAAGAAACTCCTCAAATTATGAGACATCGAGTTCACAAATGTCCATTCATGTGCCATACTTGGATTTTAGAGATATTACATCCCAATAAGCATCTTAGAAGAGTACGTAGCCTTTTTCAGATGTCTTGAGATCACTTTATAAGGTTAGTAGGTGTGTTGAAGGAAATGGAGTTAATAAAATATACTAATGATATCACCATAGATGAGCTATTGGCAATGAGTATTCTGATCATGGCTCATAATGTAAAGAATAATATTATTCAAAAAAGGTTTCTACATGCTGATGAAACCGTGAGTCGAGTTTTTCATAACATTTTACAAGCCCTTAATACTTATGCCAAAGAACTCATTCAACCACCATCTTATAATGAAATTCATGCTAAAATTCATAGGGGTAGGAGGCATCGTCCTTATTTTGACAGTTGCATAGGAGCAATTGATGGGACACCTATCATTGCATCCATCCCAATTGCTAAGTAAATTCCATATAGATCAAGAATGAAAAAAGAAACAATATAAAATGTGCTAGCTATGTGTGATTTTGATATTTGTTTTACCTTCATATGAGTGGGTTGGGAAGGAACAACCCATGACTCGAGTATTCTATGGGAAGCATTCCATTGACAATCTTTGAAATTTCGTCATCCTCCAGAAGGTAATTATTTAATTATTATTATGATTATTAAAAATATTATTTGATTAATTATATTTTTGATAGTTATTTTTTGGATAAATATTCATAACTATTTTACTTATGAATTGTGTGTATTTATAGGAAAGTATTAACTTATTGATCTCGGATTTTCAAATGTCCCTGAATACCTTGCCTCATTCAAAATGTGCGTTACCATCAACAAGATTATAATTACAAAAGCCCACAAGGGGTTAAAAAATGGTTTAATTATGCTCATTTTTCATTAAAGAGTATAATTGACAAATGTTTTGATGTATTGAAGAAACGGTTTCTTATGCTCAAGGCCATGCCTCCATATCAGTTTAAGACAGATTGAAATGGTAATTATTTGTGCAGCAGACAAAATTTTATCAGGAACCAACAAACAAATGATTGGTTGTTTGAAAAGTATGAATGTGAAGACTCAAGTAATATTAATAATAACTATGACAATGAGGAAAATACAAAGGGTTCCGACTTACCGTCCTTAATTACTGCTAAGTATTAACATGCATGGGGATAAGTTAAACAAAATATTACTAATATGATGAAACAAGATGCAACAGATTGATGTGGATCCATGTTTTTATAACTTGTTTACTTTTTGTACTTTTATGGATTTAAAAATAATTTGTATGATTTGTTGTAGGCACACCGTTTAGGAACCATAGGCATCGTCATTTGGACTAACTACGTGGAGGTGGTGAATTAGTTTAAGAATAATCAAAGTACTTGCCCATAGGAGATATATATATATATATATATATTTGTTGGATTTGAAATATTTGAGTAGATGTTTTATAAATTTTAATCTAGTGAAACAATGTCGTGATTAAGTGGTGGTGGCGCATCAATTAACTATCAACGTTAAAACTGAATGGATCTATAATCAACTTCTAACTTCCTGAGCCTCCCCTTATAGTTTTTCAATGAATTTCATTTTCTATTGTAAAACAAATGTAGACTTTGTTGAGAAGGAAACCCATTTAATCATGATATTATAATATGATTTTTAATTCAAATGTGTTTTCCTACATGATAAAATATAAAGCTCTTGGAAACTGTAGTCTATTACTAAATTTTAAGGATCGATTCCCATTTTCACATAGGATATTGAGTTGGTTTGAGCAATTAAAGAGTAGAGAAGAAGTAAGTAAAAAAGAATTTAAAAAAATAAGGGTAAAGAAATCTTTAAAAAAAAAAAAAAAGGCCTAGAAGGCAAAAAATGGATTTTTAAGAATGAGAATATAAATACCACACCAAACACAATTTCCATTCTAAAATCAAGAATGCATACCAACTTAAAGGTATTCCAAATGACGTTCTCATTCTAAGTTGAGAATGCATTCTCCATTTTGGAAATACATTAAAAAAATGCAACCCAAACACAACCTAAGCTAGACTTAACAGTTATATCACTTGGTTTAATTTTTGGGGTAAAGAATGTTACCTGTTTGCACTCTCTACATCTAGACACAAATGCTATGGAAAAATGCCCTTGCCCCTTTTGTTTTCACTGTGTCATGTGTCTTGGCATAGAAAGCACAAACTGGTAGCATTCTTTCTCCCAATTTTATTTTTTTGGTATATGGTTTGATGTGAGTTTCATCCGCGTCAAACATAAGGGTAGCGAGATGACCACCCCACCAAAATTGGATGCTCGGCACATGCTCCCACACCAACGTATGACCACGCAACTAGGTAGCATTCTCTCTCCCAGAAGTTAATATAAACTTTTTTTTTTTCCGATAATTTGATCACATCATATCTCACCCGAGGTTAAAATTCTAGTGTTGATGGAAACCAGCTAAGAGAGAGGTTTGATGGCAAGTATAAAGGGTCCAAGGGCTAAGGTTTCAGATCCTCTCTAGTGCCATTGTAGGCCCAACATGTATCTGACGACTGGGAGGATCTGGGAGGGTGTGTATCTGTGTGTTGAAATGCGACCATGTGTTAAAATACATGTCCTGATTCTCCCAGCCATCGAATGTACATTAGACCTCTAGTGGCACTGGATAGGATCGCTTGGATGAGTGTAGCTCGGACTGATCGCCTCAACCGGCCGGTCCGCATCTCTAATCAATAGACTATATGTTGTTTCGCGACTGGTATACAGCTCACGCGGTCCGATGCCGAAGATTGATTCCTCAAGGGTATGAGATTCCCCTATAAATATAGAATAATAAAAAAAAAAAGATCTATCTGAGCTGAAGAAACGATGACTGCTTCAATGTCCTTTCCTTGTTCATCATCTCAGACTCATTTGAACATCTAAGAAGAAGAGACTGTTGCAGACTTTCAATCGAAGCAAACCTCAGAGAAAAGGGAAGAGTAATCGGTCACTGATCGGTAAGCTACCTCAGAGAATAAGCAGTAATTTAGTCAGTGATCGGTAATAAATGGCGGAAGATCAAGATCCACAGCGGTTGAAGAAGATCGCCGCCGCCTCATATGACTACGATAACGATCCAAGATGGGCAGAATACTGGTCTAATATCCTTATCCCTCCTCACATGGCTTCTAGTCCTGATGTTGTTGAGTACTTCAAGCGCAAGTTCTACCAGCGTTACATTGTTAGTATTTTTTTTTTTTTTGGAGTTGTTTTTCTCTGTTTCTTTTAATAAAGATTTTCGTGAAATTATTAGAACTGAAGAATATGAGTTTCTTCTTGGTCTATGTCTTCTGTTATTTAGATTTTGACTGGCGTTTAGAGAATTTGATTCCTTTCGTTCTTTTTATGTTTTTCATTGAATTCGAGTCGAAGAACACGAAAATAGCCATTTTTAGCCAATAGACTGGAATCTTGGTGGGAAATCTTTAAAGTAGAATGCAGGAGGTTTTTGGAATAGTAATTGTATATTCTTTCTTTGCATGTTGGCTTCTTGGTATTTGTATTACGGTCGATGTCTTCAATTCTTTTATGTGTGCGTGGGGGGGGGGTGTTTAGGGCTGCCTTTATTGCTCCAAATTCTAAAATCCTCAGCATCTCTTCCAACTCTATTGTGTCACAGGTGATTGTTAACAGATAAACGTACTTGGAGAAATCCTGTTGACGCTATATTTCAATTTTCCTTGTTAAGGTGGAAAAGTATAGTGAAATAATCTGTGGCTTGTCTGATACAAATAGGATTTGGTCATGGGAGCACTCTTTGATTGGGTAGGAATTTTGTCATGTTTTATAGATGTTTGGTTGTATTCTCGGCCAATTAGGTAGTTCTTAGAGTTATGGAATTAGGGTACCTTTTGACAGTTAAATGAACAATCTAATGAACTCAACAAAACTATATCATACTACTTAGGATCTGCTATAAGAGTCCTGGTGCTCCATGGAGTGCCTTCTCTCCATAGAAGTTAGAAACATGAAATATTTTCTCACTTTCTCAATCTATGCTGTTTTCAGCATTTTCCTTGTTCATATTGAGCCTTCAACTTGCAGTACATCACTCTTTGCTGGTGCACTCATTGGTTTTCATTGTGCATGATTGAACCATTATGGTAAAAAACCCTCATCTTATAAATTAGTTATGCCAGTGGAAATTTTTTATCACACACATGTGGGTGCATGCACACATATACTAACACACTTATTCCTTTTATAAATTATCTTATTTATTAAGAGAGGAGAATAGAAAGTATGCATTGCAAGCTAGGCAAAGAAAAACAAGTGCTGTAAAATATTCTCAAAACCATAAGCGCGTTATTCATTGATTCTTGTATCCTTGTCTAAGTGCTCAACTCTAACCTTATGTCTTATACTGGTTGAATATCATTTATATGAGCAGGATCCTGATCTTGTGGTTGAGCCAATGTCTTCCAGCAGTTCTTCTCAGTCTACAAGACCATCTGCAACATCCTCAGCATCATCTGCAACTGAACAGGCAGGGCCGCGGAATGCAGGTATGAGAAAATTTTCAATCTTCTAATGCCAGGACCAGCATCTGAACATTAAGAAAGAACTGCATTTTTTTTTTCACGCTAGTAAGTTAAAAAAAAATAAAAATATTGCACATATTTTTATTGGGAAAAGCTTCTCTGGGCCACCAGGGCAAAGTACACTAGCACCTTTGTATCTATCTCTTACAACACCCTTTTTGTCGCACCTCCTTGGTGCACTTCTCTATGCTGCTTGCTCAGAGAACCCTCTCCCATTTATTTATTATTTGAGTTGTCAATTTTTTTGCTTAGTTCAGCCCAAATTCTGTTGTAGGTTCGACTACTAGGACATCAGGGGCATCAACTACAACAAGCACAAATCTGGGTTCTTTGCGCTGGGACCGACAAACCATACAATTTTCTGTCAATGCTTGGGTACAGTAAACAATTACATGTACTTAGTATTATGTTTTGGTTATATTGCACTTTTAATAATGTGTTTTGTTTATTGACAAATCTTTCATCACTTAAACATCTAAGGCATATGTCTCGTTGAGAGAGTATCCATTCCCCATCGGAAGTTTTGCCAAAACTTAGACTATTTGTAAGGTTAGAATTAAAAGACTGGTGATTACGTGGTTTTATCAATCGGAATATATAGTTTAATGAAGGATATGTGAGGTTGTCAGTGTAACTTTAAGTAAAAGGAATGTAAGGGAAATTTTTTTAATATGATGTCCATAATATTTGCCATTCATAGACTTTTGGAAACTAAAGAGGAAGTGAGAGAATATAAAAGCATAAACAGTTGTCTAGAGTGGTGAATTAAGCAGCAGCCAGTTTTTTTTTTTAAGGATGTCCATGCAGCTATCCCTTGTGGAGGAATTGCCAGATAGAATTATTCACGAGTGGATGCCTCCGCTTATTAGCAGCTCTCTTTAAGCTGAACTTTGATGGGTTTTCTTTGGGGAACTCAGGTTCCTCAGGAGTTTGACGTTTGTTATGAGATAATGCAGGGACTACATATCTTGTATACCCAGGTCCTATAAGTGAGGGTAATTGAATTTCTCTGAATTTATTTCCTCAGCCACAGGGTTGGACCTATGGATTAGAGGAGGTACTAGCTGGCAGCTACATATTGGTAAATGACTCGGTGAATGTGATCGGATGGTTTAGGAAGAATGGCTAGGGCCCTTGGAGATTTTCATACCTTGTTAGGCATATTTGTCGGTTGGGTGCTTCAGGTAATTTGTTGTTCTATTGGAGGCCCAGATCGGTCAATTCCGTCGCTGAAAAGTTGGTCAGACAAGGTTTTGTGAGGCCTCACATGGAGGCTGGGTGACTTTTATTTTCTTATGAGCCTTTTCATATAGTATTTGGGTCTTTTTCCCTTGATGTTGGTTTGATTTTATGCTATTTTGATTCCTTTCTATAAAATTTCTGTTTTTTTACCCTCTCCCACCCCCACCCCCACCCCCCAAAAGGAAAAGTTATCAACTTGAATAGAATGCAAGGTAGTTTTTTTTTCCCTGTAGAGAACCCAAATGTAAGTTGGTAGGCAGGAATCAGTCAAGAAACTTTATTTCATATATTTCTTGATGTTAAGCACCCCCCTAGTTTAAACTAAATTGTCGAAAGCTAATAGTGAATTTTATCAGAAATTAGGCAGAGTATGCTCTCTGGTATAGATTCACCTTGGACAGGGTGTTTTAGAACCATGGTATTATCACAGTGGTGCTGACAAAGGTATCCATGTAAAATGACTTCTCTTGGTTTCATTACTCAACCTCCATTCTCTGTTTCTTCAAACTTTATTTCATTTGGATATCCTAGCGAAGGGTTTAGAGCTTGGACTTGGGTCTTGGATTGGCCAATGCCTTTCCTGAGTCAACTTTTCTGAGTTTTGGCCAGGATTGACCAAAATGAAAATCAAAGGGAGTAAATAGGTGTATAACGCTCTCCTGTATAGCTTTAAAATTCAGGTCAGGACTGGTTGATGCGATTTGACTTGACCATAGTCCTAAGCTTTATGATCCTAATCCCATGAGTTTGTAATGTAAGACTACGATAGATAGACTAACCAAGCCTTCAACTGCAGGATTTTTTTAATTAGAAGAAAAACCATAAACCAGACCATTCAGCAGTAGAAATCAGATCAGAAAATTAGAACACAGGTCTAACGATCCCAACAGCAAGTATTCTCTTAGTCAGATCAAAGTACTGATAACACTTCAATTAGGTTCAAACCAACTGATTACCATCAACCACAGTCCAAAGAGCAAACAGAATTAGGAACAGGTCTTCCGATTTATGAATAAGCTACCACAGGTCATTAAGGCTCTGTATTGTAACGATTCTGTTTTTTAAAATTGATTCTGGGTCTAGCACACTTTTTTGTATTTCTATTTTTTTGGAGTGATTCTGCATCTTAAATGTTGTATGATAACCCAAAAAAAAAATGATTCTATAACCTGGAAGAAATAGAAACATGTATGGTTTGCACTTAACAGAATCGTTTATGTTAGAAACCAATGTTTACATAAAATGCCATCTTCTCCATGGGTGTCAAAGTTGTGATTTTTAAATAAAATCTGAGAATAGTCAACGGTCCATAAGAACATTAAGTAAAATGAAAATCCTCCATGTAGATGGGACCCAAGAACTCAAGAAGCTTCTGTTCTCTGCAACCTTTCTACATACCAAGTAAAATGAAAATGCAAGAATCCATGAAACCAGACCAAGCTTGTTTTAGGTGGTTCTCACACCCACACAGCCACACAAAGACAAATATACATACGCACAAACTAACAGGGTCCTTCTACCAAGTAGTGAATCTTCTTTGCCGACTTGACAGAAATGGCCAGATTAGGATGATTCATTTGAATTGGGTGGAATTCCATTTCCTTCATATCAAAAACTTTTAAGAGTGCGGAATGTGGGTATCCTTAAATCCATAGTTTGAATCCCATAGCTAACCATTATTATTTTGAAGTCAACACTACACTTCTCTTAACAACCCCCAATGGCAATCCAGATCTCTATCTCCGTTTTGTTACTTGGCAATCACTGATCAATTCCCTAACATTAGTTGTTGGTCACTGGTTTTCCTGTTGTATTACGAAAACAATCAATCCAAACATTTTACTTTCCAAAATAAGCCGAAACAGCATAGCTCAACACAGGCATTTGAAACTTTGACCTGGCTGGATCAACAAGGTAATCATCCAAAAAAAAAAAAAAAAAGGTTACCAGAGGGAGTGAAAGAGAGATAGGGAAAGAGATCGACCTACCTTGCCGATGGCAGATCTGCGTCATCTTCGTAGATGGTGGCTGCAACAAACTTAAATCCTGTTGGAACAACGAAATAAGTTGGAAACGAAGAAGAAAATCAGTAAAGAGAGAAAGAGAGAGAGACCTTCACCTCAGATCACTGATGACGGATCGACAGAGGCTCTGCGTTCTTGCTTCAGCTCCCTTCACGCTGCATATGCTTCGTATCTCTAGCCGTTGCAACTGTGAAAGAGGGCAATAGGGTTTTGCTTCACTTACCTTCACCTATTGTTATGTTTTGAGGGTAAAGTATGTGTTTGCCCCTCTTAACTTAAGTTACACAATTGGTTCGGCGCCTTTTGCTCAGAATCAATTCTGAAAATGAGAAGCACCACTTCTATGTTCCAAAAAAGGGGTGTCAAAACCTCAAAAGTATCCCGTTCATTTCAAAAAAATAAGAAATCGAACCAGGCTTACATTCAGTTTTTACCCCATTTCTGTTCCAAACAAATGGAAAAACAATAGAATCCATTTTTTAGATCGTTATAGTACAGAGCCTAAAAGACAAGAAAAAGTAGATTTTTAATAACTCAACAACCAGAGGTCAGAAGGGCCTCAAATCTGGATCGAGTTCCTCCTGGGATGAGTGGAGCCTCAGGTCAAAATCGCAGCCAAAACTGACCGTGGGATAGGCCTGTGCAGAAGTTGAATTTTCTTCACAAGAATGCCTATTGCTGGACAAAACTGAGAATAAGGACTGATATAAATACCCGTAACAGTAGGGCAGTAGTAGAGTCTTGAAGAAGAAAGAAAAAGAACACTTGAAGAAGAAGATCCTCCTAGGCTTCTCACCGCAAGGAGTCAATTGGATAAAACACCAATTCCATCAACCTCGATCAAACATAAGACAACTCTTCATGAAGAAGACAATAGCAGCAGTCATTAATTTGTTTATCAAAATCAAATTTTTTTTTAGGAGCCTCCTCTTTATTTATAATGTTGATGGGGGAGGGAATTACAAAATAGAAGGTTCCTCAAAAAGGAAACCAAATATTCTCTTAATACAATAGTTACCAAAAATTGAAATTAGAAACTGACTGAAATTAGAAACTTGTTGAAAAAGGAAACTAACTACTAATGACTTGACTCAACTAATAACTTTACTCCTAAGGAAACAAATATAACTTAAATCAAACCCAACTTAAAAAAGGAAACTAATGAAAAGGAAACAAATCAGTGAATCCCGTATGCAACCTTAGAACCCCTAGTTTAGGCCCATAAAAGTGGCCTATTACACTCAAAACACATGGGATCAAAGGCCCAACATGTATGGAACCCAACCTTAGGCCTATTCCTAATAAAACAAACCTAGTTTGGTGATTAATCTACATCAGTTTGTAATGTAATACTGTAATTAAATAATCAAAACGAAGCATTGTCTAACCGAATCGAATCCTAGAGAATATACACCAGAATAGAGATGTTTACATAAGTCAAATCGAGAACTCAGTTGGCCACTAAACTCAGGTCGACTTCAGGAAATAAGGGATAGAACACTTGCTGAAATTCTTATCTCGATTCAAGAGCTGGAGCAGAACTTATGAGTCAATCCTAGTAGCAATCAAAACAGTACCAAACATAATTGAATCCCAGATAATATAAAACCAGATTAGGGAGAAATCCCATAAGTCAAAATCAAGAACTTAGAGAGCCACTAAGCTCAGGTCAAGTTCAGCAAACAAGGGATAAAACACTTGCTGAAGTTCTTAACTCATTCCAAGGGCTGGATCAGAAGTTATGAGTCAATCCTAATAGCACTAGGAAAGGGATAATTTGACGGCCAGATTTCCTCGACCGTGATTTATGTAAACAGAAGACCAGAACTATAATGCCAAATCAAATCTGATATTATCAATCAGATTTTAGCACAATAACTAATGTAGAAAGAATTCAAGAATAACCAATTCGATGGGAGGATCACGATTCCATCAATGAATAGTAGCAATTTTACTAACCAGCACTTCAAAACAGTAAAATAGAACTGAGATTACAATAGAAATAGAGAAGAAAAGATAAGAAGAAGAAGAGGTAGGGAAGGGGCATAAGGAAATCTCTTTGAGACTCTGGTCTCTCACCGACTGCCTCTCACCATCAATTCATCTCACAGCCACTGCCTCTCACGGCTTCCAAGCCAAAGCTCTCTATTTTTTCTTCACTCCTTCCTTCCCTGTAGGCACTAAGCCCTTTGCATATATAGGGACTATAGTAATCCCTAGAAATAAATAACAATAAAAAGTTATCAATCAAGGCCCCCGCATAGACTGTGATACCTTGTACATTAATGGGTGGGGGGGAAATAGAAACTAAAGTTCGTCTCATAATCTCCCCACTGAAGCAGCTTGAGAAATTTCTCCTATCCTCCATGCATTCAGTCATCTGGCCTCTTAAAGGAAGCTCCATGCAATTAGGAAATTGATTTCCTAAAGAATCTCCAACAACTGCAATGCCTTCCAAAAAGTCCAGCTGGCATAGGCTTACTTGAACCTGGAAAGAATCTGAAATCCTCCTAAAAATCAGCAAAGAGATTGCCATTACTTCCCCAAACACTGCTGGTCGATATCCACCAATTCTGGAAATTATTCTGGGAGGTATCCTCCTTATATTAAGGCTGGTCCATGGATCATATCTTGGGCCCTTGGCTGTCCACTGCTGGCTCGATCGCTTCTTTGGAGTTTGGACAGAACTGATGGGCTGAATGTGGTTGAAGTTTTGAACCAAAAATTTGCTGGTTTGATGGTTCAGACTGGGCCAGATTGAACCTAATTTGATGCCCCCTTACTACATCAATAACCCAACAGAGGAATCAAATTGATACAGTAACCGGAAGTGCAGAAATTCAGAATCTGGATATAAAAGGCAGAACTGGAATGACAAAATAACTCCAGATCAGGGGGAATATCTGATTGAGTTATTCCTTTTAGGTTTTAGAACAACCTATCAAAGAATAGGATAATTTAATGGCCAGATTTCCTTAACTGTAATTCATGTAAAAACTCTTGCATATGAATTCCAGATTGGACCACGAATTGCAGAAAATTCAGAGAAGCACTTACTTGGTTAATGGAGAAGAAGATAAAGAGTAAAAGGGAAAGAGAAGGGTGCCTGGTGTCTGGTGATGTATGGTCACTCACCTGGGTCGAATAGGGCTTTTGGTGTCCCAAGGTAGTCCTCCAGTGATGGCTGTAATCAGAGCAGAAGGCAGACAAAACAACCAGCAACAATCCTGGGAAGAATAGGATTTCACAGGAACAATGGGAGAAAACCTGTGGTTGGCAGGTGGGCTCTCAGATGGCACTGAAACCTGGGTCGAGTGGCCCCTTAGTATCCTCAAGAAACGCCTAAAAGGGCTTCAAAAACTGGCTTCTGGATTGGGTGTTCTAGAGGAAGTCGACTAGGGCCAAAACCCTGATTCTGGAAGAAATCGATTGGCTGATTTGAGTTGATCTTGATTCTTGATCTCTATCAGTAGCTGGTCGTCAAGGCTTCAAAATACCACAATCATGCACTCAAATCACTCTTTTAGAATGATCAAATAAAGAGAAACAAGAACAAGGTGGGATAGATGTGGGTGGGATGGACTTTCTCAGTCATGGGTTTGTCACCCACAACTATCTCAGCTGTTGAAGCATCTTTTCTCAGGAATCAAAGAGCAACAGTAGTTGTAATGTTATTCATTTATTAAGTGTCAATTGGTTACAGCAACACCTCCTTGTATAGTAAAGGTTAGAGGCTAAAACATAGAAACAATCCCAAAAAGGCCAAAATGGAGACAAGCACAAATTAGAAACTAGTTTGACTTAAGTAATAAACGACTAAAAACTACTGAGTGTACACTAAGAAAATAACAAAGGACAATATAAGATCCTTCTAGAAGAGAGTAACTCCACACTCGAACTTGTAATTTGATTGGTCAAACCACAAGAAGACAAAAGACAGCAGCAAAGGGAGATCCCAGGAGAGCAAAAGGAAACTTTTGAAGGCTGCTGTTGGCTGGATCGATGGCTACATGGAAGGCTTCTATAAGGCACCAACTGAAGACCAAAATACTGCAGAAATTAGGGTAGAATAGCTGGTTCAATGGTCTACTGCCGAGGACCAGAACTGGACAAAATTGGGCCAGCTTTGGGCTGGCTCGATTAGCTAAGGCTGGCTGCTTGGGGCTGGTTTCTTCCTTCTTCTTTAATGCAGTGCAGCATGTGCATATACATCACCTGGACTTCCCACTACAAGTTGTTTGAATGAATCAAACACCTAGCAGCCTTGATCAAACACAAGGTTCTTCACGTAGGAATATAGAGCAGCAAAAGCTTTTCATTAATCAAAGTCCTTATACGATGCTAGGCCCCTTTACAAATTTATATAGAAAACTCAAAAACAGACACACACTAAAAAGGAAAAGCCTAAGCCAATCGGTAACTAATTAAGTAACATAAACTGATTAGAAAACTGATATAATAAAGAAACCTTACTCAAAATAGGACTGGACTTGTAAAACCTAGTCCAGCCTAACAAAAACACTTGGTGACAGATAAAATAAAGAAATTAAAGCACTTAAGTAATCCCGTATGCCTAGCCTCTGCCCTATTGTAGGTCCATTTAAGTGATCCATTACAAAGAAAGCCCATTAGACTAAAGGCCCAACACGTATATAACCCAACCCAAAGCTTATTTATAATAAAATAAGCACATTTTGATGATTTTGCATCAATTCTCCTAGACTTAAAAAATTTGACTTTGAATTTTTGACTGATGAGATGGAAACATGTGATTAGCTTTGATCATTCCCAAACAAAACTCTGGCGATGTAGGGACGTTAGGAATAAACTCGTCAACCTTGCGAGTTTTCTCTTCAAAGTAGTGAGGTGGAATCACAAACTCAATAAATTATCCAATGGTAAGAATAGCATCTAGGATGATAGCTTCATGTGGAATGTATTCGAAGTCTTCCTTATTCATGACTTCATCTGGTACTACTTCTTTAACCGTGTTTTCATCAACTTTTGTTATGCAATTCTCCGCATCAGCAATCGTTGGTTGTTGGTCATGTCTTAAAGTCTGCAAGGATTACCTCTTTGTTGTCACTGCAAGCTTATTTGATTTCTTCATCTTGATCTTCAAATGTAGGCTCGAGTCAAGGATTGAGATCTCAATTTTGGACCTGGTTTTGGTCAAGCCTGAGGTTCGACCCTGGCTTCCCTGGTTTCGTTTTGGCCAAGGACTAGAACCTAGACAACTAGAAGATTTTGTTCGGTTTCAACCGAGATTTAGTTCTTGAAGTAAAGGAAAATCTTCTACCTTGCGTAGAACTTGATTTCCCCTTGAATCTTAAATCCTCTATGATTGCTATCTCCTTACCTTCTCAATCCAAATCAAGCTTGTGACAATATCAAGGCATTAAGGATTGCAGAAGCAATAGATGAGAAGAAGAAAAAAAAGAAAGAAGAAGAAAGAACAATAGTCTACTCACATTGTGGGTGATTGGATATATTTATACTAAAAATATGATAGCTTACACCATGCTCCACCGAATTAACTTAAATCTCACCCCTAATACCCAAAACACCCCTCACTAACATAAAGATAACACAGAGCACGATATAAAGCAAGACACTTTAACACTCCACCTCAAGATGGAGCATAGACATCACCCATTCCCAACTTGGAACATCCTTGTAAAAATACATTTTGAAACAAGGCTTTGGTAAACAAATCGCTAAGTTGATTATGAGAATTGACAAGTAGAGTGGAGATCAAATTTTTCATCACAACATCCTGAACAAAATGATAATCTACTTTAATATGCTTCATCCTTATATGAATACCTGGGTTGTAAGCAATGTAAATGAAAATGGCCATTTAGTTATCAAAAACATCTCCATTGGCTTCTTGACTGAATGACAAAGCTCCTGAACAAAAGACCAATGATGTAGATCGAGCTGTCAAAATGAGAGTTCAATGCTGGCCCAATTCTGGTTCAGATCTGGTTCAGTTTCGTACATCGAACCAGCCTTATTTTTCTTCAATCGGATCAGCCAATCTGTTGTTACTGTTCACGCATGTACTGTTCACGTGAACAGTACCGTGGGGTCTAATATTGACAGCTGGTTTCAGAAAGATGCTTCCAACACTTGTTTGAATATTAGATATTAGTTTCTATTTTTATTTCTTTGTTTTATCTTGGCAAGCAAGCTTTGTAACTTGGGAAGATTTGTTTCCTTTTTTAGTTAGTTTCTATTTTCTTATTGAGCAAGTTAATCTAGCTAGTTCTTTACCCAAAAAAAAAAAAGTTAGTCTGGTTAGTTTCCTATTTTGTTGGTCAAAGAAGTTTCTATTTTGTAACTTAGGTTATTTTCCTTTTTATCATTAGTTGTTAGTTTCTAATTTACTCTTACTTGGTTAGCAAGTTAGAAGGTTTTATTTTCAGCATTAGTTTCCTTTTTTATTATGTCTTTGTGTTCAAGCAATGGAAGGCTATTTAAAGCCCATCAATTTTAATGAGAAGACAGATTTGAGTGAAAAAAAATAAGATGGCTTATGCTGTTGTACTGTGGGATGCAGTTGGGTCAGATGCCCATTCCCTTAATTCTTCTTCCACCCTTCTCAACCCTCTATCAAATTCTGTTTTCATTTATTTATTTATTCTTTCTGAGTGCTAAATATCCGTCCAATACCAGCTTGAAGACCACTTGCACGGCTGTTTCATTATTACTGTTGCTGTAACCTAATTTTCTGGGCAGCAATGTTACTGCTATAAATTCCTGATTATTGAGTCATTCGACCTCATCTTTTGAAGGCTTCATTGCGTTCATACCAGGGTCCTTCAACTCAAATTTGAAGACCACCCAAGGCCTATAGCTGCTGCTACTGCAGAATATCCATTAAGTTTCCTTCTTCATTCCTTGAGCATAAATTTCCAACCAGCCATCAGTTGAGGCTCATCTTTTAGGACTTGTTGACCCATCTAGGACCTTCATCTACTCCAAGTTTCAACTCCATCTAAGCTACGGTTTGTGATCGTAGTTTTACATTAACCAAAGCTACATCAACTCAGCTACAGTGTGAGCCATAGCTCGAAACTCAGATTCAACACTCTATCATGCCATATTAGTTTGTCTCTTACTCTTGCATGTAAAAAAGATATCGCCAAAGAAGGTGCAATAGCCTGTAATGGAGAGTCGGTCACTATCACCACCAGCCCAATCAGTATCAGAATAACCAACAATACCAATGCGACCATAAAGGTGATAAATAAGGCTTTCCCTGGAGCACTTGTAAGGTATCTCAATATACGAAAAACTATCTCCCAATGAACTTGCGTAGGTATCTACATGAACTGACTAATCACACCAACAACAAAGGAGATGTCGGGTCGGGTAACAGTAAGATATATAAGTTTGTTGACAAGTCTCCGATACTGATGTTTATCTTCAAACACCTTATCATCAAATGCTTCAAGCTTGAGATGAGGGTCCACAGGGGTATCTGTAGGCGTACAAGCTCTCATTCATACTTCTTTGCTCAGAAGTTAGCTGCTGTAAGCCTGTAACATCTCAAACACCATAGCCATAGGATCAAGTGGGTCTAGAGTTCTTGAACTATTCTCTGCCATAACTCTGATATCACTTAATGTAATAATGTAACTGAATAATTAAAACAGTACCAAACAGAATCGAATCCCACATAATGTAAAACCAGATTAGGGAGAAATCATGTAAGTCAAAATCAAGAAATTGCACTAAAATCAGGTTGAGTTCAGAAAACAAGAGATAGAACACTTGCTGAAATTCTTAACTTGATCCAAGGGCTGGATCAGAAGTTATGAGTCAATCATAGTAGCATTAGGAAGGGGTATTTCAGTCAAATCACAGATCAGGTTGATAAACAGAAGACCAGAACTGTAATACCCAATCCAATCTGATATTAGCAATTAGATTTTAGCATCAATAACCCAGTAGAGTAATCGAATCGATACAGTAATCGGAAGTGCAGAAATTCAGAATCTGGATATAAAGGGCAGAATTGGAATAATAAATTAACTTCAGATCAGCAGGTCATATCAGGGAGAGTCCCTGATTGAGTTCTTTTAGGTTTTAGAGCAACCTATCAAAAGATTAGGATAATTTGACGGCCAGATTTCCTTAACCATAGTTCATGTAGAAAAACCATTGCATATGAATTGCAGATTAGACAAGGAATTGCAGAAAATTCAGAGGCACTTAGTTGGTTAATGGAGAAGAAGATAAGAATAAGGGAAAGAGAAGGGCACTCGGGCTTCCCATTGCAAGGTGTTTGGATGGATCAAATACCAACCAGCCTTGATCAAACACAAGGTTCTTCACACTGGAAGAGAGCAGCAAAGAGTTTTTCATTAATCAAAATTTGAGTACAATTCTAGGCCCCCTTACAAACTTATATAGAATACTCAAATATTAAAAAGGAAATGCCTAACCCAGTCGTTAACTAATTTGGTAACATAAACTGACTATGATGCAGAAATATAAAGAAAACTGACTCAAAACAAGACTGGACATATTAATCCTAATCCAGCCTAATTAACAAGCTTAATAACAATTAAAATAAGGGTAATTTACAGCGCCACCCCCTAGAGAATGCCACTATTATAGAAGCACCCCCTGTTTAATACCAAATTGCATTCAGACCCCCTGCCGTCAGTCTTTGTTAAGTGATGCTATGAAATGATTTTTTAACCCTTTTAAGTAAAATATATATCTCTATCCCATTTTACATTGACCCATAATTACCGTTCTCTCATTCTCTCATTCTCTCATTCTCCCCTTCTCCCTAACTGCGAGATCTGCTCCATCCGTTGTTGCTCCTTTTCTCTCCCAATGAAACTCAGTGCTATGAAAAAAAATATATATTCAAAGGAATACCAACATGGGGTGATTTCATGTAAATCTAGGAAGATTATCTAGCATCCATTAATTTCATACGATTTAACACTTTTGAGTATCTGCATCCATTCGCCTTTTAAGAAAATCTAGAAAGGAAGATTATCTACATCCATTAATTTCCAATCTTTGAATTTAAACTATGAAAGCAAGCTAGAAATCGAGCTCAAAACAACCGCTAGGCACACCAACTCGAGTTCAGATTTAATGGAGTCGATCACCTCGAACTCTCTCAGCGAATTTGCATGTGCTGCTGTTTTCTTGCCCACAGAGGTTGTATTATCTAGCATCCATTAATTTCATACGATTTAACCCTTTTGAGTATCTGCAGCCATTTGCCTTTTAAGAAAATCTAGAAAGGAAGATTATCTGCATCCATTAATTTCCAATCTTTGAATTTAGACTATGAAAGCAAGCTAGAAATCGAGCTGGGTGGGTGGGTAACCAGAACAACCGCTAGGCACACCAACTCGAGTTCAAATTTAATGGAGTCGATCACATCGAACCCTCTCAGAAAATTTGAATGTGCTGCCGTTATCTCACCCACAGAGGTTGCTGTATCATCTAGCAGCATTGATGGATGAGAGAGTATTGAGACAGTATGAGACTTTCTCTTTTTTAGCATACATGGAGTAGCATTCCAAAGATATTCAGGATCTAAACATCATACAAGTTCACCAACTGAAACAAGATGAACAAGTTAATAAGAAAAAAGGAAAGATACAAGTCCTTAAAAGGACCAATTATATACTCTCTGCAGAAAATAAGGTGACTTTGATTAGTTTCAGTTGTATGTCTATCTGCAAAACTTTGTCCTCACTCGTACCAATTAATTGATAATTTTGGTCCCGGCCTAAATAAATTCCACTACATTCTGCTTCTTCATGCATTGGTCATGTTGAACTGGAATCTGGACAGCTTCTGTGGGATGGTGGAGATAACCTGCCCATATCTCTGAACGTTATCATAGAGCTCAAACAGGGGACAGCTAACAGTTTCAAGTTTTTTGGAACTGCAAAGTAATCCCTCTCGGACAGCAACACACTCCCTGATCTGCCAATCTGGTTGAAGGGCTGTACAATTAGTGGGAAGTTTGCTAGAGAGTTTCCGTTTCAAGTCCTCAATTTCATTGTCTCCGGGCTTTAGACGCCCACCAGGAAGCTTGCAAAAGGTGTTTCCAATTTAGAAGCAGTATACGAGGATGGTTATGCTCCTGAACCAGAAGAATTGCTTCATGCATGCCTTCTTTCATGTAGTTGATTTTCATTCGAGCAAGACGATCTTCCGAAAGTATAGCTAGAGAGAGGGTAAGTATTCACTATCGTCGTCGTACTCGAAACCATCTTTCTCAGTCCCTCCCTGTGCTGCTTTCTCCTCCAGAGTTCACAAGCAAGGAAGCTACAAGATTGGCGAGGGTATCTCTTCTCATTTTTGGGTCAAGCTGGCTTGGTGAGTATGGGAAGTGTATCAATATCATGTTGTCACTCGTCCTACTGTCAGTCTCCCATTGCCACTCACTGTCGGTCTGTAGCAGTGAAGTTTTGGAGTTAGGGTTTCAGACGATTTGGGGTTGGGGTGTGTGAGGGTAATATCGGTACTTCGACATTTTGAAGGGTAATATGGTATTTAGGAAAAAAGAAGCTGCTGATGTTAGCATTTGAGGTATATTCTGTAACAGAGATTGATGGTAGAGGGTTTGAATGCAATTTGGTATTAAACAAGGGGTGTTTCTATAATAGTGGCATTCTCTAGGGGGTGGCACTGTAAATTACACTTAAAATAAAGACAACTAACTAACTAATCTCATATACCTAGCCTCTACCCATATTATAGGCCCATCTACAAAAAACCCATTGGACTAAAGGCTCAAGTTATATATAACCCAATCCAAAAAATCTTATTTCTATAATATAAGCCCATTTAGATGATTTATATGCATCAGTTTGTTGATGGCATTGCTTCTCTAATACCTCCGAAATGCATACTTGACCCATTTTGGAGTTTGTTAATGGCATTGCTTGATTACCTTTGAAATGTTAACCCATTTTGGAGCATATACTCCACAAATCCCTTTCTTTTCCATCACAAGAGAGTTCATTGGTACTGTTGTGGCCCTGATTATTTGACCTGTTTATCTGGCTTCCTTCATGTACAACAAACTCAGCCTTTCTCAACTTAATGGGGTCAGCTGCATGGATCCATACAAAATAAAATAGAAAACCAAACAGAAAAGGGGAAGGAAGATATGCAAAGATGAGCCTTGCCCTCCAATAGGCTCTATCCGAGGTCACACTTGGGACAAGGCTGGGACTATGCATGTCATTCCTCACCACTTCTCCTATGGTCATTTTAAGTCTGCCCCTAGCTCTTTTGCTCTTTTAATCTGAATCAGATCGCTCATCCTTAAAGGACGCCCTCAGACTTTCTTTGAACATGGCCATACCACCTCAAACGAATTTTGGGAAGCTTGTTGTTGATCGAGGCAACTCCCAGATCAATTCTAATACGCTCATTCCTTACTTTATCTTTCTTAGTTTTCCCGCACATCCATATTAACATCCTCATCTCAGCTACACAGCTTCTCCATATAAATATTCTTAACTCCCAACATTTCTCCCCATACATCATGGCTGGCTACACAACAATCCTATAGTATTTTCCCTTGAGCTTTAAAGGGATACGCCGGTCACACAACACTCCAAACGCACCTCTCCACTTCATCATAGCACTTTAATTCTCTATAAGCATCATCCTCAATGTCACCTTCTTTATTTATGATTGACCCCAGATATCTAAAATAATCACTTTGTGGAATCTCTCTCCCCTAAATTTTCAACATTTAATTATCCATCATAAAATGGCTAAAAGTTACACATCACATACTCCATCTTTGATCTAATAATCTTAAACCCTCTTATTTTCAAGGCTGATCTTCATACTCCAACTTAGCGTTAATCCCTACTTTAGTCTTATCCACTAAAACAATGTCATCTGCAAAGAGTATACACCAGGAGATCTCATCCAGAATGCTTGTAGTTAACTCATCCATGATAAGCACAAATAAATAGGGGCTTAAGGCTAATACTTAAGTAACCCAATCATAATTGGAAATTCCTTGCCTTGACCACGCTTTCATACTTGTCCTTAATTATATTTGCCTATGTACTCGACAACTCTCCCTTAACTAGGGACATGCCGGATTAAATTTCGAGAAACTATGTTATATGCTTTTTCCAAGTCAATAAAGACCATGTGGAGATCCTTATTGTGGGCTCTATAACTTTCTATGGGCCTCCTCAGTGGGTAGATAGCCTCTTTTGTAGATCTACCTGGCATAAATCTAAATTGGCTCTTCGAGATCTTAATTTTTTTTTCTTAGGCGGGCTTCAATAACCTTCTCTTATAGTTTCATATATGAATTGTTAGTTTTATACTTCTATAATTATTGCAGCTCTGAATATCCCCTTTATTTGTAAACTGGGACTACAATGCTTCTCATCCAATCAACTGGCATCTTCCTTGTGTTCAAAATCCTATTAAGCAATTTGGTTGACCAATCAGCCCCACATCCTCCTAGGGCTTTCCACACTTCTATTGGGATCTTATCTGGGCCTGGTTTTTCCAGTTTTCATCTTTCTCAAGGCTTCTTTAACTTTTTCCACACTAACCTTTCGTACATATCTATGATGTGTGGCCTCTTGTTAGATAACTTAATCTTCCAGGTCATTTCTACTCAGGCTATCTCCATTTAGTAGGGCATAAATTTACTCATCCCATTTCTTCATGATGTCCTCGTCCTTTACCAATACTCTTCCATCATCATCTTTGATACATCTCACCTGGTCAAAGTCTCTACTTTTCCTTTTTCTCACTTTAGCTATCTTATATATACCTTTTCCCCCTTCTTTTGTGTTTAGGTTAGTATAAAGATTCTCAAATTTCTTCGTCCTAGCCATCCCCACAATCTTCGTAGCTTTGTTTCGGGCAACATAATAATTCTTTTTATCTTCTAAATCTTTAGTCCTTTACCATGTCTTTAGACAAACTTTATTGGTTTTAATAGCTGCTTGGACTTCTTCATCCTACCACCACGTCTCTCTAGGGGTCTGACGACTACCCTTCACTTCCCCTAGAACTTCTCTGATCACCCTCTTAATACAAGTCATCATCTCGTTCCACATCACATTGGTGTCGCCATCGTAGTTCCACTTTCCTTGGTTGACCACATTATCAATAAATGTATTTAGGGGCTCACCTTTTAATCTCCACCACCTCATCTTAGGGTACATAGGTTCCCTCTTCCCACACTTTTGTGCACTAAGACAAATCTAGGACTGCTAGTCTATGTTGGGTGGTTAGACTCTCCCTAGGTATTACTTTACAATCCTTACACAACCTTATGTCTTCCCTTCTTGTTAGGAATAAATTTATTTAATTGGTATAGGTCCCACTTTTGTATGTACTAAGTGCTCTTCCCTTTTAGCGAAGAAGGTGTTCACAATGGGAAGATCAAAGCTACCGCAAAGTCTAGGATTGGGGCCCCCTCCTCGTTCCTCTCCCCAACCCTATAGCCACCATGGACACCTTCATATCTCGATGATCCCTCTCGACATGTTTGTTCAAGTCACCTCCAATAATAATCGATTCATCCTGATTAAGACTCTGCATTAAATCATCAATTTGATCCCAAAATTGATACTTGATACTTTCATCCAATACTACTTGGGATGCATAAGCGGAGATGATATTGGCAACCTCTTTCTCCAACACCAGTTTGATGGATATAATTCTATTTCCCGTTCTTTTGACTTCCACTGCATCATTCATTAGATCTTTCTCCACTATAATGCATACTCCACTTCTATTACTTTGATCTCCCGCATACGAAAGTTTGAAGTCATGTAGCGTCTTAGCTTTGCTACCCTTCCAACTAGTCTCTTGAATGCATGCAATATTAATCTGTCTTCTCCTCATAATATCAACCAGCTCCAAGCTCTTCCTCGTTAAGGAGTCAATGTTCTAGGATGCTAATCTAATCCTATACTTATGGGCTGTAATCTTACCTCTCACTTGCCCTTGACTATTTACCACTGCATTTCAGTATCTATACAGCGTGTCGCTTACGGGGTGACGCCCTAGCAAAAAGAAGCTGAAAAGACGTGAAATCGAAAGAAAATGAGGTCATAAAACAAAAGGATCCATGCAAAAATTCAATGGGGAGATATATTAGAGTGCCGGATTTCTACCTGACGCACCACTATAAGAAAATAGAAATATAATAGATAAGTATGTACAGAAGGGCAGAGAGAAAGGATGGCTTAAAGCTTCAGAAACACTTTTCACGCACAGAATAGGTGCACACTCAAATAACACAAAGTATAGGGATGGTGAAGCAATGCATATTATCTAAACAAATAAGGATGTTCGGCTTCCTTAATGTACTATCATGGACAATATGAAGGGCTTGTTTCTCCTGCAGAGAAAGAATCCATTGTAATGTCTATGAAAGTCTTTCAGGTGCTTTCTACTCGTTAGTTGTCATTTTCAAGATATGTGGTTCACCTTTCAAAATTTACTCCACATTCTTATAGTTTTCCATATACCCTCCCAGAACCCTGCTTAAGTGCGGGAAGCCTTTGTGCACTAGGTAACGGCCTTTATTTTATATTTTTTTTTTTTTAGGGGAAGGGGCTGTACTTACTCTGTCCATGCCAACAGACATAACATGCTTCCCAGATCTATCAAAATGGATTTAATTTTGAGATAATCTTTGCAGTAGTGCTGAAAGTGTTTGCATTTAATAACATTTAAGCTCAACAGATAAGGGAGATCTATTTTGAATTGAGTGGTATGAAATAAAAAGGTTATGAATGAGAAACCCATGCTACTTAAACGGATCAAAGAGGACTAGGATACCATACAGTTTTCTCAGAACTTGTACTGGTCCTCTGTAGCTTCCTCGTATTTGTAGAGCAAATCATTCCTGGAAATATGAGGTTTATATTTTGCAAGCTTTGCTGCTCATATTATCACCTTTTAACTTTCCTAATGCAGTTTTATCTTCTTGCTTTCTTGTAGGTATTTATCGTTGCTTTGCTTGCAATCTTTCCCCTTGCACCTAGAAATCTTTCAAACAGAGCATATCGCTTGTCCTTTATGGGAACTGCATGTTCTTCTCTGTATTCTTTGTACTCATTATATGGGGTAATGTCACCATTATGACCCATCCTATCCTCTTTGTGATGTTCCACATTTTCTTTACTATTGATTTTCATGTATAACACGAGACAATTCTTTTATTTCAGAAACCTAGGGCATGGAATCTTCAGGCTCTCCAAGTATGGTTTCAGTCGGTTATTCCAAGCAAGGATTTTATGTACTTTCTTTACTGTCTTACGTTTGTGACCTCCCCTCTTCAACTGAAATGTAAGCATCTGTTGGCCTGGAATTGCTTAATAGTAATGTATTTCAGTCCTGATGTTCTTAAATTGATCTGATATCTTGATTCATGCCTCTTATCATATCTACTGTCTACTAATGGCAAGCTGCATTGCAGTTGCTTTGATACCTGTGCTTTGCCGAGTGCTTGAAAATGTTGCGAAATTTCTAAGGCGAAATTTTGGCCGTTCCTCTTTATACAGGTAACATTATGAGCAATCGGGCCTTTAATCAAGTGAATTTTATTGCTTAAATAGTCAGTCTACCAGTTGCTGTTGAAATAATTAATTTTTTAATGATTTATCAAGCCTATTGATTTATATCTTTTATGCTTACATGTATTTGTATCCAAGTAAAATTTGTGTTTGTATTCACACATATGTTGTCCATGTTATCTGGTTCTAATCCATCTAACACTATGTTTCAGAAAACCAAGAAGCAGCCAGAATCACAGAGAACAAAAATATACTTGATTTAAGAAAAATTCAATAACGTGGAATCAAGGACTTAGATGTGATTGAACTCTAGTTGAATACTGTTCTGATATAAGAGAATAGAAGATCATTTCTCAAGATGATGATCAGATAGTCAGATTATTAGATCTGGTAGAGTCCTACTCAGTGATGGAAAATTAAAATGTTGCAGAATTACGGAACCAGAATATAGAGAAATTCAATTTCTCAATAAACACAACTAAATGGACAAACTAGAGGAACAATCTATTAACATCTCAGCCAATACTGATGGTGGAATTGGGAGATAGGGAAGATTTCTACCTGAACAAAGAAACTAAAAACATGAGCATTCGATGGTCAGATTATGCTGATCTTGCTGGAGAACTAATGGAGGACGATTTAGAAGATATAGTTGGAGGATATGTATAGTGTATCTGTGCTATGCTATGGCAATGCTTTGGTCTGAAGGTCTTTCACTGGAAGGATTGAAAGTCATATGACAAAAGGGTGGGGCAGATAGATCAAGCTTTCTATGGGGTAAGACTACTAATATCCTCTCCAGCTCGTAACGTGCCATGGTCTAAAGAAATCCTGTACTACCAGAGTTTCAGCAACTTGGAAAACTAAGGTGGGAAGAAAGAAGATTTGACCTAGTAATCGCCACCCAAGACCTAGGCTGGAATCACCACAACAAAGCCTGTTGAATAACTAGAACAGAATTCTGATTCATCGTAAAACTTGAGGAAGCAAAGTTTTCTTAATTCCCCCTTTTTTTTTTTTGGGGGGGGGGGGGGGGGGGGTGGTGCGCTCTATGGCCTTACAACATTTAAAGAGTAACTAAGATATATTTACGGTCGGAAAGGAAAGTAAGCATGGGAAACACTCTTCCACTAAAGCTGACTTAGTGTCTCACAAGAATAAAACTCTATCTTAACTAACTAGATAGAATAGGTGTCTCATATGATTAAAAGTCTACCCGAAAAATAGGAATATCAGTTCTATTCATACAAGATTCTATCCATCCTTAGCAAACAAAGAAATAACAATAACTTAATATAAGAAAACAACCCAAACTAAACTAATATAAGTAAATCTCATAGAATAGGTGTCCATATGACTGAAACTCTATCCAAAAATAGGAATAGGAGTTCTATTCATACAAGAAACTATCTATCTTTAGCAAACAAAGAAATAACTATTACTTGATAAAATAAAACAACCCAAGCTAAACTAATAAATTAAATCAAGTATGCCGACCTCCTACCCAATTAGGCTCCTTAAAGTAGCCGATTACAGTGAAAGCCCATTGGACCTAAGGCCCAACTTTTTATAGAACCCAACTGAAGACTTATTTTCACTAAAATACTGACACATCTGTGATTTATCTACATCACCATGCATAATGAAAGCACTGTTATTTGCTTGTTGATTGTCCTTGTGTCTACTAAATTAATTGCCTAATGAAGGGAACGTTTAACATTTTTTATGAGATTATAGGAGATTTTCACAAGCTCTTTGAATGGATTTTAAGTACAGTCAAAATTGTTTATATGGAATCTTCTGTGAATGTTGTTTTGTTAACTTCCTAATCATTCTTTAGAATCTTCATGAAGTCACAATCTGTTGAGTTCTTTGACTAGTAAGAGTGGAATATTGCATAGATTTTATTATTATTATTATTATTATTATTATTATTATTATTATTATTATTATTATTTCTGGAGCAACAGAGTAGGTACTAAGAAATTTGGCCTGAAAAGAACTAGGTGGTGGGTCACCATTTGAATCAACCTGTGATAATTACAGATATTTCAAAATAAAAAATCTAAGGGTAATTTACAGCGCCACCCCTTAGAGAATGCCACAATTATAAGAACACCCCCCTTTGTTTCACCAAATTAGACTTAGACCCCCTACCGTCAGTCACTGTTAAGGAATATACCTTATATGCTGATGTCAGCTATTATATTTAATTTTAAATACCAAAATACCCTTACTAAATATAAAATACTTAAAATACCCATGTAATAAGTTACTATTTCTACCACCGGCGATCGTTTAATGCACCGGATATCATGGCAACAACGATGACGGACGGCGACCAGCAAGAACTCGCAGCATTCGATCATAGACCTTGTGAAGCGCAAGAGCCATCTTTTTGGTAAGGGTGCCAGCAACAATCATACAATCGGCCTGAAAATAATTCCAAATTGAACGAAATCGCAGCGGGCGGCACCGGTGTGCATCATCTTGACCGCATAGCAAGCAAGGCTGAAGGTCATAGGCCAGATGGATCTAGTACGGACCCAGTTCATCAGATCATCCACCTTCAAGATCACAGACTACGCCGCCTTTGGCAGCCCCGTGATCGATGCTGGTGAGGCTGGGCGGGCATATGGGGCTAGTGATGTCGACGAAGATTCCAACGCCGACAATGCTTCTTCGATGCCGCCCTTTGCGATGAAAATAGGGCAAGACGTGCCGCTTTAGAGGAGCTTCGTATCCTCGTTCATCCTTTTTATAACCAATATAAATCAAAACCAATTGAAATATGTACAAACAATTAACATATTATGACCACCAGCTCATATTAATAAAAGACAAACAGAAATGAAGAACAGAACCTAATGCGACTCCCCTAAATCTCTCTAGAAAACGAAAATTCCTCGCTAGATCACAAACCATAATAAAAATAATGAGAGGGATCTTTCATTCGCTGATCAAAAAAACTATACAATAATCAACGAATTACAGATTAAGAAAGAAGAAAAAGAAATAAAATCGATTTCGCTGGTGGTGTTGCTGGGAATCTAGGAGAGAAGCTCCTAAGAGGTAAAATTCATCGGTCTGAAATTCGTCAGGTCCTTCGTCAAAATTGAGGGCGTAACTCAATGGATCATACCTGAAATCATCCGAGTGTCTACGACCTCTGCCCATCTGAGAGATGAGATTTCGGAATTTCTTTGAATTCTGGGAGTTCGTGAAGACGAAGATTTGACAAGGGTATAATGGTCATTTTTATTCTTCACTTGACAGTGACTGACGATAGGGGGTCTGAGTCTAATTTGGTGAAATAGAAGGGATGTTCTTATAATTGTGGCATTCTCTAGGGGGTGGCGTTGTAAATTACCCAAAATCTAAAAGTAAAGAAAAAACTTAAGAAAAATATGAAGAACAGAGAATAAATTCTTTGTTTTTTGTCTTTTGTAATATATAATAATAATTATTATTATTACTATTACTATTACTATCAATTTATCATGAAATCCCGCCCCTGTTGATGTTCCCACATGCACTCCCATAGTCCCATTGGCCCCCCCACTGGCGCAGGGGACAAGCTGCCTTTTTTGAACAACTGTCAGATTATATCCTTTCATATTTCCCAAGTCACGGCCAAAAGTTAAGAAGCACCTGAAAAAAATTGGGCTTTTCCGAAACCTGTAAATTATAAAAACAAATAAAAACCATGACCTCATGATCTGAACAGTTCAATCGTTGTACTTCACAGGATTTGACACAACCATTAATGCAGAAACTAATACCGAACCAGGAGTATCAAGTGGGATATTAACTTGCGACAGATCGCAGGTATAGGAATGCAACCAGAGCAAAAGAGCAACCCAGTGCATGAGGCTCCTGATGCTGCAGTGTCTGGGAGGGGCAGGTGTACGCAACCTTACCCCCTGCTTCGAAGAAGAGGCTGTTACCAACCATATTAGGAGAAAATCTCAAATAAAATAGTTCAGATGGATATGAAAATCAGGTTGATGGTTCAACTTATCATGTAGAACAAGACTGCAAAAGAAGATCTTCATCCAATGGCCAGATTAAAAATTTGGAAGAAACCTCCTTGAAATAGGAAACTATGACCCAGAATAAAATCAGAAGAATTGACAGGCAAGTTTCAGAGATTCAATTCAGCAATTAATCAAGATCTGATTGAGGAATAAACAGTATTCTAGAACCAGGAACAGTAATAATAAATTAAACTGAAACTTGGGAACAGATCTGAAACTACATTATGGCAGGATTAGTTACCCGGGCAAACCAACCCTCCTCCAAGAAGAATTGTGCTATGCCCCCCCTCCCCGATCCGGCCGGTATTTTGTTTGCTATGCCAGTTGGAATAGAAGGAGCATAAAACAAAGATTGCATTCACTTAATTACCTCATTCAAATGAGTTCAGAAATTATAATAGGAAAAAGTGTGCGTAGGATGGAAAATTTAGGAGAATCTGACCTATTATTGATTTGGAGACAGAACAAGATATGGAAAAGTCGATGTGATCAGGAATCCACCTGATTTGCAGTGCTGGTACCCCACCAGTACCCTACCTGGAATCCACCGGGAACAACTACTGAATCTACAATAGTCCACTACTGAATTCACAATAGTAACACACCTGAATCCCACAGATGAAAGCCTGAACTCACGGAGCAAACAGATTGAAGCCTTCATTGATTCATCAAATTCATCAGTAGGGCATAGCTCTCACATATGTTTGAATAAAATAGTCTAAACAATACTCAAACTGTGCCTAAAACTGCTCCAGCCAATAGCTTGCTACGGAGGTAGTCTACTGTTACTGAAGCTCTGAATAATATAAGAAAGAAGCAACTTAAACAATGCTAGACTCGGAGACCTAATCCTGCCTAACTAAAAAAATTCAAGAACAGTTAAAAAATAAAGAAATAGTACTCTTAACTAAACTAACTATTAAAGTAAATGCTGTATTCCTACCTCCTACCCATATTTTAGGCCCATTAAAGTGACATATTACTAAGAAAACCTATTAGACCAAAACATATCTAACCTAAACCAATGCTTATTCCCATTAAAATAAGCCCACTTTTGTGTTTTATCTGCATCAATTCTTTTTGGCATAAAAAAATATTGTCTACAAGTTTTTAAGTGATGCCAATTCAGAACCACATGGTCATCCTTCTGTCTGAAATTTGGCTTCTGTCAAATAATAAGAAGAGAATCAGAAACCTTCACTACTGTCCTGTTGAAGTAATAGCTCTGCAGCTCTTCCATAGCTTCGATTTGATGGAAGAAAAGGTAAAGAGAGATATAATCAAGAATCCCACCTGACTCGCATGGTTGGAATCTCAGCAGTACCCGAAGCTGGAATTCCACTAGGGTTCACTACTGAATCCACAGTAGTCCATGTCTGAATCCACAAAATATTGACACCTGAATCCCACAGATGTAAATCCTGTATTCGTACCTCCTATCCATATTGAAGACCCCATTAAAGTGCCTATTATACTAAAAAAATTGGATTAAAGGCCCAAAACATATGTATCACAAGTTACACAAACCAAGGATTATTTTCACTAAGATAAGCCAGCTCGTGTTTTATCTGCATAAACCATCATACTGTAGTTTCAAAATTTCCGGTTTTGGAGAGATGTAATAAAAATAATTGTTTTCTTGAGGGGCTGAGACAGCATATGCTCATCCTACCTCCCAAGTTCAAACATTTGATTTATCACCTTGTCTTTGCCTTTCATTCTTGTGCTTGACCATAAATCACAGTTGTCAAGCATATTTTATTTTATTTTGTTTTATTTTTTACTGCTTCTGCTTGGTATTACACTAAGTTCTTTTGCCTGATATCTTCTGTTTGTTACTCTGCGAATTTCTCTCGCATTAAACTTGCCTATTGCTCTTTGTGAACAGGAAGTATCTGGAGGATCCTTGCTTATGGGTTGAGTCGAACACAACTACACTCAACATACTGACTTCACATGCTGAAATTGCACTGGGTTTCCTCCTAATTGTTTCACTATTCTCGTCAGTTGCAAAATTCTTGTCTTTCTCTTTTTTCTTCCTCCATTTTCTCCCCTTTTTTTGCAAATATCTTTGCTTTTCAAGCTTTTAAAATGGACAATGAAGTTCATTTGGTGGATGCAGGTGGCAACGTAACATAATACAAGCATTTATGTACTGGCAGGTTTGTTTTGTTCCTTCCATATTTATAATGGCTTGTAGCATCTACTGATTCTGTATAGGTTTTAACTAAGGTTTCGTAGTGGGTACCTTGTTAACTTCTATATGGTGCGCATGAGGATGTGGCTGGACATCCAGCTTTCTGATCATTGGTCTTGTGGGGTCCATCCATTAGAGGTCAAAAGTTTTTTTCATCAGAAAGAGCTGATAAACTGCATTTATATTATTAGAGAGAGAATGGCTGGTGTGAGGGCTGCGCAGGAAGAAAGAGGAATGGAGAATGATGGAGGAGCCAGTGAAGATCCGGATCGAGGTCCCGTTAATCCTATTCCAAATCGCTTTTATGCCAAAGCAGTTGGAAATGCTTCTTGGCCAGCGATTGATTCCCTCCCTGAACCAATCCAAGCTGGAAATATTAGGAGAATCATGATCCCTCTATGCGACTACGAGTCCAAGTGGCAAAACTTTCGATTTGCTCTTATTGGAAGGGTTAACTTCCGATTGATTTCCTTGGATGCTCTGCGACAAGAGGCTGCAGAAAAATGGAATCTGAGTCGGGGAGTGTTGATGCATCCTCTTGGCAAAGGATTCGTCATCTTCCAATTCAAATGGGAAGGAGACAAGAAGGCTGTATGGAAGAGGAGCCCGATGAAGATTGGTGAGCAGTTAATCCGTTTCCAGCACTGGAAGCTGGATTTCAACATTCATGAGAAGCATGTTTGGACCAAGCTTGTTTGGATCCGCTTCCTAGATCTCCCCTTGGAAGAAGTGGATGCTACTGAAACGGCATCACGTATTGAAGAGGTACAAGTAGAGAGGATGGAGCCTGTCACAACCAACATTTTCAGTTTCAGGCAAAAGGTGTTGTACGAGGATGGAATTGCTCGTTGCGGTTACTGCAAAAGATTGGGGCATGGCATTGGAGATTGCAAGTCAAAGAAACATGATGGTGATAGGCAAGCTGCCATGGACAACGCGGTATACCTGGGGCAGTCTATGTCGATGATGGAGTCGACTCGGGGCGAGTCAACTCACAGGAGAAGCGAGTGGGAGGTGTCCCAAACGTGGCAGTCAATGCCGTTTCTGATTCTTCTCCCTTAAATGTCTCATTACAATCCAATCAAGGACGTTCAAGTATGGAAGGAAATATTCAGATTGTTTTGGACTCCTTGCAGTCCAATTCAAATTTAAATTTGAATTTTGCTGACAAGGAAGCTCTTGTAGCTTAAGATAAGGAGTTAACTCAGAATGACAACCTTCCTATTATGGAGGAAGGTGAGGTGGTCGGTTCTGACAGTGGGTCTAGGTTGGATTCAGAACCTGAGAGCTCTGACCCATCTGAATCTAAGGAGGAAGTTCAGAGGGCTCAGGTCGAATTGATTTCTCTCATGAGGCCTGGCCATCCGAGGAGAGAAGTCGCTGGCAAAGGTAGGGGCAGTGGTGGTGTCCAGCCTTCATGAGGGGGTCGAGTCTTTCACTCTCTTCGCAATGAAGGCGACTCTCAGATTTCAAGCTTCCCAGATATTGATTTAGTAAATGGTTGAGTGGCTCCGAATTTTCAGGAGGTCGTAGTCGTTGACAGAGCAATTGCTACTCGTGAAAAAGGGACTTCTGGTGCTAATAATGGAGGGAAGAAGAACAAAAGAAAAGTGGGTCAAACCAACAAGTCTGACAAAGCTCATCATTAACTCCTTTCCTCATAAATGTTCTTTTTTAGAATATTAGAGGAGCAAGGAAGGTTGCTGGCTTAAGGGCCTTGAAGATTATGCTGCGGGATCACTCCCCCGACATTGTATGTGTTGCTGAACCTATGGTTCACCCCTATAAGTTCCCCTCCCTTATGGTTAATAAGATGGGATTTTCTTTTGATTTCATTCACAACCATCGGTTGGACAAAGTCCCAAACCTATGGATTTTTTGGAGGCAAGGAATTCCTTGTCCCTCTGTGATCTCTATGTCGGACCAGCAATTATCAGTAGTAGTTGACTGCGTTGGCGCCAGGGTGGGTTTATCCTTTGTCCATGCCAGTAGCTTCAAAGCCCTGAGAAAATATTTTTGGAGTGATTTGGGTCTTAT
Source organism: Macadamia integrifolia (assembly GCF_013358625.1). Lineage (NCBI taxonomy): Eukaryota > Viridiplantae > Streptophyta > Magnoliopsida > Proteales > Proteaceae > Macadamia > Macadamia integrifolia. Next base: position 7,256,092 of record NC_056569.1, read on the forward strand.
AGGATTGACGACTATCCCATGGTCTGTCATAGGGGATTTTAAGGCCACATTATTCTCTCATGAGAAAAGGGGGCCTGGTTGATTCAATCTAGCTTCGGCGGCAGAATTCCAGGCAATGGTTGATTCTTGTTCGCTTATTTTTGTCCCCTCTCAGGGGAGGAAATTTACCTGGACAAATAATCGTAGAAGGGGTCATGTGGCAGCGGTGCTTGATTGCAGTTTCTGCAATGAAAGTGGCTTGACTTCGTTAAGAACATATCGCAAAGAGTTCTTCAATGTATTGTGTCAGATCATTCTCCTCTACCGGTGACTTCTGATGCTGTCCCTAAGCCATTAACCATCCCTTTTAGATTCCACAACTTCTAGATGGAGGATGATAGTTTTTCTTCCATTATTAAAGAGGCATGGAGTACAAGGTCTTATGGTAATCCTATTCTCACTCTTTGTCAGAAGCTGAAACAAGTTAAATTATTCTTGAAGCCATGGGCTAGGCATACCTTTCCAAATCTTGATATAGAGGTTGAGAAATCTTCCAAAGATCTAAAGGCCATCCAAGAAGAAATAGAAGCTTCGGGTATGTCTGAAGAGTTATTTGCCAAAGAGGCTGATGCTAAAACCGGCTTCCTTAAGGCCTCTCAAATGCATGCCCAGCTATGGCTTGACAAAGCCAAGTAAAAATGGATGAAAGATGGAGATCGGAACTCCAAGTTTTTCCATCTCTCTGTGAAAATGAGAAGGTCGCGAAATCTGATTCGCTCTCTGAAGAAAGATGATGGAACATGGGTTTCTGAACAGCAGGCTTTAGCATCTTATGTCTCTAATTTTTATGAATCCTTCCATGGAGCAGCCCATGCGACCCCCCACTGGGATCTTCTTGATTGCATTCCTCTAGAGTTATGAGATAATGATAATGCGGTCCTTGACGCATTTCTAAGGAAGAAATCAAAACCGCAGTTTGGGAATTGGATCTAGATAACTCCCCTGCCCCAGATGGGTTTTCAGGTATTCTTTTTCAAACGAGTTTGGGATATTGTTGAGCATGATTTTTGTAGAGCTATTATTCATTTCTTCAGGGTGGGAAAAAATTCCTTTGGTGGTTACAACTGCTTCGTCACTCTAATTCCCAAAGTTTCATGTGCTACTTCTCTAAAAAATTTCTGCCCAATCTGTATTGGTAACTTTTTTACTAAAGTCATTTCCAAGATTTTATCTTCAAGATTGTCTTGTTTTCTTCCCTACCTTATCTCTGAGGAGCAAGGAGCTTTTCAGAGAGGTAAAATAATTTCTTCAAACATCAGTCTTGCCTCTGAACTTGCAAATCTAATGCACTCTTTAGTGAAGGGTGGGGGTATGGGAATTAAATTAGATGTCCAGAAGGCCTTTGACACTCTATCTTGGGATTTTCTTTTTGCCACCTTGAAGAAATTTGGTTTCTCTCATACTTGGATTTCATGGATTCATGAAATTCTTTCTTCCTCTAGAATCTCAATCTTGGTGAATGGAGGCCTTGTAGGGTATTTTGGGGCTACTCATGGTCTGCGCTAAGGAGACCCAATTTCTCCCATTCTTTTTATCTTGGCCGAGGAAGTTTTATGTAGAGGTCTGAAATTCTTATTTGAGAAGGGTAATTTGAAACCTCTTCCAGGGCCAAGAGGCACAACTGTCCCTTCTCACTTATTATTTTCTAACAACATCTTTGTATTCATGAATGCCTCAGCTTCCTATGTTAGGAATCTTCAAAACTTTCTTCTCAGGTATCAAGAATTTTCGGGCCAGCATATAAACCTTAAGAAGAGCAAGCTTTTCTTTGGGAAGGTGGCTCCTCATAGGAAGCATTTCATATTAGAGACTTTGGGCATACCTATTTTTCAACTCCCCACCAAATATTTGGGAGTTGAGATATTCAAAGGAAGGGTCTCCAACAGCCGTCTTCTTTCAATGATGGATAAAATAAAAGCAAAGCTTGCGGGATGGAAAGGGAAGCTTCTGTCCTTTGGCGGGAAGAGTTGAGCTGGTTAGATTAGTAATCTCTGGAATTCCCATTCACAAATTTGCTGTTTATTGGTGGCCTCAATCGACCATTAAAACAGTAGAGCGATGGATGTGGAATTTCATCTGGTCTGGTAATGTTGACAAACAAAAGAAGGTCGTAGTCAAGTGGGAGAATGCTTGCAAGCCAAAAAAAGGAGGCCTCGGCATAAGAAAGCTGCGAGACGTTAACTCTGCCTGCTTGTGTAAACTAGCTTGGCAAATCAAGTACGATGATTCAATTATGAGCTCATTTTTTAGAGCTAGATTTATGAATGCAGATGACTCGCTCAAGTCCAGTTATCTCTCTTCCTCGATTTTTCCAGTTTTGAAAAAGGTATGGAATATCATTTCAAGTCTTGAACAGTGGACTGTTGGAAATGGGAGAAAGATAAACTTCTGGCATGATGGATGGATGAGACTTCTCTCGCAGAAGGTTCAGGGCTGGATTGAAATGTTTTCAAGGGGGCACACACCAAAGTTGCAGAATTTATTAAATCAGGAAAATGGGTTATTCCCACAACTAGTTCATCTTTTCTAAAGCACGCCTTTGCCAAAGCCGCTCAGATAGTGATATCTGACCTCGAGGATGTTTGTCATTGGACTCCTACTTCCTCGGGTATTTTTTCAACCCATTCTGCATGGGACAGCATTAGGGTGAAGCATCCTTCCATCTCTTGGTTCTCTATTGTATGGAATTCCCCCATTCAGCCACAGTAGGCTACTTTTGGTTGGAGGCTCTTTCATAAAAGCCTTCCAACTGATGAAGCAGTGAGAAAATGGGGTGTTCATATGTCTTTCAAAATGCGAGCTCTATGGAATGGCTGAAGAAACCTTGGAGCACCTATTCTTAAATTGCAGTTTCTCTTCTCAGGTATGGAGCCTATTTTGCTCATTAATTAATACAGCCTGGCCCTATTTCTCCATCTTGGAAGATATGCTAAAATGGTGGAAAGAGAAAGCTCGATCCATTTCTTTCAGAAGACTATGGAACTGTGGTGCTATCCTAGTCCCTTATCACTTGTGGTTGGAAAGAAATCCAGGTGCCATGATGGGTCTCCAAAACCCTTCAGCCATTGCTTCCAAATGATAAAGGGTGATTTTCGCTATATCTTCTCAGTGCACAGCGAGTTCACATCCACTATTGCTGATCTGCTGTGTGCTAGAAAGATTGGAATTCCCATCCATCAAGGGAAGAAAAGAGAGCCTAAGGAAGTTTATTGATGTCTTCCATTTTCAAGATGGACAAAATTAAATACTGATGGCTGCTCCTTAGGAAACCTAGGGAAGGCTGGCGCAGGAGTCGTTTCTAGGGATGAAAATGCTCTTGTTATTCTGAACTTCGAAGAAGTCATAGGAATGACTTCCAACTTTGAAGCAGAAATTCAGGCAGTGATTTTTGGTTTGGAATATGCTAGAATCATCAAAAGTTCAGAAGCTTTGGATCGAATGCGACTCTATGGCGGTGGTCACCCTTCTTTCCAGAGGCTTTGTTCGTTGGTCAGTGTATCAAAGATGGAGAAATCGATGGCCTTACTTAAGCTTCCGTGATTGGAAGATTACTCACTACCATCGTGAGGTTAATTCAATTGCTGATTTCTAGGCTAAAACGGCTGCAAAATATGATGCAACCAATCCAGTGTCTGTGTGGCCCCCTTTGATGTCTATGGAGCTGGAAATGGATGCGAATAAGCGTCCCCGTTTTAGATTCATGTAGTTGTGCTCTGTGTCTCCTTCTGAGGTTTGGTTCCCCTTTGTGATTTTCCTGCTGATGGAAATGCCGAAGGTAGGTCTATCGCGAAAGGCTCAATTCCTTTGTATTTGTTGATCTTTTCTTCCATTGTATCATATTTTTCCTCTTTAATATAATACGAATCTTTTAGTGAAAAAAAAAAGCATTTATATTAACTGCATTTATCTTATGGGAAAAGGAATTACACAGTTCGCACTGTCAGTCTACGTCCATCTCACAGTCCCTCTTGTTAAATATGTGGGCCTCCTTCTCTCATATTTAATATAGTGTTTCAGTCTGCCTGCTGTTGTCTTGGCGTGTAAACTGCCAACAAAAGCTGGCAGCGTGTAGATCCCTGTCCTTATTACTTTTCACATTTGATCAATGTTGTTTTAGGCGCCATGGGCCTTGCATCTAATGATTTAAGTCACTCAGACCAGACTTCTTGTTTTCTAGATGGCTGTAGTAGAGGTTAGCTTAGGTTAATAAGTATTCTTTCTGCCTAAAGAGCAGGTTTAAGGGTTCTCCTTGCAAATTTATGCATTTTTCAAGCATGAGTTGAAAAGCTTATTTATTACTAATGTTTGCTTTGTCTGGTGGGCCTCTTTCTGGCAGCTCTTGAAGCTCATGTACCATGCTCCTGTGACTGCAAGCTACCATCAGGGTGTGTGGACTAAAATTGGCCACACTGTGAATCCCCTTGTCAACCGTTATGCGCCATTCTTGAATACACCACTGTCTGCTGCCAAAAGATGGTGGCTCAGGTGAAAGCGCAACCGGGATGTGAGGAAGGGGTGATGAAGAAAAAGATACACTGACCACATGGATTCACTTTTATTGATTCTCTTTTATGGAAAGTTTGTTAGACCATGCAACAATTTTAATTGAAAATAGTCAACTGGAACACTTTCCTTAAAAGTTGCTTCCTGCTCTTGTCAATTGCTTCCTGCTCTTGTCAATTGAGCAAACAGTGGCTTTCGGACTTTATTAAAATCAGGGTAAACAGAACAGAGTTTGAGAAACTTTATGCAGTAAAAATGGTCATAGCAATGCATATCAGTATGTTGTGATCTATGAGGACAATCTTGTTTTCAATGTCACGGTCTAATAAGTCTAATATTTTTGCCAACTGACAATTGATTTAGTCTTATACTGAATGAGCCAGCCATGTATCAGATTTCACACTTTTTCAATCAAATGCCCTCTTTTTTATGATCATTTATCATCGTATTTTTAGTTGTCTTTATACTTCCATGCACCCTTCCTATAGTTCCTAGGAGGGTACATGGATGTAGCAGAAAAGGACTAGAATGATCACTTGATTTATGCAGAAATAAAAACCTAACAGCCTTTAACACTTGATTTTTATGCAGAGAAAATTTATATAACATAATAGGCATAGCTTATGTATGTGAAGGCTAATTTGTTTTGATTTCTTCTTACTAGAAATTTAAATTTAACAGAGGGATTTGTGCAAAATGCTTATCATTTTGGTCTAAGGATCAAATAAAATTTTTGATCATCCGACAAGATCTAAATTTTGGATACCAAATAAAATCAAATAACTATGTTGTCTATGGGTTTTGCTTTATTTATTTTTCTCTTCCGCATGATTGCAAAGGAAATTAAAGAGGAGGGAAGTGAAATTTTCTTACTTGTATGGAAATTTTATAATCATCATCTCATATGGTTTTGTCATTAACTTCAAATCATTTCATCTATGGTTATTAAATTTCATCATATTGCAAGGGATTTGAGAAGCATAAAAAAAATTACATCTTAAACGTAGTATTACTAAATATGATTAGAAATTTAAGTGTTTATACAATCAATTTTTTTTTATCCATTTTGGGTAATGATTACAGACGGTTCTACTTTAGTTTTACAAATTTTCACTTCTGGAGTGGATAGACCTGTGACCTTGGGGAAGTGCCTACATTTGCTGGTACGACTCCAATAGAGGCCAAGCCGATCCATAGGCTCAGCTAAAGAGATGTCACTATGCGTTAAGCCGAACACCATGGTCATCAACAAACCGGCCTCAAATTTCCTCGGCACTGACATCATCTTGCTAACCCGACCTCTACCCGCTTGCGACAACTATGGATTACCAGCCAAGCAAAGCTTATTTGGAGTGCACTAAAGCAGTCTCCTAAGAGTTGAAACCTAGCCGAACAAGTCAATACTTGCCTAATAGGAAATCTTGTAAGAGATCTCCTACCAAAAAGGGACTCTCCACCACTGCCTCACTCGACCGATTGCCTATAAATACCTAGCCCGACTCTACCATGGTTGTTCTTCTTTGCATGTTGCCTGAGGGACTTGGGATAGTTTCCTGTAATAACATTCACTCACTAATATCTTAAAATTTGGTGGATCATGATGCCTTAATATTTTTTTTCGACATTCCAATCATCTCAACAATCAATTTCGTAACGTTATTCTTGGAAATCTCCTTTCCAACCATTGATTTGATGAGGTGGAAAAAATTTCTTCATAAAATGAGAATGAAGAATGTGCCCAATACATGCGTTATCCCCTTCAAACCAACCTATTTCGACTCTTGACATTCGAAAGCACACTAATGCAAGTCGAACAAATGTGGAGATTCATCAAGTTCTATACCTGGGGTCTACAACTTCGCCTTTCGGGTAGCCTTTGGATATGACTTATCCTTGTGTTGGTAAGGCCACTATTGGCTTACCCAATCCATCTATGTCAAGACCGAGTCCCATCACATTTAATACCAGCCCAAAAGACAAGGGCTTGTCCCTTGGACAGGCCTAGCCCACATTACCTAGCCCTTCTTTTGGTCATTGTAGCCTACTTTAAAATCCGGGTTGATGCTAGCATTTGAGGCTATATAAACACCCTCATTTGGAGGACTTAGAAAAGAAAAAATTATGAAAATATACTCCAAAGAACCATTCATTCCCTCTTTCAGATTTCACATAACTCTTTTCTTTGACATTTTAAAATTTTCAAAATATCCTTCATTGATAAGATTTTCCATTTAGAGAATCACTATTTAAATTGTGATTAGCCTACAGAATTCACAAAATTTTATGTATGATGGCTCTAAGCATATTCTGTGTTTTCTAAAATTTTCGATGCCTAAAACTTTTTGTAATGATAAATTTACCACTAGGGGTAATTTAGTCATTTTCACTAAAATAAGAGGTTTTTCTAGTTCGATGTGAACTATGATTTTTGCTGATATGAAAGATCATGTATTGTTTCGTAGATCTGGGGTATGATTTGTAGATAATTGGTTCACAAATCGGGTGCTTAATTTTACTATTTTACACCTAAGTTTCTATGCAAGAAAAATTTGATAACAAACTCCAATACGGCACATAGAAAATCTTGTTTGGATGAGATTTTCCTTCTCCGAGTTCTGATTTGCTTATACAAAAATTATTCAACAGTAATGAGGATAAATACCGCCCACCGGGACCGACATGTGGTAAGTGTCCATTAGAAGCCAAGTCAACTCTCCCCAGGACCGATACATGACCTATGATCTTGGGGAATTGCTTACGTCTACAGCTCACACTTCAATAAAGGTTAAGTTTACTCATAGGCATAACTAAAGAGATGTAACTGTGCATCAAACTACTGTACACCTTGGTCATCCACAGACCGGCCTTAGACCTCCTAGGTGCCTACATCATCTTGCCAACCTGACCTTAATTTGTTTTCGACAACTCTGAATCGCCAAATCAGTAAAATTTATCGTTTGGAGCACACGAAAACAATCTCCTAAAAGATCCACTTCGATATGAAACCTAGCTGAACAAGTCAATGCATGGCTAGAATGACTCCTTCGAGAGATTTCCTACCAAGAATGAAATACCTCCCAAAAGGGAACTCTACCACCACCTCACTCGATCGACTTTTCCGTCACCGTTCTTTTGTGTTGGCCCCTTGAGGGACTTGAACGGTTTCCTATAGCAATATTTATTAACTAATATCTTAAAATTTGGTGGATAATCACTACTTGTAGTTGCCTTTATAATATTATTTGGTATTCAAACTTTACTTCTAGTTGCCTTAATAATTTAATCGGTATTCCAAGTTCCAAATATCTCATCGACCAATTTCCTATTTTTACTATAACAATAAAAAGCATACTCATTGTAGGGTTGGACAAATGAGGATACTCATCAAGTTCTATCCTTTGGTCCATTGCTTAGTATAGCACACCAATCTGGTAGCGACACTTGGTGAGTGTCCAACAGAGGCCAAGCTAACCCTATGCAGGAACAACCTGTGAATTAAAGGAGTTACCTATGTGTGTTGATCGAACTCCAACAGAGGCCGAGCTGACCCTCCCCCGAGACTGAACTACGACCACAAGGAATTGCCTACATATGCTTAGCAGACTCCAATAGAGGCTGAGCCGATCGGTAGGCTCAGCTCAAAAGATGTCACTAAGAGATCCACTTTGCTGATACGAATCCTAACTGAACAAGTCAATACAATCATAAAATGAAATCCTCTGAGAGATCACCTATCAAGAATGAACTACCTACTAATATGTCACTCCTTACCACATTCTCACTCGATCGACTGCCTAAAAATACCTAGCTCGACTCTCCTTTGACTGTTCTTTTGTGAAGGTCGCTTGAGAGAATAAGAACGGTTTTTTGAAGAAAAAATCACTAACTACCATCTTAAAATATAGTGGATCATCATTACCTAAACTTGACTTAATAACATTTGTTGGCATTCCAATTATCTCACCCACCATTTTCCTAACGTCATCCTTGGAAATCTCTTTTCCAACCATTGATATGATGAGGTGGGAAAGAAATTCTTCACCGTTTCCCACCTAATTGGGTTAACTCTATTATGTAATGTGTATGGTTTTTTTTTTTTTTACCAAGGTGTCCGGGGTGTAATGTGTACGTCAGTTAGCCTTGCCATATTGATCAATGGATCACTTACTACCCCTTTTTTACCTAAATGTGGCCTACACCAAGGTGATCCTCTCTCACAATTCTTAATTATTATCTGCCCTAAAATACTTGTTACTATTTAAATAAAACAATTGAGGCTCATCATCTACTTCCCTATCAAGATCTTTGATATCATCTTTCAGGGGCAATAATTGTTCATATACGAAGTATCAATCGCTCACCAAATAAGCATTATGATACAATCATATGGGGATCTACTCCTATTGGGATTCCTACTCTTTCTTCTATTTGTAATCAAACTTAACCCTTTTCAAAGTTTCCTCCTGATCAAGATATTCCCCCCCCCCCTTTTTTTCTATTATAGTTTCTTCAGAGTATGAATCAAGAAACATTGCCCTATAAAACTCAAAACATACCTTCCATTTTGGCTATGGGGCATATGGAATGCCCGGAATCATTATCTGTTAAAATCAACTCCTTTTTCCCTGCTTCAATTGATACTTTTTTCTAATTCCTTCCTTACTAATGAGTACCTCACTATCCATTCTCAAAACACCCAACCTTCTCTTTCATGTTCTCTTAAAATGGCGTCCCCCCCTACAAGGCTTTCTTCAAATCAACATGGATGGTCTGCCAAACCAAATTCCGGTCATGCTGGTACTGATGGCCTTATACATGATAGTATTGGCACTATCAGATATTTTCTTGGAATATATTGGCATTACAACCAATTCGGTGCTGAAATTGGGGCCATGTGCACACGACCTTATCTTATGCAGTTACTGATCATGGGCTCCAAAATATTTTTATCCAATCCAATTCACCAGGGAATAAAAATTGTCATCTACCTTGGAAATACAATACAACATTGTGTCTATGACATTCTCCAAGATGATGTAAATGGATTCCTCCTACATTGTAGACTTTTGCTTATAGTATGAATAAAATCTTTTTTTTTTTTTTTTTTTTTTTCTAAAGGTGGGTATTCAGGCCTTCGGCCTGACTAGTCCCGTGGGCCTATACTGACTCCATAACGACATGGATCAAGTCGTATCGGGGTTAATGAGAACCATTCAAATTTCATCGAAAGTAATGAAGAGTACTAAAAGTGAAGAATACTAAACACCCCATGTGAGTAGCCCCAAGGAGATAAGTGGAGTCGAACTTAGAACCATACGTTTCTTGAGGCAAAGGTCTCTTACCAACTCCTCTACTCCCTTGGGGTTATATTATGAATAAAATCAACTTTCTTTCTTTTGTCCAAAAACAAAATAGGACAAAGTTTTCTGTCTGAGAACGATGGCTAGCACCACAAGCACATGCGCAATGACCACCATGCCTCTCCTGGGGTGTATGCCCCTGTGTCTAGGCGTATGGTCGCTCTTGAACAAAAAACATTTGCCCAACAAAATATATATTTCACTAAATTTAATTGATTTTTCCTTTAAATTACAAATCATGAGCTTCACTTCCTATGAGGAGAGGAATTTCTTGGACAATGGAGGACCCCATCACAACAAAATTTGTCATTATCTCGACGAAGCCATAGAGATGAGTCTTCCCTGCCATTTAGATGCTCACAATGATCATGTGCTGATACAAGGGCTACGGGTACACGATCAGACATCGATCTCCGGCCATTTTTAAGCTATTTGTTTGCTTGTGTTTACACCTAGACACAAGAAAGACAGAAAATATCATGTTGCATTACCTCCCACCCTGTACACTAAAGATGTTTTCACACTTCTCATTAATCTCATATCGATGCAATGACTGCACAAACAGATAGGGTTATATTAATTTCAGAAATATAGCCGCTCTATCAGGACTATTTATTAGCAGAGGCATCAAGTGCGTAGTAATGATGTAAAGGCTGGGGATCATTATCTTTCTCAAGTGGATATTCATCCAATGCAGAACCAACCAGGAAAAAAGCACAGGCTCCAATCAGGCGTAGGGTGATCTTTCTGGCCAACCCCGTGACGTGACCGAAATTGACTTTCTTTTCCCCCATAATGAAATAGACAACAGGACTTCTCTATTGACTCATTCATTAAAGTGGGCCCTCCCAATTCCCACTCCTAACGACCCCTAATAATTTTCACCGACGCGTTTTCTCTATTTCCATCATTCCAACTCCCATTAAAACGACAAAAGCGCAACCCCACCATTTTTAACAAACCTCTCTCTCTCTCTCTCTTTTATGTTTTCTTCCTCTCTCCTTGAGCTTCTTACACCACCACCGCCGGCGCCACCACCACCACTTCCTCCTCCCTCTGCTTCTCTTCTTAAGCTACTTCCACCACCACCTCCTTCCCTTATCATCATCGTCGTCATAAAATAATTGACGAAGCTGCGTGATCTCCATGAGTTCTACAACAAATCAAGCCAATCAACGGAAACAGCTGAGAGAAATTTTTGCCCGGTTCGACATGGATTCCGATGGCAGCCTTACACTCCTTGAGCTCGCAGCACTTCTACGGTCTCTTGGAATCAAGCCAACGGGGGACCAGATTCATAACTTGTTAGCTAACATGGATTCTAATGGGAATGGGTCAGTGGAATTTGAAGAATTGGTCAATGCAATATTGGTCCCAGATCAGATGGAGCAGCAGGAGGAGGAGATATTGATCAACCAGGAGCAACTCTTAGAGGTATTTCGAACTTTTGATCGCGACGGCAATGGATATATAACTCCGGCGGAGCTCGCCGGCTCAATGGCTAAGATGGGTCACCCTTTAACTTATAGAGAGCTCACAGAGATGATGCGAGAAGCTGATAGTAATGGTGATGGTGTCATCAGCTTCAATGAATTTGCCACCTTAATGGCTAAATCAGCCACTGATTTCCTTGGCCTCACCAGCTCTTTCTTTTAGCTCTTGGAACTGATGATCTCTCTCTTTGTTTGGAATTTGAAATGTTTTTCTAGGGTTCTAGTTGTTTTTTTTTTTGTTAGAATCTTCTTTAAATTCTTGATAGGAATTCCATGTAAATGATGAAAACATGAATCCATGTTACTAATCCCTGTTCTTACTTAAAACAACATATTGGATCTAAATACATCAGGTCTTTGAGAAATTTTCAAGCTCTAGCAGATAGAACCAAACTACTTTTCAAAGAGGATATTATTCCATCTAGTGTGGGACCTTATTTTAATTACTTGTTTTTATAGTCTGATTTACTCGAGCATCTTCATTGAGACAAATAATAATGTTTGATTATTAGATTATTTTTTCTCACTTCATTTAAACAAATATATATATTTTTTTAAATTTATAGGAGAAAGTTGGGCACACCACTAGTTTTCATAGAACTAACGGTTCAATCAATATGGGTTTGGGATGAAGAGGACATAGGGGTCATTTTCACAAGGGAGGAAGTAGGGGTGTCAAAAAACCCACTCAACCCAAATCCGCCCTAACCTGCCTTGAGCTTGAACAGCTCCTGGGATGAGATTTCAACCCACAGGGTGTGCTAGGGTTGAGAATATCATGCCTGAGCTGGGTTTGGCTAGGCTGAGTTGAGCTATCAACCCAACCAAACCCAACCCAATCTAACCTAACCCTGTATATTAAGTACATAATAATATAAATATGTTAATAATTATAAATTGATACTTATAGAAAATGTCTGCAAAAAGTCTTTCGTCATCCAAAATCTACAAAAACCTTGGTCTTTGGCCTCTGCAATCCATCGAGATCAAGCGACCAAGTTACTGATAGTTATGGGTTGGGTTGGGCTAAACCCGGCCCAATCAAGATCCATTAGGGTTGGGCTGGGTTGGGCCTACGCTGAGATATCCCAACCCGACCTAGGGCAGGGTTGGGCTTGGGTTGAATTAAGAGACCTTGGAATTCAATTGGGATTTAAAAAAATCCAGTCCAACGTGGCCCATTGATACCTCTAGGAGGGAGAGAGTGATGCAAGTTGGGCACCCTAACAACATACCTAGGCTTTTCCCTTAATTCTATTATGGGAACTGATACAAGTAATCGATCTAGATCAATCAGGGATTGGGGATCAATCTTAGTCGATACCAATACTTAAAACCATGCTCCTCATTCCACAAGTTATGGCATGTTCGTAATTGGAGACATGTTTTGTCCCCAATTGCATACTCATATTATAAGATTGATATTTCCTTTTTTGGTGAAAAAAAGCTAATTATAAGATGAAAGATCACTTATCCTACATGATCACTCACGTAGTCACATGCCTCAACCTCATAGGATCATACTGAGACATTACAACCCCATCAACTGTGCGATCAAAATTCCCAACGACTCCTCTATCTTTACATGGAACACAGCCCTCCGAACCTCATCTCCCCACCATGCTCTCTCTCTCTATTCTCACATGCTCCAGTCCACCGTTGTTCCAAACAAATTCACATTCACTTTCCTTCTCAAAGCCACCAACAGGATCTCAGCGCCTCATCAAGGGCTTCACCTACATTGTCATCTCATCAAATTCGGCTTCGGTGCCGACCCTTTTCTTCAAAGTTCTCTTATTGGCATATACGCCAATGCAGGTCTGGTTAAAATCGCTCAACAAATGTTCGATAAAATTCCTTACAGGGACATAGTGTCATGGACCTCTCTTGTCTCGGCTTATGCCAAGTGTGGGCTTCCTGATGATGCACGGCGAGTATTCGATGAAATGCCTGAACGAAATGCTGTGTCTTGGGCAGCCGTTGTCTCGGCCTATTCTCAAAGTGGTCGTCACAAGGAAGCATTATTAGTGTTCCGTAATATGCGTAGTGCTGGAGTTGAACCTACTGAGGCTACACTTATCTCTGTCCTCGCATCTGCAGCCCAGCTTGGTGCTCTTGAAGAAGGGAAGTGGGTGCATGGCTACATTGACTACAATGGAATTTATTTGACTGCCAGTCTTGGCACTGCACTGCTTAATATGTACGCTAAATGCGGTTGTATCGATGACGCGATTCAAATTTTTGCGGGCATGCCTTTGCGGGATTCTCTTGCTTGGACTGCAATGATTTCAGCACTTGCCATGCATGGAAAAGGAGAGAAAGCACTTGCTCTGTTTGATGAAATGCTCAGACTAGGATTGCAACCTGACCATGTCACCTTCGTCGGTGTTCTAAGTGCATGTAGTCATGCTGGGTTGATTGAAGAGGGTCTTTATCATTTTAAGTATATGAAGAAAGTGTTTAGGATTTCCCCAGAAGTGGAGCACTATGGGTGCATGGTTGACATTCTTGGGCGAGGTGGGCACATTGAGGAGGCATGGCATTTAGTCCGGACCATGCCCATGGAACCTGACAATCTGGTTCTCAAGAGTCTTCTTAGTGCTTGTGCTAGCTATGGTAGGGTGGAGCTTGCAGAATGGGCTGCTAAGAAGCTTATCCAGTTAGACCCAAATAGTGGTTCTCCCTATGTGCTGCTAGCAAATGCCTACGCAAGCGTCGGTAGATGGGCTGATGCCGGTAGAGTGCGAAAGATGATGAGAGAACAAGGCGTCACAAAAACACCGGGGTGTAGTTTGATCGAGATAGATGGTGTTATTCACCAGTTTGTGGCTGGAGAAAATGAAGAACACTCACAAATTAGGGAAGTTAAGTCTTTGTTGCATGGAATGAGCAAGCTTTTTAGATTAAGTTGTAATGCACCAACTTTAGATGCATAACTAGTTGCAACAAAACTTTTCTTTCTGCAAATATCTCTATTTGCCTAGATTGATCTCCAGAAAGCAATTCTGAAACCCATCACCCTGTGTGGATATGCTACAAGATAATGAATAATTCTCAAAGAACTCTGTTAATTTATTCTGATTTTTAGTACATTTGATTGCTTGATGTTTAGACCATTATTCATGAATGAATTGTAATTGCTGAATTTAGTTTAGAGGATTTGCTTCTGCGATTCAGATTCTTTATTCAAGCAATGGTGTTTATTGTGATTTGGGTTGTACCGATAATAACCTATAACTGGCTAAACTAAGCATGTTAAGCGAATGCGAAAAACGATAGTGATTGGCAAGATAAGTTGTAACTAGGACGAATTGCAATTATCATTGTGTGGTGTCATTAGGCTTGTAATTGTAATAAACCGTAAGTGTGCGCCAGAAGTTAATTAATAGGCTCAGTGTGGATTTGAAACCTGAAGGCAGTTTTCTCTTAACATTTTCTTGTCCTTCAATCAATGTTTATTTGTTCATTAGTTCGCAGTCTATTTTCAATTGTATTCTAGATAGTTATTTTTGAAATCACTTTACATCATCTTAAGTAATTTAGCCTTTCAATTCCCCGATCCCTTCTTACCATTTTTCTAGCAGTAATTTAGGATTTAATTTTGATACAATAATGACTCAGTCAAATTTTGGAACCGTTGACGGAAACCGAAAAGTTTTTCTTTCTGCAAATACCTCTATTTGCCTAGATTGATCTCAGGAATACAATTCTGAAACCCATCACCCTGTTTGGATGTCCTACCAAATAATGAGATTTTCAGAGAAATATTAACAACTCTATCCTTCTTAACATGAAATCCCAGCTCTCTTGATATGAGAGGAGAAAAATCATGACAAAGTTCTTAAGGATTATCACATCCTACAATGCAATCCTTTGCAGGATTGTAGAGATATCAGATGTGAAAGCATTACTTTGTATCTCTATAGTTCTTTTGTACTTATTTTTTTAAGTATGGGCTTGTCCAAATCGAACCTTCTGTCTTTTCAGTAAAAATAAATAAAAAATTATTTCTGCCTTGCTTTCCCACACCCTTCTTGTTCCTGTGACTGCTTCCTTTTCAATGAGTTCATATTTCAATCCAATCCATATTTAATGAGAAAAAGGACCTTCATATATGGTAGGAAAACTCATTCTAGTACCAATAAAACATTTAACCACTGATAAACTAGAGTTTGGATCACCTGTCACTTGCTGCTATTTAAAAGGTTAGAGGAGTATTTATGAAAGCAAAAAGAAATTAAGTGTTGGCACCTGTTGATGTAGAAATTCGACTGTCGGCTCCGAGAGAGAAACCTACAAAAAAATGGGTCAAAGCGGTGCTCCAGTCAAAAGGCTCTGATGCCTCAATTAGTTTCAGACAACAAATAATTTATTGGAGCAATGGAGAGAGAGAGAGAGAGAGAGAGAGAGAGAGAGAGAGAGAGAGAGAGAGAGAGAGAGAGAGAGAGAGAGAGACCTCCTTTTCCTTTTATAAGGTAGATGCCATGAACTCTTAATTCCCCTATGAGGTGAAATACCTTATTTACCTTGTACTTAGTTTCTTTGAGTTGTGAAGAGTCCCTTGGTCTGTGGTTGGATGCCACATGGCTTACACTTATTGGTGAAGTGATATTATGGTGTATCAGCACCCAACCAAATGTGCATGTGATATAATCACGATACTACATGGTGCTCAAATTGTGCTCCCAACCTTTCTTTCTTCATCCATATTCTTGCTTTAAAACATGAAGGGAAGGGAAGTGCAATAAAACACACCAAATTTAGTTATCAAATTTTAGAAAATTATCTTGTATCATCGCTAATTTTAAAACTTATGTTTTATATCATCTTAGCTTTCGAAAAATATCACGTGCATCCCCCATTTTATTAACTAAAATTACACTAAAATCCATTATGTTAGAGGGAAATCATTAAGTGATAAAGTAGCGTGGTTGCTATATCATAAATGGCAAGTTTACCCTTGAGGAAGTATAAAACAGGTAAACTTACTGTTTTACCCTTCCTCACAAAACCCTCCAAAATCAACCATCTTCTCCAATGCAATTGAAAGTTTAAAGCTTCTTTGTTGTATGAGAAGAAAAGAAATATTCTCTTGCAAACACTGACGATCACGACGACGACACTGTATTTCAGCCTTGTTCATTATTTAAATAGAATTAATAACAACAATTAGCCATCCTTGGGTGGAAAGGAGGTCTTCTTACATTATGGAAGCCCTCTAACTTGGAAACTAAATAATTGAAAGTCCTAGGAATAAGAACTACTAATTACATAAACAAATCTCTAATTAAAACAAAAACTATTTAAAGCTACCAAGTCCCCCACACAAGGACTAAATTTCAAGGAATACAATTAAACTCCTACATTGGCCCCTTGACAACTCGATCTCTTGGGAAGAAAATCTCCAATTGAATAAACCTCCATGCAGCTGGCCATGGGGCACCCACAAAAACTACCAGAGTTCATCCAGTTTTGGTATTCATGCAGTTGGCACTAAACCCTGTGAAATCTAGAGTTAATCTTCATACAAATGAGCAAATCAATAGGCAAAGAAAATATGGAAAATAATCTCTAAAACAATCTCCGCGCAAGCTGTCTTTGTGTCTCTTGACATGCTCCATCACACCAATCAAGAACCAGGCCACACCTAACCAGGCTGTCTCTCGCAGCGGTTGAACCCCACAGTGATTTTTTAACTGATTTTGACCTTGTTTCTGCGATGTATATCACCAAAAGCAATGCTTCTATTGGAGGACTAAACTTTCCATATCACACAGCTTGTATAATCCAAGGCCTTTTTTGCTAACAATAGGTATCCAAGCCTTTGGCCTAACAAATCCCATGGGTCCATCTTGACCCCATAACCGCGTGGACTGGGGTACAATCCAAGGCCTTATCTTACCTGCTGTTAGAAATAAAGATGACAGAAAGGTTGGTTTGCAAAATGCTGCTTCCGATCTAAATGGGTTACAATCAAGCTCATGGGACACGACCCCTTAGTTCTGCTTAGCTGCTTAAAGGGACAGATTGCTAGAAAATAGGTTTCCATTCTGCAACACCAATGAACAAGTTCAGTCTCATCACATCGCGAACCTGTTTATGGGAATCAACTTTTCCCTAGCCCGAAGTTGTCAGATTGGAACAAACAACAATCCTGATGCAAAGCATCCACCAACATAAATCAGACTTGAAGTCCAGATCAGTTGAACAAACAGTACAGAATGGAAAAGGAAAGTGGTGGTATCAAAACTGTAATGAATTCATTATCTACAGTATTACATACAACGATACAAATGGGGAATAATAATACAAGATGGATGATCAAAACTTCGAGGGAAAAAAATTCATGACCTGAGGCACCAAAGAATCATAATTTACAGCCTCTGGGCTCCCTCTGCCCATCTAGTGAAATAGTATACAACAGATTCTGCTTTTTGTGACCACTTGGAGAAAATGGCAGCCGCAACTATCCCGACACTGGTATTGCCAATGCAATCTTAATAGTCGAGCAGGAGAAAGCTAAAGAGCCAGTTCACTATATAATTACGTCCTGTGATGGCGTTTCTCTCTCAAATGTCTAGCTTTAGCTTCTACCCTGGCCGTGAAACCTACTGTGGTGGGCCGAATTGATCTCTGCCGCACCATGTGGCAGTACTCAGGATCATCTGATTGTCCATCTAGTCTTATCCATTGTATCATCGCATGATACATGGGAAAGAAGCGCACCTGGATGGCTGAGAATGTGATGTAGGGGACAAGACTGGAGATTACCACAAACAGTGTAACAAGCCAGTACGAGGGTGCTGGAGCACAGGCCTCAACGAATACCTGGTAGGCAGTGGTCGAATATGTAGGTGACATAGCACCATAGGCCAAAAGGAAAAGGTACCAAAGTATGATTCCACCCCAGATGAAGATATGTTGTATCAAGGTGAAGAAACTAACAGAGAGTGCCATCTGGCAATTCACAACCCATACAACACATGTATACATGGTTGCCCCCAAGATCTCCAACCCAACAACCTCGCCTCCCTGACGGAAAGCCTGGATCTCCAGTGCCTTTGTGCAGAAGAAAAAAATGATTATACCACTGCCAACCCCATTGAGCATCCAGCTCAATATTCGAATCCAGCTGAAGAGAACATTCTGCACACCTTCTTGGTACAATAGAGGGAACTGCCACATTCAAATGAGTAAATAATAAGCTACTAACAGACAAATATTACCAGAACAAGACAAAAACATGGCAGATGGTGGACATACCTTGAGACAGAACCGAGCAGAGACATCCTGGTCAAACACACCGAGAGCAATCACCGGAAGTGATGTGAAGAACACATTATAAAATGACATAAACCAATCATTATAAGCCGCTTGCCCGGAGAATGACGCATATGCCTCAAACAAGAAGAGAGTAACGCCAAACGTGATGTTCTTGTAGAAGAAGTAGCATATCTGCAGAACAGCAGGAAACAATCAGAAATAGATTCTTATATAAGTTACTTGGGTTTCTTAAGGGCTGTCTGAGGTCCCGAATTTCTGGGGTTAAAAGGAAAGGTTTTTTGGGTTTGGAGCAGCTTTTCAGTTGCAAAATGAGCAAGTTGGGACAAAAGCCATGCTCTCATGGTTGGTCAAAGCATGGCCCAGCCAAGTAAGAAGACTCTCCTAGTTAGACATCCACGTTAAATACAACTAATCCAAAGCTTTTCATTTGACATGACAAGACATGGAAGTCGTACCATTGATGAGATCCTTCTGTAACACCAGTGGCCATGCACAAGTAGCAAACGCTCAAGATATTGAAACTGAGCAATAGCAAAGTCACTCGACATGACTGCCTGAAATCCAAAGTAGTAATCAGCAGAGTTCAGCATGAATGAAGTGAATAAGAACAAAGATTAATTCAAAATGCAATATTTCTGTTATCATTACCTGCATGCCTTCAACACCACTAATGCCAACTCCAATATCTGCTTCTTGAAGCATTCCAACGTCATTGGCCCCATCACCAATCGCTAATGTTGTCTTACCAGTCCCAACTTTAACCAATCTTGTAACCTACATTTTTTTTTTCTTATTTTAAATATTTGCGTATGCCAAATAATATTAACTAAAGTGATAACCATGCAACAAAAAAATGCCTGAAATCACATCAACTCACCAGTGCTTTCTGTTTTGGTGATGAACGGCAACAGATAACAGATGCACAGCCAATCGCCAGCTCTAGAAAATCGTTCTTGACATCATCCTCTAGAGCATATGCAAGCGATTTCCCATCGATGATCAAAGCAAATGCATCAGAGCTTCCACTTGATGCAGAGACCTGTGCTTTCCCTTCAGCTATCTGATGGACAACACTTGCCTTTGATGCCTAAAACAGTAATGAGCAATATATGATTAAACTACTTGCCATAATTAAATGTTATATTGACCAAAAATTTTAGAACTCTATTTAAAAAAACACTAGACTGGCTAATAAGAAACTTGGCATTGTCCTGTTAGGATATCAAACTAGGCTCTTGTAATTTTAGAATTTTTTTTTTTTTTTTCTCTCTGAAGCTTCCCATAAGAGCTATCTATTGGCTCAAATACTGAAGTATACCTTGGCAATGGCAGACTTGTCTCCCTCTTTTTCTAGTGCTTTGATTCCCGGTGTCTCCAAGTTGATAATTATTTGTTTCATTCCTTGTCTAAGTAGACTACAAGCAAAACTGCAACATTTAACTCGAGTCAGAAATGTGAGGACAAACTAAGCTCAACTCATCTAAATATGAAAAATCAAGTAACTAACTCAAATGTAGGAAACTTACCCAATATTAATAGCAGTCTCCATTTTATCTCCAGTCAAAACCCATATTTTGATTCCGGCTTGTGCAAGTTTATCAATGCACTCTGGAACCTATTAGACAGAAAAAAAGAGAAAAATCACTCCTAAAACTTACAGCCAATATTGATAAAGTTCAGCCCCTAATAGTTCTTTTACTTTATGGTCTTCCACTCACCCCATGTTGCAATTTGTCCTCAACAGCAGTAGCACCAAGAAGAATCAAATCCTTCTCTATCTTCTCTACCACTTCTTCAATCTTTGCATCCCGATCTACACTAACCAAGTTCTTGGCCTCGGTGAATTCCTCATTAAACTCTTTGTATTCCTCCTCACTGAGTTCGCGATAAGCAAGCACCAAGGTTCTCAAGCCTGCATCAGCATACTCATTCATATGCTCCTGAGTCTTCAGTTCAAACTCCCTCCCCTTCTTTGCAAGCCTTTCAAACATGACACTGCTTGGAATAAATGTAGGATAATTTTAGCATATGTTTGGAATTTGAAACTAAGCCCCTGTTTGGTTAGAAGTGAAGTAAAAAAAACAATAATTTCAATGGTAAAGTGAAATCAAATGAAATAAGGAAACTCAATGGCCATTTGCCCATCAAGAAAAAAAAAATGAAATGAGGAAAATTTTAAAAGAAACTTTTAAGTGGGTTTGGGCGGAAGTAGAGCTGATGCAGAGTGATATGGAAACATATTGGGATCACAGCATATCATAAGGTATGACATGAAAAAAAAATAAAAAAATCAGTACTATTTTGATTAAAAAGTGAAGTAAAATTTTGTTACCACATTTAGTATGTTTCAGAGTTTGTTACATAATTGTTCTTGGTAATCATTATAAAGTTCTAATTTTATTTTTGTTTTAATTTTAATTCACTTCATTTCACTTCCCATTTATCCAGAGAGGGCCTGAAGAACTAGAGTTCTGAGGAAATTAGGCATGTTGAGTATATCTTGGTCCTTTTGACAATTATATAAGCTTCAAGTATGTGTTGCAATTTACAAACCTGTCAGCACCCTTACAGAGTAGTAATAGCTGCCCCTCTTCGTTCCTTA
The DNA here is from genome assembly GCF_013358625.1 of Macadamia integrifolia. Taxonomy (NCBI): domain Eukaryota; kingdom Viridiplantae; phylum Streptophyta; class Magnoliopsida; order Proteales; family Proteaceae; genus Macadamia; species Macadamia integrifolia. The sequence goes on from NC_056569.1 coordinate 7,277,373, forward strand.
CTATGACAGACATCCGCTTTCTTGTACTGTCGAACTCTAAGACATTCAGAAGCTGATATGACCTGCAAAATTTGAAGTGATGACGATATATTTAGACACATGCTACATCTAATATTAACATATTTATTTCTATCTAAAAACTATACAACAAAATATCAGACTTACATGTTGTAAATGAGAAAGCAGTTTTCATCAGCATAAAGTTGTTTATATGCTTTAAAAAATTTTGAAACTAGAAAAGAAGTCATCGCTCTTGTGATACAATTCCATGTAAGGCTATATCATAAATGCATATTTTCAGAAAGTACATGGGATGCAAAAAGTACATGGGATGCACAAAGATTTTAATACAGGATAGAATCTGTTTATTACACAGAAAGATAAAAATGAAACAAGATTGAATTTTGATTATATTGATCATAACAATGATGATATTTATGCTTAATCTGAAGGAAATCTTAGTTTGTGCAGGAGGCAAAAAAAATAACAGGATGCATGAAGTTTTCTGTTGGACATGAAAATCGGGAAAAGATAGAACTGAAAAGCTAACGGTAAGGTTATATATATATATATATATATATAGTGCTTAGGCATGGGTCTTCAATAATTTGCAAAAGTCCATGGTAGTCTATGAAGGAGGAAGATACCCTAGAAAATATTCCAATATTCATGTCCTTATGATATTTCAGAGTTTCAAAATTGTGTAGAAGCGACATTATAGATCATGCACACCAATGTGCTGATTGTCACCCCAACTCCCTACTGGTCCCTGTAATGAACTAAAAGAAGGAAGTTTATGGATAGGGCCTATCCATAAGAAAGAATTCCTGTTGGCAACCAAAAGAAGAAACTTTATGGATAGGTCCTATCCAGTTAATGTGCTTTGGAAATTTTCCTGTAAACAGACCCATATGTAGGCCAGGCCAACAGATGAAGTCATCTGAAGCATTGAATGGTTTCTACACTACATACAATTCGAGAAACTAACCTTTCAACTTGCATTTTAGTCACAGGATCCAACTCGTGCAGTAAGATGCTTGTTTGTGTCCTCTGGTAAAATTCAAAGCCAAGTTCTCTTGCTGCAATCACAAAGGCTGCCTCATCTGGGGACTCTGCCTCATATGAGATATTCCCAGTCTCATCATCCACTTCGGGTATGGCTGTATGACAGATTGCCAATAACCGAAGGAATTTTTGGATGACATCTGAGCGAGGCTCAGCAATCCATTTTCCATTCATGACTCTTTCATCCTTAAAATTGAAGCCTTTAACAGTTGGTATTGTATCAGCAGAATTCTCAACATAGCCCTCATCAGATATCTCCTCATGAACCAATGGTGAACCTTTTCTCTTAGCCATAGCCCTTTCAACCTCTGTGATCCCGCGCCCATAAGCTGTCCCAGCTATCGAACACTTTATGAATTCCATTGAATTGCAAGTCAGAGTTCCTGTCTTGTCTGAAAGAATAGTGTCTACTTGGCCAAGTTCCTCATTCAAGTTCGAGGTGCGGGCATGTGCTGGCTTATCAGCTTCCTCACAATACATGTGCAGGTCATGATTGATGAAGATGCTCTGCAGAACTTTGACAATTTCTATGGACACATACAAGGAGATGGGGATGATGTAGCTATACAACATCAGGGCAGTTAAGAAATGCAAAATTGCTGCAATGGGTGCATTATTCGGATCAAATAAACTTGTGGTGTCATCCGGTCTAAGATACCACCTCTTCATCCTGCCATTTTCAAGGTCATCTCTAGTTGCAATCCCAAAAAAGATAGATCCAATGAGAGAGATCAAAACCAACATACAAAACAAGAAGTAGATAAGTTTATCCATTGTCCTCTCAATGTTACTTCTCTTTGATGGTGGTTCCATGGAATTCTGCATAACTTTTGTGTCATTGCCTGTGAAAACAACAGCCCCATAGATATAGTCTGTATTCCGCAGCTTTGAGTCCCTAAGGAGAAGTTGCTGAGGTGAAAGGGGATATTGTTGCTCTTCAAGTTCCATAGTTCCAACAAAAGTGTACAAGTTTGCGTTGGGGTCTTCACATTTAACTGAAGCATTGAAATGACTGAAGTTAACATCTTCATGTAGACCTGAAGTTACCTCTAGTGCTTGTTTCACTTTGAGATTTGTCTCCCCATCAAGGTTCATGGTCTCAACATAGCAGATTGCATCCTCATAACTGGATGAAAGCAACAGCAGGTCAGCAGGGAAGAAACCATCCTTCTCTACCTTCACTATATCTCCGACTCTCAGGTTCCTCCATTCCATATCATCAAAACTACCATCGTGACGATGCACCTTAACCTTTCGATTGTTCACCTCAATATCCTTTAAAATTAGGGGGAAAGAAATAATGAATACACGGAACAACTAACAAAAGTAACAGAATAAAAATAAATAACAGAAATGTTGGTCAAGAGATGGGTGTTTCAATTTTCAAGCCTATTCAAATCTTAATGATTGATTCAATATAACAGAAAACCATAGAGTTCTTTTCTTTTTTCGGTCCAAAAAAAAAAAAAAGACAAATTAGATTATCTAGGGGGGAAAATTTTGTGCTCTAATTTAACAAGAATGGTACAAGAACCTACTACAGAACTCAGTGTGTGTTTGAAAGCCAAATGATTTAAAAAAAAAAAAAAAAATGTGAAACTAGAAGCTAGTCCTGTAGAAAAAATGAAGGAAATAGTAAATTTCACATACTTGAATTTCTGTAATCTGTACTGTGCCTAGCTAATTCATTTAAGGATCTTCAGGTAAGAAAATCCCCAGAAAAAACAAGACAAGCAAAAACGATTATTATGCTATTTCAGAAATCAGACTTTTCCATTCATACTTTCCAGATAAAATCCAATATAAGAGAAGAAGCCATCAAAAAGCTAAATTTTTTAAGCAATTAACTTGAGCTCAGATAACATAATCTGGTTTAAGAAGTAAGAATGAAGCTCATATCCAGATGTAGAAGCATTGACCCAAATGAAAAGAAAAATGGATTAGATACCTGCTTCTTTCGCCTCCAATCTTCAAGGGCTTCTTTAGCCATACTAGCCCCAATCACAATAACAAGAGGGACAATGGAACTGACAGCTGAGTAAGGAGAAAGAGGTGTGAAGGCCAAGCAACCAACAATAAGGAAGTATACGTTAGCAACTCTCCTGAACTGCTCAAACAAGGCTTTGGGAAAGAAAGTGGCAAGCGTATACTTGGTAGTTCTCACGTAATTGTCTCCATAATTGAGGGCTTTGGCTTCATAGTTTTCTGGGTCATTGCAGTAAACCACCCTTGAAAACCCTGGTCCACCAATCTGTGAAAGGTCATCCCTGAGAGATGATTTCCCACATGAAAAGGCATAGATCTTCCTGAAATGCAGCTTCCTTCTTGTTCTACCTCCAGCCATCCTTTGCTTCTTCTACCCCAAAATTTCACAACACAGATAAAACCCAACCAAAAACTGCTACTTCAAAAGCAGATTCTTCAAATTTATTCTATTTAATTCTTTTGCTTTTCCTCTTACAAGTAGATAAACCAGAATCCCAGAAAAGTTTTCTTGAATCCTAGGCAAAAGTTGAAGCTCTAAGCAGATAAAAAATAAAAAAAATAATCAATAGGTAGAAGTAGACTAACCCAGGGGACCAAAAAGGAATGAAACCCAGGAAGATCCAAGAGAAATTTTCAGAATTTACAAGGCAAAATCATTTACAGAATGTTGTCTGAACTGAAATCTGTAAACAAAGACTCTAAAAACTCAAAACCCACTTTAGAACTCAGATATTTGTGATCAAAAAGCTCACTAAACAATAATAGACAACACTAAACAGGAAGAAAAATTGGAAATTGCCCATGATCTGATCCTCTTCTTAAAGATGCCATGGTTATGGCATTTGTTCGGTGGCTTGAAGGGTAAGCTCCAAAATTGTATTTGACTTGAAGACGATGAGAGAGACGAATTAAACACGCGCATATGGGATTTTCCAGGTCTCTACTTTAGAATATTCAAAACAAGAGTGCGAATGATTAATGCCCTCTAAATTGGTTTTGACCTTCTAGAAAGTGACATTTTTTTCCTCAATTTCCTTTTGCCAAGATTTTCGTCTTAAAAATCTTTTTTTTTTTTTTTTCTGATTAATTTTTTAGTGGGGTTAGTTTAATCCTTGGAAACATTTGGTTGTAATTGAGGTGGTTCCAACAAATTTGGTAACCTTGGTTTCTCCTTTGAGCAATTTAGGAATGGGATACAAGGTAGGTAATTAGAGTCAAATCTTTATTAGAATCTTCTTTACATTCCATCTAACCAAACATGAAATAGGTCTCCAGTGTTGTGCAACAAACCACATTGGTGGAAATCTTTATCATCAAGATAGAGGTGTTGTGATATTGGTTGAAACCATTTGCCTCCTAGGGAATCCAAACTTTGTAATTCTAAATATGTTAAAAAAAATATGAAAAAGGTAAATTACTAGGTGGCCCCTAGGTTGGAATATAGAGGTGATGAAATCACAATCCTGTCGCTATGAAATATAAAATAGTTAGCCTTTATTGATGTCTTTGTAAATCTCTTCATTGGTCCGCCCGCATGGTGCAGTCACAAATAGGATTCTTCTTCCTAAAAGAAATTGAGGATTTTGATATTTAAATCTAATTTTTAGTTCTCACATATCTTTTTTTCCAGAAGATTATCTATCCCATCTTTCCAAAGAAAAATAAGGATTTTAATATTTAAATTTAATTTTTAATTCTCATATAATTTTTTTTAGAAAACTACTTGATCGCATGATTCCATCACCCAAACACTGAAATATAAAAATACTCACCCTTATTGATGTTCTTGCATGTGTTTTTATTGATCCGCCTGTGTTGATGTAGGAGCCACGCTAAAGGAATTTTTTTCCTTTATAACTTTATGTAATAATAAATGAGAGGTTTGTGTTCAGAAAATCAAAAGATGCGCCGTCATAGCCGGGTAGAAGCAACGTGTGGGAATGGTCAAACGAGACTAATCACATGCTGGTGTGCTCACATTTTTATTTTTTTTTATAGTGGTGTGCTCTCACTGATTCAATTTCATCTGTCCTTTCTATTCTACCAAAAAATACTCTCTTTCTATTTCTGTTAGTTGTATGTACTTTTCAGCTCTTTTCAGGGTGGACTTTACAAGATTAGCCTTTTCTTTTATCCCCAAATACACCCTTTATTATACCCAATTGACATTCATTAATGATCACGTTACTATAATGTATTAATATGATTTTTTTTAATTTTTTTTTTTTTAACTGTGATCCTTAATTATTATAAAAATAGAAATCAAGAAGACAAAAATTTAGGCATCTTTTAATAACGTTTTCAAAAACATGTTTTTCTGTTTTTCTGTGTTCAGGACTGAAAAAACATCCCAAAACAATTTTGATAAATCTGTTTCGTTTCATATGTTTATTGAAACATAAATAGAAATTTATGATTATTTCTGTATTCAGAAAAGGGGTTTGACGTAACAAGTCAAGCTTGTGTTTTCGTTTCTTGGAACAACTTGTGGGCCAAAAAATCGATGGACCCCCGATTAAAAGTAGCATCTCCCAACCCATCATTTACCTTACCTGAGGGCTTTCCATAATTCAAAGATTCTCCAGGGAAATGAGGAGTACACCAAATTTTTACTTTGCTGGTGGAGAAGCCCTAAATCCACATTCATCGATTCTTTTGTGGATTTCTTCCAATTCTCTCTAGACTCTCACGAATCGATTATACCAAATCGTTGTTGGGGATTGAAGTTCGAATTCCCCATAAAAACACAAACCAACTTAAGGACTCTACCTAACCCTACTCAATTCGAGATACAAGTTTATCAAATATCATAAAATGAACATAAATGTGAAAAATCATTTCTATTATTTCTAGACACAGAAATAGCATAAACACTATCAAACGATGCCTTAGTAATTAAAAAACTCCATAAATGTGGGTTTGATTCCTCTCTAGTCACTTGAAAGTTTTGAGAAAACAAAAAGGAGGGGAACAAGAGGTGCATGGAGCGGAGATGATTTTTCTTTTGAGGCTTCATTATTTCTTGTTATTGATAGTAAATTTCTCTTGGTAATTCTGTACATGTGATAGAATATATGCATTGCAACATTTGAAAAATAAAAGACCCTTGAAATAATAACTATTTATCATTTTTTTTTTGGTAATCATTTGGTTGCACTTAAAAGTTGGTTTTGTAATTACTATTTATTTAATGGGTAAGGAAACCCCTCTCCATAGTGATAATACTTAGTGTGTAGATGCAGCTGGGTCTTTTCAGACCTAGTTGTGTCTGGGCATAAGGAAATGCCAAGACGGACATGGTTCTTTCCTCTTTATTTAATTAAAAATGTTAATAGATTATAGGCGAAAGTTTATGCACACAACACACTTGTAAAAACTTTCGCTCGTCAGGACACAAGAGAGTGGGTCTCTCTCTCCTCAAAACCCCTTATATGACGATTCATCATGGATGTTTCCCATATGCCTGCATTAGTACTTGATTATTGTGGAAACCCTCTCCCTAGATTATAATTATACGAAAAATTATAATATTTGTCATCTTTATACGTAAAATAAAGCATATTAAAGAAACAAAATAGAATGCAAGTTCATTAGAGTTAGTTTTTTTTTGGTAAAGAAGTTCATTAGAGTAAATGGAGAGTACACTTCTTCTTGCAACTTGTCCTTGCTTTTATTTTTTATTTTTTCAATTTTGATACAAAATAAAATTATTTATACGAGGATGCAAAGTCCCCTAAAGACTAGGAAAAAAAAAAACAGAAATACAAGGAGGAAACAAATCCCAAAATAAAAAGACTTTTGAGAAGAAGCCCCAAGAGAGGGGAAGTAGTCAGAGATTGACTTTCATTAATCATCACGTTAATAAAATGTATTAATGTGCATCCTAATTTTTAACATATATAATACACCAGAGACAGAAAGTAGTAGTTAATGAACTCTATTAGTGTAGGTACCTGTCGATTCTGATTCAAATAAGATTAGAATTGGCCAGAAACCGGCCTCAAGAACTCTAGAATCAGCCATTTGATATGAAAACCTACCGATTTAAAGGAGTTTTGGCGTGAATATTGGGTTGAAATAGTTAAAAATCAGGATTTGTCCTAACCAATTCGGAGACAAATCACCCAAATCCTAATCCGATTCACATATTTTTGAAATCCTGCTTGAAAGTACTAGACAAACAAAACAGAGGGAAGGAGTAGGCACTAGGAAAAGAGGAGAGGTGTTGGGGGATTTCATTTCTTGTTCTTGGTAGTACATTTTTTTGGATAGTTTTTGTCCAATTTGCATTATGACATTTGGAAAAATAAAAGACATTCATAATGATAATAATTCATTAAATTCTTTAATAATAATTATTTGATTGCATTAAAAAAATTGCTTTTTTCATTACTATTTGTTTAATTAGGAATGTTCATGATTATATAAGCAAAATTTTCTACATGATGCCCATGTGCGAAAACTTCGCACACCAAGACACAAGAGAGTGGGTCCAACCCGGACCCAATCTTCCTCTCCTCAAAACCATCGTGATGATTTCTCATAGCCTGAATTAGTACTTGAGTGTTGTGGGAAACTCTCTTCCTAATTTATAAAAGATTTGTCTTATTTATACATAAAAGAAAACAAATCAAGAACATTAAAAAAAAAAATGCAAGTTCATTAAAGTAAATGGAGAATAGGTTCTTGCAACTTGTCTTTGCTTTGTTTATACCTGTTAGACAAATATTGACTGTGGAATGAAAAGAGTGCACCATGTCCTAGTCAAAGTGCTAAATTAGGGTTTTAACAAAGTTGTATGGTTCATCACATATTTTTAGTGGGTTCAAAATTTTTAGTAATTTTTTTTATTTTCTTACTAACTTTCTTTATCTTATATTGGTACTTAGTAAAATCAAATTAAACTCAAAACTACCGTATAAGTAAGAGGGGGTAACCTATTTTCTGACAAAAGCTGGCTCATATTTAACTTGATATTCAATAGAAGCTACACTAAGACGCTGCCTCATTCTAAAAGGGCACTTAAAATTTGACTGCACTTTCTTACCCTAAAAAGAAATAAAAAAAATTACTGCACTCAGAGTCACATTTAATGATATAAGTAGTTGTTAATCTTAACAAATTCATCCAATTGCACAGTTATCACTGTTGCAACTGCCAAAGTTTGGGAGAGGAGGAAGAACTTAGAATAGAATATGTGATCGGTTTTCATTGATTATGATTTGATTTCGATTTGAATCATCCTATAATTAACCGAGAATCGGTTAAATTTGCTTAAACTCGACCTAATTTGATCAGACTTAGTACACAAAAATTGGGGTTAACCAGTCGATTCGAAATCGACAAGACTATTCACAGATCAAATGGAATATCCACTCGCTTACAAATAAAAATAAACAAACAAACTCATCATTTTTTTTTTTTTTTGAGTGGTTTATAGAGGATTAGGAAGGAAGGAAGGAAAGTAAAGGGGTGATGGTTTAGGATTATAGTAGAGAGACTACGTGGGTTACGCATTATGCTCAGGTGTTGTTCTCCTTTGGCTTCTCTTGGCATGCATGTAATGAGCATAAATGCATGATCATGACCATGACAATGACAATGCCGTCCTTTTTCTTGAAAGGTAGGCTCCAAGGAAGGTTGAACTCAGACCAGAAATAACTCTTATTTGTGAGGTTGTTGTTCCTTCCATCTGAGCTACCTATTCCTTGGGGATTTGTCTTCTCTTTATTAATGGTTTGTAATAATATATACACTGACTAGCCCACAAATGGGTCTACCATAAATGGTTCATTGGTTTACATGAATAAAATAGTAATGTATAAATCCAAATGTCACTATTTAATTTGTTGATTGATCAACCACCACTGTCTTTGATGCTGACGGGGTGTGTCCAACTCCACCTAGGGATGGCTCTTCTCCAAACAATGGATCAAGGAATTGGTATCCAATCAGTAGAATCGGCCAGGTATTGGCAGTGTCCAATTTTGATTTTTCTACAGTGGATAGTACATACCAAGGGTAAAATGGTTCTAAAAAATAAATAAATAAATGAAACCTAGGGTAAATCTGTTCGATATGAATGATCCGGATTAATATCAACCAAGATTGAGATTGTATTTCATTACGATTATCTACAATTATGCATTAACAATTGAATAAAAGATGGGCATATGATAGATTCTTTTTTTTTTTTTTTTTTTGAATAAAAATTGGACATTTTACTATCCAACTATCGTCTCCTATGCTGGTTGAGAGAGATTTTTTTTTTTTTTTTTGGATAGATTAACCAAAGAGAAGATGTTGATGCTCGACAAAGACAAGAAGTTTTCCGAGATGGAATTTTCGTATAAACAGAATGATGTATTTGGCCATTCACCTTTCATTATAAATCTATTCATTTTTTTTTTTTTTCTAACTACAGATATCCAAGGCTTCGAAAAGTGTTATTTATCCCTTTTTTTTGTTTACATTTTATCCCGGGTTGGTTTCTCTCATCAGAAA